>NC_132849.1:32914552-33231552 GCF_048164855.1 Canis lupus baileyi
AAACAACTAAGTCATGGAGAGAGACAAGAAGTATATGTAGGGGCTGCAATGGACTGTGGCCAACAGATGCTATCAACAGACACGTTGATGGCACATTTTCTTTTCTCGCAGTGGCGTGGGTTTGTATTGATTTATTCACATGTTCTCGTAACTCTCAGGGACCAGAGCAAACATTTTATGGCCACTCTTTGGCAGTAGCAAAGGGCAGCCTTCAACACTGAGAGAGATTATGCCGTGCACAAGTCCAAAGTTGTGATCCTGATCAGAATTGATATAGAATGAAACAATTATAAAGATGCTAGTACTTCTTTACTTTAAAGGGGGCAGATTTGGGTTTGCAAACATTTTCATATATAATGTTGAATTAAATCCTCTCCAAATTGTATCTCATAGGTATTAGGATTATCCTTTTCTTGTAGCATCTGAGCATCGGCGAGGCAGTCATAGCTTTGGAACAGTGCTCAGAGCCCCGGCTACCAAATACCAGTCCAATGGGCTGTCTACCTCTCTTAATAGAGAGAGGTTTCAAATGAGGGAAATTGCCCCCCACCTCTGTCTTCTTGAGGGACTCTGGTCTTGTCACCTTTCTTGGTGCCATGGTTTCAGCACTCTGGATGGGACAAGTTCCTGCCCAAATCCTTTGAAGAACTGCTGTTAATGAATGCGATGTAAAACCTCTCAAGTGTTCTTATTTGTCATGCAGTAAATTGTGTTTTATGTTTCTAAATGACTGCTTGGGAATAACACAAAATTGCTCAGAAATTTGCAGGCTGCTGGGTAAATTGACCTTATTTACAATTTGGAGACAAAATATCAGAAAAGCAAACCCATATTTTATAGGCACTGAATTACATGAAGGGCAGTTAGAAAGCTCAATGTTTGTCATTTTGATTAAATTTAAGTGTCTAAAGAATGTTAATATTCTTCACTTGTTAAATGGACAATAAAATTTGTAAAGCAGCATTTATTGAAAACAGACTTTCATTGGATTTTGAAATTTCATGGCTAAAGAGTTGAAAATCAGAACCATTTGCCTTATTAAAAATATTAAATTCCTTTTAAACAGCTCTTCTGAGAGGCTTTTTCCTATGCAATTTTCTGTGCAAAATTGAGTCTATATATCTTGCTAAACTAAAATAATAATTTTGGAAATAGGATTTTGCCTCTGTTTCTCACTAATTATATTAAATTTAGTTTCAAGGTAACTCCCGGCAGTCTTTTTGTTTCCCTACTTTTCCTGCTCAGTATCTGGGCCTCCTATGACCCTATCGTTTCTGAGAACTAAGTTCTTAGGGTCTAACATTTGAAGAGTTCAAAATTCATGAGACTCCAGAGATTAGGTAGGAATTCAACAGTCATGTCCCTGCAGCTCTCCTTCTGTTGCCTCCTGGGTGGAATTCCAAGAGAAATGGCGCGCAGCAAGTTAAGTGGCTGTCAGATGCTTGCTAGGCAAGTCCAGTACCATCAGGTACTTCTAAGATGTGTCAGCAGATGCACTTAGAAGTGAAGCTACCATTCACTACATGTCCAGTTTGAATTTTCCCCAAGTCCTCTTTTTTTTTTTTTTAAGATTTATTTATTTTAGGAGAGAAAGCATGTGTTCACAGACACGTGCAGGAACAGGTGAGGGACAGAGAGAGGGAGAGGGAGAGAGACTTCAAGCAGACTCCACACTGAGAGCAGTGCCCAATGCAGGGCTTCGATTCTATGACCCCGAGATCATGACCTGAGCCAAAACTAAGAGTAGGATGCTCACCTGACTGAGCCACCCAGGCACTGGAAGAAGAAATCTTTCTTCCTCGCATCTCCAGCCAAGCAGAATGGAGGGATGACCTTAAGAAATTGCGTACCAGCTGAGATATAGAGAAGAAACAGATTTGTCAAGGAAGAGGGCAAACATTATCTGGGTAAAGAGAACCAGATGTCAATGCTGCCAATTCCACAACCACCCTATTATTGTTCTTCACAACAGTCTTGGGCCATGGTTGGGTGAAGGAGAATGGTTGCAAGCCTGGCTTTGGAGTCCAATGTGAATTTGTGTCAGACCTCCAGAAATTCCCTGGGTGACTCAGGGCAGATCACCTGCCCTCTAAGTCTCTGTTCCCTTGAATGTAAAGGAGATAATTTCTCCTCACACATGGAGCTGCTGTAAGGATTAATTAAGGCAATTCATAATTTCATGAGGGCTGTCTATACATTTAGATACCACAACTGGCTGTTTGCGAGGCAAATCTCGTTGAAGATTCTACAATAAAAGATAATCAAATTTTGTGTGAATATAGTCGATTCAGTTTAATTAACTAAAATGATTAAGTGACTAAAAACACTGCTTTTCCCTTTTGTAGTAAGAGTAACACACACCATTTTATAGGTAAAAAAAAAAAACAACAGAGAATCAGAAAAACATTACTTGCCCAAGAAGCAAAGCTGGTAAATGGCAGTGCAAATTGGCCCAGAATCCTACCCAATGTGAAGAGTGCACTCACTTGCTATACCTGGGGGCTGAGTACGTGCCTGTGCATACACACATGGACATGCAGGGATGAGCACACGGATACACACATACTCTGATACACAGACACGCATGTGTGTGCATGCAAACACGCATGAATACACAGAGACACACAGACCCAGACAGAAGTGTGCACACTCAGATACACACAAGACAGGCACTGAGACATGCACAGGTATCTCATATAGAGCATGTCTCTTCATCCTTTGGACAACCGAGCCACAGCTGACAGTAGGAAGTGTTTTTTTTTTTCCTTTAATAGTCGTTAAGTCTCCTGAAGCCTTGCTCATAGTCCCCCACAGAGAATACCCGCTAGTTCCCTTAAAGAACAAATGGGTGCTTTTGTTTGCCTGATGCATCTATAGTCTTCTCCTGCCTCATAATTTGTGATATTCTCTAAAGAAAGTCAACACGCTGCCCTCTCTTTTACCTGATAATTTTACCAGCACTAAGGATTTTTTTTTAAAGATTTATTTATTTATTCATGAGAGACACAGAGAGAGAGAGGCAGAGACAGGCAGAGGGACAAGCAAGCTCTCCACAGGGAACCTGATGCGGGACTCGATCCCAGGACTGCGGGATCACACCCTGAGCCAAAGGCAGACAGTCAAAATGCTGAGCCACCCGGGTGTCCCAAAACTGGGGAGTTCTGTCAGTGGCCAATGCTTCACAGCATCCTTGATGATGCTGTGCGTCACAGCCTACCTGATTTGGACATGGAAACCAATATTCTTCCCACCGACCCACCTTGCTTAAGTTAGGTATTTCTAGCCCAATAACAGAATGCAGTCCACATCTATTCTAGAAGGAAAGGGATGGAAAGAGAGTTTTCAAAGTGTAGCCTCAAAGAAACTCAAAGTGTGGTTTCAAAAACAAGTGAGAGGTTGCTTTAAAAGTGCCTAATTTTCTTCCTGCTCCTTAACTGGAAATCAGAAATGCCTGCAAAATCCTCCACAGTAGAAGGGCAAACATTCAACACTAGGCCAGGCTGGTAAGTGCAGCTGGCCTGTCCACCCTCACTCTGCTTCACAGTAGATTACAGCCAGAGACCCGACTTCAGCTACATAATGAGGGCATGTTTTCCTCAGCCTACCAAATCAATTTAGAGACTAGTTCAGTTTGGGGATGCTTCTGTCATCAGCTCATCATCCATGCATGCTATGTGGAGAAATAGGTGCCATCAATTAAATTGAATTATTGAATAGCAGAAACTGTCAAGTCTATGGGGCCCCAGACATCAATTCATTTGAAAATACTGTCAGCCTGAAGATGGACCCACTCTGTAAGCCTAAATGAGTAATAAAAATGGTGCTTCCAATGAGTTTCACCGGATTGCCACGCAACCTAGTCTAAGGAAGAATCTTCCTAGCCTCTCTTCTATTATTATTGAACATCATTACAAAGGAGATACTCTCATTACTTAATGTGTTAACCCTGGGACATTTGAAAGCGCCATTTAAGCAGTTAGGAAAAAGGCTGCTGGGTCAAGTTTGGCACAGCCTCAACATAATTATAAGACAAGAAGGAAAGGGAAGAAGGTAGGAAGGAAGGAAGGAAGGAAGGAAGGAAGGAAGGAAGGAAGGAAGGAAGGAAGGAAGGAAGAGGGAGGGAGGGAGGGAGGGAGGGAGGGAGGGAGGGAGGGAAAGGGAAGGCAGACAAGTAAAGTGGAGGGAGAATGTGCTGGAGTGGAGACTGGGAGTTTTCATTTTTCCCTGCTTCTTGTGTGACTATACAGATTTTTAATTATCGTTTATCTAAAAATCATAAGCTGACTTTTTCATTTCAAGGACAAAGGTGCTGGTTTTATGAGAAATAGGTACAATGGCCTTAAAAGAAAGTCTATCAAAGACCTATGCATGAAATTATGGTTCATGTTCTGTTTAAATAATATTAGAATTCATTGACTGTCTCTACCTGGCCAATGCTCTATTTATATTATTTCTATTCCTCACAGCTATACCCTAAGGTAAGTAATGTTTTTTTCCTGAGTTTACAATTCTGAGGCCCAGGGTGCTTATGTAAACATATCTAGTTAGGGTCACACAACGAGCAAGTGGCCAGCTAGACTAGGAAGCCCCATCATTGTGAGTCTAACACCGGTAAGCTATTAGCAAAACCCTGGATGTCCCTTCTACAATTTTAATTCAGGTCTTAAGTGGCCAGATTTCAATGAGTCAATGTAGGAAAAAGGGACCATGTTGATGAACCCTTTACTCTCAGTTACACATGGTGAAGTGAAGGGTTTGGAAATGAGTGTGAAAGTACTGAAGTATAGAAGGACCAGAAAGAAAACCAATTGTGGAAAGTGGACAGCATTAGTACTGCAAGTTTAATCCCATCATAAAGGACCCAGCAACACTTCCAAATTCTTTTTGCGATCTTAGAACTGTATTTATATCTACCGCTAGAAATCATGTCAGGTCTTTGGACACCAAACAGGATCAATGCCCACCTTCTTCTTTTTTTTTTTTTTTAGCTCCTACTGTGTTTCCTAGTGGTATTGTTACAGGATCTGTGTGTTCAAAGAATGAAGAGGCAGACCAGATGAAGAACAGTGGGCAGCAAAGAAAAGTTTATTAACCAAAAGCATAAAGCCCCTGGAGAGGGAGGGGGGCCCGAGTGGCTTGCCCCCAGAGTTTCTAAGTTGTGAGCTCTTTTGTAGAACTCTCTTAAGCAGTCAGGGTGTACTGAGTCATGCCAATCAGGGCTTTGGTCCCATAGCTGCCTACTTATTAGGTTATATCCACGTGCTGATGGTCTTTTTTGCTGACATCTGGGGGTTTAGGTCTTCACTGCTTCTGCCTGTGATATTGACAGATGCTTTTGTGGTTCATTGTCTTTTTTTAGGATGTTTTGCAGAAGTCATTTCTGCAAAGGCTGCAAAGCAGAAGGTCAGGGAAGTCCTAGCTAAGCTGCAAAACAGGATGTCAGTGCTGTTTTCTTTTAGCTGTCCTGACTCCATATTTTCTTGTTGGGGACCCTGGCCCTGACTACCTCACTGTCCAATTAATCCTAATAGTATGATTAGTTATTCTGGTAGGTTTCTCATGCTCTGAGCACTAGCCTGCTTGCGTTAATAGGAATAGCAGTTATTTTAAACTCTAACAGGAGATGTGAACAACACTGTGTCATCCAACTTGGCTTTCATTCCTTTTTCTAGTATATAGCTAAAATACTCTTATTTGTTGTGATAGTGCATATTCCATGGGTGACAAAGCATTTCATGTAAAAGTTGTAGGTTGGAATCTTTGGCTTCTCTGAAGACTTAAGTTCAAGTGGTCAAAGACCCACCAACTAGTTGGATAGCTCTAAACAAGTCCTCTAACTTCACCTGTGAGGTTGGGGGATTGGTATAGGTGACCTCTGTCTCTGGAACATGGAAATACTGAAGGATCCTCTGAAGGACCCTTCATTTTCAGCAATAAATGTCAACTTGCTTTCCCTGGTCCTGCTGCTTGAAATTTAGGGCTCTGACTTTAATCAAGTGGACTATCTGCCTTACAGTACCCGTTAGATAAATTGGGTAATTACACCAACTCAGCTAAAGCTCATTTAAGACATCTAATGCTTACGATACTCGGTCTGATGGTCACATTAACTAAATTTAGTAGCTGTTCTTCCTTGCTTTGAAGAAGATATTAAGGAGGTAAAGCTTCTTTAACTTTTTATCAGAGCCCTTTTCAAAACTGCCTTCACTGGATTATAATTTTGTTACAGCTTTGATTTTTATCTTTAAAAGATAATTTTTGAATAGTGTTATTTTATCTTTCCTTAGAGTTAGAATAATTATTCATAATGTCACTCACTATAAAGAAAAAGCAGTAAATTCCTACTTTAGTTTAAAGAAGTTTTTCCAACAAATTAATTTTTATCACTTCTGCAGTTAGAAAATCATAAGTGTATAATTCAATGCTTTTTTATTTGCTTTGGCCATCAGAAAGCCTATTCTATTTTTTTCCCCAAGTGGTCAAAATTCACTCATTTCAGATGACTGAAAGCATCCTTTATTTTCGCTTCCTTCAGACATCAGTATCTCATTTTATCTTAAAATATATTATGCTCTATTAGCAGGTACAGATCCAAGTCCTCTTAGAAGTAGTAAGAATCTAAATTAAAATCATTTTTTTGTTGTTGTTTTAAATCACGGCAAATCTGTCCCATTCACTATTATTTCCCTAGCATTTAGGACAGTGTCCAGCAATGATAAGTATTTATGGGAAAAGAATGAATGAATTTATGTGTGAATCAATGTTATTCAGTCCCCATGTAACTGGATTAAAAAGCCTGTTTTCACTACATCATACAGCTACATATGATCTAGAAGAAAATTTGTATAGATACATGCATGCTCTTACATAGACACATGCCACCTTTCCAAAAGTTTCAGACATGTGTAATTCATCTAGAATAAATACCCTTTACAGAGGACATGCAGATACTCAGATGCATGTATTTGTACACCTAAAATACTATCCTCATAAATGCAAATCAGATATGCTAATCTTTATTTAAAAATGGCCTTATCTATCAGTTTTCATAGTGAAATTTTACTATTTAGCTGATAATCATGATCCTAACTGAAAAAGAAGAAAAGCAGAGGGCGTGAGGAAAAAAGTAAGTAAGTAAGTATAGTAAGTTCCAGAGAGAAAACTATTGGGGCCATATTGGTAGGTAGGCAAAGCAAATCTGGAATATCTATTAACTTAAAAATGTCAGTGGTAGCAGGATAATCAGGGAGCTTCAACTCTGTTTCAGTAGGAGGCAGGCCAGGGACACAGGGATGGGAGCACAAGAGGGTGGGAGAAAGGAGCAATTATCTTCTGGCCCTTGGATACGCTATAGCCGATATTTCCGAAAATAATATTGGCTTGTTGAGCTGTTTTTCTCTTAAATTGCTTATTACAAAATCTTGAGGAAAACATGCACCGAAGGGCTCCAGAATGATTCAGCGCTCTCATTTGTAAGCCTCAAGTCACGTCTCTGATGCAGCTTTTGTGTGGAGACAGCAGCTCAGCGCTGCAAACAATGCGCCATCACTGGATCCAGTAGCTCTTTAGCTGGCATTGGCTGCTGCGCTGTGAATACAGTTTTAATGGTTGCTTACAAATCAATGCACGAGGCACGGGGTAGGGAGGGCTCTTCATCCCTAGGCTGGAGCCTTTGTACACTGTTTACAGTGGGGGAAACCTTTTATCATAATCCAAAGAGGTGGAAGGAAGAGAAAACATAGCCACCCCCACCACATACACACATCCCAAGGCAGAGGGGAGCCTCCTAAAGGTGACTTGCAGCATTCATTCTTGCTGTTCAGTCTGTTCTCTTGAGAAAGATCTTGCCATGCTGATTCCTGCAACCAAAAGCCACTTACATAAGCCAACAGGTTTTGATACCAACCCTAACCCCTACCCTATTTATCTCTCCTGCCTTGAGTTGCCTGAACATGTCTGGCTGGGTGTTGTGTCTTTTGTCCTGTTGGAGCATCTTAGCCCAGAATCCAGCACAGAGCAAAACCAGAGCTAGTCCAGCTTCCCCTTATTTTAATAAACAAGAGACTGAGACCAGAGAGGGAGAGTGTCTTATCCAAGGTCACACAGAACCTGTTTTAGAATTCTTGGTTCTTGCCAAACTTTATGGCATTAGTCTCTTTTAGTTGTTTTTTGTTGTTGTTGTTGTTGTTGTTGTTGTTGTTGTTTTTTGAGCTGGTGTTTGTAGAACCCACACCTTAGTGCTTATTCCATCCATGCCTGTCCCTTGATCTTACCTAAGAACCTCCGAGCTTCTTGATGACATGATGTCTTGGGATTCGGCAAAGCAAAGACCAAGACTTTCCTGAGCCAACTACTTAGCAGCACTGAATGAGTAAACAGTTGTACCATTGGTGGACCTGTGCATTCATGAACCCATCATGGCAACTTTGTGCAGCAGGTATTCATGAACCCATTTATAAGATAGGGAAACAGAATCTACAGGTTCTGATCCCAAGCTCAATCCTCCTTCCATCTTGTCACACTTGTGCCTCCCCGAGTTTAATGCCTGTGAGCCATAGGTGTACTCTTACTCTTCATACTATGCTCTTACTTCAGGGCCTTTGCGCAAGCCCCAACCCAACCCAAGGAAGACTTTCCCTCTGTCTGGATGTTCTCACCATTAAGGTCTCAGCTCACAAGTAATCTCCTCAGAGGAGTTTCTCAACTACCCAGTCATAAGTACACTACTTGACTTCACTGTTTTCATAGCCCATATCAGTATCTGAAACCACCATGTTTGTTCATTTGTTTTACTTGATTGCTATCTCTCTCTCCTGGACAGAATGGAAGTTCTATGCAGTGTTATTTGCCTACATTTCCAATGCCTAGAACTGTGCCTGACACATAAATTATTACTAAATATTCACTGAAAAAAAAAAAGAATGGTACAAATTAAAGTCATTCTTTCAACCACTCTATTCCCTTTAAAGATTTACTGCAGATAACTGGTCCAGGTGAGGAGTTCAGCCTGGGCATGTGGTGCAAAACAGTGACTTAAAATATTTTTAGAGCTCTGACCTCTAAGCTTAATAACATTTGTTTCCTTGCTTTAGCCAGATAAGAAAAACAGACAATAGACTTACAGATAATGAGAGGGAAAGAGATATTTTTCAGATGGTTTATATTGAAGAAAGCCATCACAACAGCTCCATTCAGGGTTGTTATTTATGAGACTGGCAGACAAACTTGATTGTTGGCATCCACTGTAGCCAGCCTCCCTCTAAGACAAGCGTACATGAGCAGGGAGGGAAAGAAGATGCTGTGTTTGAATGAGCTGATTGCCCCACCCAAGACAGATTCTACTACATATAAAACATACAACTTCTCTTAAAAATCTTATTTATCTTCAGCACTAGGGAGTATGTTAGTAATGGCTATCCTCAGTTTCCAGGAGAAGAAACCAAAGCACATGTAGCATCTGTGAAGTGCCCAAGAACATGAAAATCACTGAAGTCCCTTTGGTGTCCACGGCAGGCCAGTTTACTAGGGACTCACTGAAAATCACAACAGAGAGAAGGAAATGCAGGCAAGCGGATGAGGAGTGCCGAGTAATTGCAATCACTCTGTATTGTGGAAACCAAAGCCCATGATCAGAGTTTTAGATGCTCAACTTACATTGCCACTTTGCCAGTAAATCAACTCACAAACTTCAGGATCAGAACAAAGTCTTGTCAAGTGGTCATCAGACCAGGAAGGCAGGCAAGGAGCAGGGGTGCTGGGGGTGGAGAGCAGTTGTTGAAGTGCCGATTCCTTCTGTTTGCTACGCAGAGAGGTAGATGTGAGCCACCAGAATGAAAAGGATCCCACTTCTCAACAGAACCCATATAAACCACCCATAGAGGATTTTCCCAAGATGAAAAGAAAATCAGACTCTTAGGAAAACAGAAACTAGAGCCATCCATTCATTCCCTGAAAGAGCATTCAGTATTTTATACATGATATATATGGGGGCGCCTGGGTAGCCCAGTCATTTAAGCATCCAGCTCTTGATTTTGGCTCGGGTCATGATCTCAGAGTCATGAGATCAGGCCCTGAATGGGGCTCCACAGTCAGCAGGGAGTCTTCTAAAGATTCTCTTCTCTGCCTCTACCCCTCCCCCCAACTCATACATGCACTCTTGCTGTCAAATAAATAAATCTTTTTTAAAATGATGTATGCAGAGGATTATTTTAAGAAGGGTAATTATTTGGGGTGCCTGGGTGGCTCAGTTGGTTGAGTGTCTGACTCAGGACATGATCTCAGGGTCATGAGATCAAGCCCCAAATTTGGCTCCACACTCAGCATGGAGTCTGCTTGAGAGTCTCTCTCTCTTTTTGCCACTCCCCTCATGATCTCTCTCTCTCTCTCTCTCTCAGAAAAAAGGGTAGTTATTTTCTAATTCAAGTTTTCCATAAATCAATGCCAGATGAGCTTAGATTTTATCAGAATGGCTTTCTGCTAGACAAACCACAGAGAATTTTTTCTGTGGAAACAGTGGGTCAAGTAATTTCAGTGAAGTGGTGGAAAGGGGTTAGATCTCATAAGCAAGTCATTTAAACTCTTCGAGTCTTGGTTTCATCTTGAAAATGGAAAAAATAATACCTACTTGAGCAGTGTGCTAGGGGATGAAGATTAGGTGGGACGTATATATTTATTCATGAACATGAGGGTAAGCGCTCAGGAAGTGAACCTGAACTCTTAGCTTGATCACAGCAGCCTTTATGCTCCTTTGCATGTGGGGTAGGCTTTGGTATACATCTAACCTTATATAAATTTCAACCCTTTCCTAGGACATAACATTGAGCTGTTTGTTGAAAATTACAGGGTTATTGCTGCCCAAACAGTTCCTCCAAAGCTCAACTTCCTACACTCTAGGAGGCTAATTCAGGCGCAGCTGCTGATATTTACAAAGTGTTATCAGGGCCCTCAGGCCCATCTTAGAACCTGGTGTGCTCACAAACCACCCACTATTACTAACCCATCTAAACCAGCAGGAGGCATCTACACTTGCTGAGTATTAGTTCTACTTGTTGAAGGTTTATTTCTTAGGTGCTCATGTCTACAGGGCATGTGCTTCTCTACTACAGGAGCCTCAATTCTGTCAATCGTACAGTTGGTAAAGGGTAAGAGTACACTGAATTTCAAGATATTTAGCTTGACTTGAAGTTATTTTGCAGAAAACAAAGCTTGGGACAAAACCACATGACTAATCATGTCACCCTGCGATGATTTAGGTACACTTAGGGCACAAAGAGGAAGTCTTTTGAAAGACAAAGGAGGGATGTGGCTCAGTGGTTGAACGTCTGCCTTTGGCTCAGGGCCAAAGGTCCTGAGGTCCTGGGATCAAGTCCTGCATAGGACTCCCTGCATGGAGCCTGCTTCTGCCTCTGCCTGTGTCTCTACCTCTCTCTGTATGTCTCTCAGGAATAAATAAATAAAATCTTTAAACTAAAATAAGACAAAGGAGGCTAAGCTACACAGTCAGGTTTCAGCTTTAAACTGATTTGTTCTGCTAGTAATCAAACTTACATGGAACTGGAACTCCTTAGTAGATCCTTTTTCATTTCATCCTTTTCACACTGGCCATGATTGCTGAGAAATATTTCCGACACATTAGACATCTTTTGCATCAACCTTCCTAACATTAAGGATTCTGTTAAGCTGGTAAGGATCCTGTTCTTTCATCCAGGGTTTCATTTGTTCCAGATGAAGTTGAAGTTATTCACAGAGGGTGAGTTGCCTTCTTGTGTCCCTTCCAGCACTGTCACATATCACGGGTCCCCAGCCCCTCAAGTATGAACTGAAATGAACACTGGTCCTATGGAGGAGGATGGCCCATAGCTGTCTCTGGCTTGGAATTGGGGGATAAGGATGATTAACAGGGCCCATGGAGGTGTCCTCTGCATCCCAGAACAGGCCAGCAGTCCAAGTTGCAAATCTATAGCAATCTTGAACTGACATTTCATGCACAGTGGTGTTAATACCCAATATATTTATTTATCTAGGGGCATAGAATAAAAACTAGAAAGCTTTCAAGTATCTAGGAGTAAACTACATACACTTAAATGTGGGCATGCAGGCACACGTATTCCAGACATCGAGTGTCCACACTAATTCAAATCCCCACTAGGTAGTGAAGAAGGGCCTCTCAGTATATGCCTAAGCTTGCTCTCAGACTTTTGCCTTAGGGCAGTAGGGCAGGAAGACTAGAGACCACCAGCAAGCCTCACACCAAGGATGACTAGCTCGCAGAGAGACTTTTTCAGTCCAAATACATTTCCGAGAAAGCTTCAAGAAGGAAAGTTCTTAGAAAGAGCTGGCATGATGTCAAAGATACAGGTATTCTAATAATAGTTTTACTGTACTGAAAAGATGGTAAGGAATCATTTCTCTTAGAATAATAATAAGGACAGATTAAACATTGTACAGTTGTGGGGCATCTGGGTGGCATGGAAGGTTGAGCATCTGACTCTTGGTTTCAGCTTAGGTTGTGATCTCAGGGTCATGAGATCAAGCCTGGTGTCAGGCTCAGTGCTCAATGCTGAGTCTGCTTAAGACTTTCTCTCTCTCCCTCTGCTCCTCCCCCTTGTCCCCCCTCACTCTCTCTCCCTCTCTCTCTCTCTCTCTAAAATAAACAAATCTGTAAGAAAAAAAACATTGTGTCCCCCTGAATCAATTATACTAGTATGGGAAAAGGAAGACAAGAGCTAGAAATGACATTGAAAGAGTGAGTTGTTGTTGCTTTAAAAGTTATATGTAGGACGGTGTGTGAGGTGGCTACCAAAGCCAATGTGTACATTAATGTAAGTGAATAGTGTCCAGAATGCACAAGATTAAAGACCTTCCCCAGTGCAGGTGGGTTAGGTGTCTCTTGAAGTTGTATTTAACGCCATGCATCATATTCTAAAAAAGAAGGATGCCTTAGTGCTCAGAGGAGCATGGCCAGCCTGATAAAGGAATTCGAGCAAGGACTGAGGTTGGAATCAACTGCCTGATGGAATGGCATGTGGAGCAAGATTGGACCTATTCCATATGGCCTATGGTCCTATGGGACCTGGGAAAATGAGTGGAACCTACCAGCCAGGGCCCCTAAAATTTGGATTGTGAGATCATAAACCCTCTAGTAGTTAGAGACCCTCCAGTGTGGCACAGGTGACCATTTTGTAGACAGACTTTTTTTATTCCGCATTTTGGGGCTTGAGCATTTTTTATTCTGCATTTTGGGGCCTCCTTGCCCCCTTGTAGATAGATTTTAAAGGAATTCATGTTAAGCAGAGAGTTGACCTTAGCAAGCTCTGAAACCCTCCCAGTGGTTTAAGTCCAAGTATTTTCTAATACCCATATGTTTCATTTGATAAAAGCAAATGCCTGCATTTTTTTTCCTCTATGCTTTGACAATGCACAGATCTAGGAATCTGAGTAAATTGTGTTTTGATAAGGATTAATCATGCAATATACTTGGTGGAAAAATTACTGATATCTTCTACTTTTCATCAGAGAACATATTTGTAAGTACTTCCCAACCATTAGGTTATAGGAAAATGTTTACAGCACTTCTCCAAAATCCAGAACAAGAGGGAAATTCTTGTTTGGGAATGAATCTTTGGGTGCATATAGAAACTGTTAAGAGTGGGAAGAGATGAATAAATGTTTTCTCACTAGAAATAAGATATAAGCATATAATAGGGGAAATGGGAAGAAACGTCTTTAGATCCCTAAGTGATCAAGACAGTAAAAGCCACTGGGTTTAACTCAAGCCCTCATGTATCAAATGGGGGATGGTTGGGGAGGGAGAGATATAGGAAAACAAGAGAACAAAAAATTCAATCAAATCACAGTTTGTAGTATTCCTTTTAAAATGAGGAGGGGCGAATTTTCAGATTGCTAAGGTTTCTTTCATCTTAAACATTTTATGATTCTGTCAGAACCTTTGAAATCAAAAAGAATTGGAAATCTACAACTGAAAAGAACTTTTTTTGAAATGACTGTGTATCAGGTTGCAGGAAAAAAAGTGATAGCTATGGAGGAGAAAACCTATTCAATCAAATAAAATAAACTTGTTAATTTGTTTGGTGGCAACAAATCTTTGTGCTCAGAAACTAAAGAGACACAAAATCAAATCAACCACACTTGGAAAGAAAGGAATAAAACTTCATCAAGAACTTTGGCTCAGAACAGTGTGTATTGAATGTAGAAAACCACTGTAGTGATCTAGCTTCACAGTTGTTGATTTCTATATTACATGGGCTGTCATGTAGGACTTGCTGGGCCTGGATCATATGCACGGCAATGTGGTTGGCAAGATACCATCCTATCTTCACTCTGTCATACTCCTGGAAAGCATCTGGTCATTCTCATTATTCCCTTAGTTGGAGAATACTCTTGCAAAATAAAAATAGGCTAATTATAGGCAAGTACCAAGAAGTAATTGAAAGTCAGACCTTCCTTCAGATTAACAGCAGCATACATTCCCCAAACTGCTTTCCATTACAGACGGGTGACAATATAGGCCAGTTTCCCAAATTCTAAAGAACTAGATGTACACCAGGGTGTTTGATTCAGAACTACCTGGCTGACCTTTGACAGCTAGAAATGGAAATTAGACCTTGCTCTACTCAAGTAGAGATTCTGAAATGGTCACAACCATGATGCCCTCCCTTTATTTATTGTTTTCTGTGTTTAGTTGGCCAAAAATATGTCATATCTAGAAAATAAATTACAAGACAAATAAGGTGCAACAGTGTTTTCAAATTCCTAAAAAGGTAACATTGTATCTATGTAGCAGTAGGCATTAAAAGTATTCTTGGGGATCCCTGGATAACTCAGCAGTTTAGCACCTGGCTTCGGCCCAGGGTGTGATCCTGGAGACCCGGGATCGAGTCCTGCATCAGGCTCCCTGCATGGAGCCTGCTTCTCCCTCTGCCTTTGTCTCTGCCTCTCTCTCTGTGTATGTCTCTCATGAATAAATAAATAAAATATTTAAAAAATAAAATGAAATAAAATGAATAAATAAATAAAGTATTCTCAAATTCAAACTTTGAATCAAGATGTGATTGATGCTAAACTCTATCTGCTTCAAAAAGACATCATGTGTAGTGTTCCTTGGGCTATTAGATCAAATCCCAACTCAGCCACTTACCTATTATGTGATTATTTTGTTTGAGATTTTACTTATTTATTTATTTGACAGAGGAAGAGAGAGAGCACAAGCAGGGGGAGCTACAGAGGAGAGGGAGAAACAGGCTCCCTGCTGAGCAGGGAGCCCAATGTGGAACTGGATCCCGGAACCCCAGGGTCATGACCAGAGCTGAAGACAGAACTTAACCAACAGAACCACCCAGACATCCCTGTGATTATTTTAGAAAGTCACTTAAACTCTCTGAACTTCAGGGGGTTTTTGTACGTACGATGGGATTAATAATGCAGCATTATTATAAGGATTAAATTAGATTAGGTGTGTGAAAAAGTTTAGTTTATGTGCCTGTCACTTAGTAGCCACTCTATCATTTCCTCTCTCTGTTCCTTTCTTCTTTTCTTAAAATCAAGCAGCTTGGGAAAGCAGTGGTGATAATGACTCATTCAAACAGAATATAGATTCTGTAAAATCAGGATACTCGGATCATATTGATTCCTTCCTTCTGACAAGTAGCAGTGATGGAATATGGCACATCTGGCTGTAAAGAGGTTCATGGTTTGACAAGAGACTTTCATATCACCTCTTTCAGTCCTCACCACTGATCTAAAATGTGAGAATTAGGAAATTCACTTGACAGATGAGGAACTGAGACTTAGGAAGGTCAAGTTCTGCTCTCAAACACAAGCTGAGAACGAGAAATTGTCTTAAGTCTTCTGACCTAAGTCAAACTAAGTCTACTACAGACTAAGTCTACTATACCTCAGTAGCCCCTTTTTCTGGTTGTCAAAGCTCTCCCTGAGGCCAAACCCTGAGTGCCTCTGGAGGGATGCACACTAACACCGGGTCTATTAGATGTGTGGTCATCTGCAAGTGCCAAGCCCAGGATTCCTGTTCATGATCAGTGGTGCTGATGCCACCTTTGTTCTCATGCCGTAGAACAGGGTCAGTCTAAGTTGTTATGTCAGTAGTTGAAGTGATGTTCTCTCCTTTATCTGTGGTTTTAATGATAGGCTATTTTTGTAGTTCTATTTAGGAAGTCCAGCATGTCTCAAGGAAACCATTTGAAGGGCCACAGGAAGGATTAATCGAATGCAGCTTATTATCTTTCCATTAGTGGAATCCATAAAGCTGAAAAGAAGGATTCTGAGATAAGCCGATCTTTTGCTTGGGATCCTATAAAAGGAAAGCTCCCCCCACCCCAAACTGCCTATTTCTTTGCTAATGCAGAGGAGGGACTTGAACAAATTATGCAGCCTCCAATAAGCCTGAGCTGACACACCTACAGAACTGGCAGGTTACCATCATTTTTGCCATCCCATAAAAGACACTCCAGGTGTTTGTGTTTGTGTTTTTAATGTTCCACTGCTCTTTGCAAGGAACAAACTTTTAAGTATAGTCCTGATGGTGATGAATGAACATCATATTTCCTTTTCCTTCTCCAAGACGAGGTAATTGTATATCACACATGGCAGTCAGTGGTCATGTTTAATATTTTAATGGCATCTGAGTTGCAGATTAAAATTTATAAAGAACAGTGTGATCCCAGGAAAAAGGATGGGAAGCCATTTCCACTTTCAAATGCAATAAAGCAGATGGGCCTCCCATTCCAGACTTAAGTGCTAAGATATTTCAGATACTTTGTAATGCTGGAACCCTACAGAAGGGAAGGAAATTTCTCTCTCTGTCCCTCTCTCTCAGACACTGACTTATTTTGCATTGCATGCTTACAGATCATGAAGATAACTCCAGAGGGCAAGATTAAATTTTATTTCTAAAAGCTTAGGCTGTAACTTTAGGACCCAGCATGTTGACTAAGCAATTAAGAATTGACAGGGAGGGCAGCCCAGGTGGCTCAGTGATTTAGCACTGCCTGAAGGCCCGGGGCCTGGTCCTGGAGACCCGGGATAGAGTCCCATGTCAGGCTTCCTGCATGGAGCCTGCTTCTCCCTCTGCCTGTGTCTCTACCTCTCTCTCTCTTTCTCTCTCTCTCTCTCTCTGTGTCTCTCATGAATAAATATGTAATCTTAAAAAAAAAAAAAGAACTGACAGGGAAACACAGTACAGTCCTAAGTGGAGGACAATGATGGTAACTACCGTGCTCATCATTATCTCGAAATATCTTCACTTTGAAGAGATGATCTAATTATTCCCTTGCACATCCCTCATGGGAAAGGTGTTATTATTTCCATCTTGAAGAGGAATATAATGTCTACTCCTGATTTATAAGTGTCATTTCTTATGAGAAATTTCACTATTTGCTTTCATGCTCATACTCACAATATGATTCTTATACACCCCAAATTAGCTAATTTAAGTAGAATTAGAGGCAGAATAATGTTTCCATAAATGACTAAAATTCAGTGTTTTCCAAATTGTTTTAATCATATACCTTATGAAACAATAAAATGTCCAAAACTATAGAATATAGGAACTCATAAGGATCATATACAAAATAAATATAACTATAAAGTCTAGTGCATTTCCTGAGCTTTTGTAGGGTATATGCAACTCTTCTTTCTGGGATGGGAAGTGGGGGAGAAGAGGAGTTAGAGGATTAATGATTGTCTTCCTCCTCTTTCTAATAAACCCTAACAACTGCAGCTCTTATAGTAAGCTCTTCCTGGAGCTAAAACATAGGATGAAAGGGAAATAGAAAGAAAAGTAAAAGGAGGAGCAAAGAAATGGATGAGCAAACAAGAAAAGAATGGATAATAGAAACACTGAGTGGTTGGCCTTAAATATCAATGTCATGACACTGGAGGCTTCCAAAGAGACTGTGTTAGTTTGTTAGGGCTGCTTTAACAAAAGACCACAGTCTGGGTAGCTTAAACCATGGAAATTTAGTTTCTCACAGTTTGGAAGGATAAATGTCTAAGACCAAGGTGTTGGTGGGTTTAGTTTCTCCAGAAGCCTCTCTCCCTGATTTGGGAGAAGGGCTGCCTTCTTGCTGTGTCTTCACAGAGTCTTTCCTTTATTTGCATGCGCCCCTGGTGTCCATGTGTCCCAGTATCCTCCTCCTATAAGGATACCAGCCTGATTAGATCAGGGCTCCACCCTAACAGCCTCATTTTAACTTCGACATCTCTTTAATGTCCTATTTCAGAATATGGTCACATTCTGAGCTTAGGGCTTCACCAGATGAATGTGGGGGAGATAATTTAGCCCATAACATGTGCTTTTATTTAAAATTATCTCTGCTTTCAGGCCAGATATTAGAAATGTGTAATAACTATTCAGCATGACACTATAGGAAACGGTTGTTAAAAGATAAACTGAGGCACATTAAAACTTTTAAGAATTTATTTGAGCAAATATGTATTCCAATTAGGCAGAGCCAAACCAGAGTGGTTTAGGGACACTGCCAAGAGAAACAAGGGGAAAGGCTTTTATAGAGCAGAGGTGGAAGTAAGTCAAGGAAATTATTTGATTGGCTATAGCTTCAGTGGTTGCCTTATTTGGTAAAGGCTTAGGCGGCTGCTTGTGATTGGTTGCTTTAAAATTTGTTTTCTCAGATACAAGTTTATTTCTGAAATTGATGTGGCTTAGGTTTTCATTTCCTTTCATAGGTCACCAAGGCATTAGAGCTACCTCAGTCACTTTAACATGGTCAACAATGCTGTCTTACTCTAGCAAGTCACACACTTTTCTATCAGCTGGCCTAACTTGCGATCCTTACCTACCTAGTCTCCAAAGAGGATTCTATTCATCTGCTGGGAGCTTCCTCCCAAAAGTTCACTGGAGATGGTCCAAAACCTCAAAGGGGAGACTGTTTTCTCGACAGATCCCCAAAGTGTGTTTGCATAATAATTCTGACCACGTGCTCCCTAAGAGCAAGCCATTGCCTCGTTTCTCTTCCTGTGAGATGACAGGTGACAAATGGAGCCATTCTTCTTTTCATGTTTTGTGAGAGGCACTTTTCCCTCAAAACTCCTCAGCTTTAAGGGTTTTCCCAGTAATGATCTGCACCAGACAGTGTCACCACTGAGTGTCCCCCAGAGAACACACATATTTGCTCCTTGCTGGTAATCTCAGGCTACACAGTCAGCTGGAAAGTCTGACAGCCTCGCCTGCTGCCAGCTGCATTAGTTGGACAAAGGAAAGCATATCCCTGGTGTCAAGGTTTGTGGGGATGGGAAGGTGGTGAACAAAGTCCCCAAGCAGCTCTTTCCAAAATGGCACAAAACACATGAAATTGTATTTGCCACCACTTTAAGAAGACTTGACATTCAGTATCCCAATTTTAAAATATGTGAGTGGGGATTATATCCCATTATAAATGAAGTCTCTGTTTTAGAATACTATTATTGATTTCCTGGTTCCTTTAAATAGTAAGCTTGGTGCATTTCTTAATGTACTAATTGTGTTAGGTAATTGGCAGAACTGGGATATATGTGTATATATTATGCAAAGTCAGTGGAAATTTGTGCATGTATTCATTTGGTTAACAAGCCCTTAACCAGCTTATCCCACAAGCCAGAGATGGGACCAGGTGCTAGGGACACAAAAATGAACAAACTCCTGCCCTCGCTGGGCTCATGATCAACTGAAGAAGAGAGTAATGGGCTAGTCTAGAGAGAGACTGGTTCTCAAGTCGAGTGTGTATCAGCATCACCTGAGCCACCCCACACCCCATCCTCTAGTTTCTGATTCAGTAGGGCCAATTTGCTTTTCTAGCAAGTTCCCTGGTGATGCTGATACTACTGGTCCAGGACAATAGTTTAAGAACCACCGATCTAGTGTCTCAAGTGTTAGGAGGTTCCGGAAGCTCTGAGGTGGAATTTCCAGCCCTGGCTGGAGGCCAAAGGGGGATGTCTGAGATTTCACAAAGGAAGTGAGTTTTAAAGGATGAGCCGGGAAAGGTAGGGAGGGCAGGATTAGGACATGCGGAACACATTTAATTGTAAAGGACAAAAGTAGGAGAAAGTACTTATGGTTTGAAAAAAAATAGAAATAATTCTGTTTGGCTAGGGTGAAGTTTGAGTCTGAAATAATTGCAAGAGATGAAGCTGAAAAACTATGTAGGGCCCAGAGCTGTGATTGTGTGATTATTTAACCATGAATCCCCAAAGCCAGGCTCCAAGCTGGAAGATCCTTGGTTAGAAGAACTCCATCATAGTTATCTTTTGTCTAAAAGGACTTCTTTCTGAGCCTGGCACAGAGCTTCCCAGTCTTTTGGAAGAAATCCTTTTCACTTCCCTAAAATGACAACTCTCCCTGGAGGTGGTAGGACTGTAGAAAGGGTGTGTTGATTGCATGTAACCAGAATTGGATGAGGACTTAAGCTTTTGCCATTCAGCCATGAACCATGAGGGAGTGTGTCAGTAGCTTAATAATAAATTGGTTGATTATCATGGACTCTTAGAAAACCCTAAGCTTCAATCACCTCTAATGACCTCCCGGCTACTCAGAGGAGAGGGATGACAGGCCGAGGAAGGAGGGAGTTGGAGACAGGAAGACCCCGCCGAGCACAGGTTGTGATGACATGTGCTTCATTCCTCCCTCCAGGGGAAGATGATGACGACGATGAATGTGGAGAGGAGAAGCTGCCCTCCTGTTTCGATTATGTGATGCATTTTCTGACTGTGTTCTGGAAAGTCCTCTTCGCCTTCGTCCCCCCGACAGAATACTGGAATGGCTGGGCCTGTTTCATTGTCTCCATCCTCATGATTGGCATACTGACAGCTTTCATTGGAGACCTGGCTTCCCACTTTGGATGCACCATCGGCTTGAAAGATTCTGTGACTGCGGTAGTGTTCGTCGCACTTGGAACTTCGGTACCAGGTAGAGAATACGTTCATATATGATCTCCCCCAGACGTGGAAGCCCATTTGCCTTCTTGACCTTTTCTTTCTCACATTTTCAAGGACTATGATAACAAACAGGCCTATGAAAGACAAGAGCCCACAGATATAAATAATGTCACTGCCAGAAGACCGTCATGGCATTTTTCAAGGTTAGAAAGCTAGTCGGTATCATCATGATGACAGGAAAGCATTCCCAGGGGGACTGAGAGAACAGATTGGTTTGATGGCTAGATCGATAGATCAGCTTCCCATTACAATCAGCAATTTCAAAAACACAAACCCAAATTACAGAATCACCTTTACACACAGAATTTGACTTTTATATATTTACTAACGTTTGGATGACTTCCATGAATCTGACTGGTTGGGTAACTGAGATAAATATCTACTGAAGACCTGATACAATATTCCCTTGACCAAAATGTTAATGTGAGTAAATTAAAAAAAAAAAAAAAAAAGTAGACATTGGTCAGGACAGGGCATAAGTAATCCCAGCCAAAGCAATTAGAATAAGTACACATTTCATGGATGTCCCTTCATGCATTTCTTATAAGCTGAATTTTTCTTCCAGTCTACAACTGTAGCTCATTATATTTGCTTGGCCTTCTAAGAAATCATCCTCCCAAACATGACATTGATAGCAGTAATTTTCAGACATTGGTGAGCATCAAAATTACCTGGGAGCTTGTTTAAAAAATGCAAATGCCTGTAACCCACCATCCACCTGCAGAATCAAAAGATCTAGAGGAAAGACCCAAACATGAGTGTTTTAAGTTCACAGGTAATTCTGGTGCACATCAGAGCCTACTGTAACCAAGGTTCTGGACCCAGGCCCCAGTACTAGTTGACATCTTGACAGATACACAGCTAACCCTGGCTTTTGGTTTTGAGTCTAAAAAACGACTGCAGTTTAAATCATGTATATATCTCTTCACTGGAATTCACTAATTGTGAATATCTATCATCTCCACTCAGATATCATCTCAGTGTCTCTGAGCCTTGCTTTATTTGTAATATAGGGATAATCATACTGAACTTGCAGAATTGTGGTAAGGACTGGAGAAAACACCTATAAATTATGCATCTGGTAAAGCATTTGAAACATAGAAGGAATTTAATTAAAACACCAGCTTTTGTTATTAGTTATTTATGAATAGCTGAGGATGATCTGACCAGTATAAATTTGGATACTTCGTCCTTGAGTAACCAGAAAAAAACGTCCAGATCTATAGTGGTGAGCCATTGCACATGGTGTTATCCAACTGATTGACCATTTCAGTGTCTTGATAAAGGGGCCTGATGTGGTTCTGGTGTCACTGAGTTAATGGAGGACTCAGGGAATTTAGTGGGTCCTTTTACTACTATCTTAGTGGCCAGAAGTAGGCAAAGTCTTCCAGTTGACTGCTGATGCTCAGAGGAGATTGGACTCCCTCTCAACACCAGCTGTTTCTATCAGTTCCAATTTGGGTCTTTATTTTTATTTTTTTCCAAAAATAACGAGAAATTTAGCAAGCAGAAGGAAGACCTTGAAATATTCATACTGTGACTTGTTTTGTTTTGAGAACACATTTACCAAAAAGAACTAAACATAATGGTTACCAATCACTCTATCTTAGGTTACTACAGGAAAATATTTTGTAGTCTACTTTTCCTAAGGCTTAAATCACTGTATCAAATGGTGCCCAAGTTAGCACACATTCTGGCCCTGGGTTTAACCCTTGAGGAGAATATGTGCAAATTATGATAATGAAAGCAAAATTAGGTCTCTCATCAGAGTTACTCAAAATCAACCTACCTCTCTGGAAAGTCAGCAGTTGGTCCCATCAAATGCATCTCTTGTTTTCCAAATGATCAAAAAAAAAAAAAATGCTTTTACTGCATCAAATCCTTGTTTCTAAAAATATATATTTTTTTAAGTTTCCCAGATCCTTATCTCAGTACCTCAAAACTGGCTCCTTTTCCCATATACTGGTCTTCCAAAGTAGCTCTGTGCATCTCTTGTATTAAATTATTTTGAAGGGTGTGGAAGCCATACCATATCATTTTTCCATAACATGAAATGTGGATTCCACTAAACCTTAGTGTTTGGAGGAGTCATTTGTTCTGCCACTTAAAACGGGCTCAGAACCCAGGTAGGGGCATCAAGAGGTAAGAAAGCCTGTTGGGGAGAAAACAACAGAAACATTCACTGTCAAAATGGTTTTCCTTCACTGCCATAAATTCTTCCCATGGGGAAACATATTTCTTTACTTTGTCATCAGGAGGATTCCTGTAATTTGCTGCAATATTAGCTGTGCAGTGTGTTCCTCACACAATATTCACAGGTAATCTCATATTTATATAAACAGACATCCCATTCCCCTCAAAACAGCTGTGCAAATTGAACAAGATGCTGAACAAACATAATATTTCTGACTTTATTCTTGAACCCTGATGATTCAGAGCAGTGCTTTATTATATTTCCTGACTCAAAAAAAAAAAAATTATTCTATTATTCCGAGATGACAAAGCCCAGTCTCTACAGGTGGAAGAATAAAAGAAACTAATTCTTTTCACTCAAAGCTTACCATTAATGGGCATTGGTCCTGAGGCCCAGCTTTTCTCTGGGCTGATGTCTTGACCCTTTTCCTAAAGTAGAAGAGCTCTAAGCTAGTGTTTGATGTACTGCTGCCTCTTTGTAGGTGAGACTCTTGGATTCTCAGCTTGTGATGGCCTGCCCTGAGGCAGGATTAAATATTTAAATATCTCATCTAAAGTATTTTTTCATCATATTCAAAATCTATGGGGAAAGGAGCTTATGCCTTTCCAGGTGAGACAGCTTCTTCCTACTACTGTGAATCAAATGCTCATTATAATCTACGGGCAGAAGGGGGCGCCTGAGTGTCTTCACTCCCCCTCAACCTTAGTATGCCTAGAAGGCCTTAAAGACCCACACCTGTTAGGAGAGCAAGAGCAAGAGCCTTCTTTTCCTGACTCCCCTTCTGCAGAGCTACTTGTCTAGAGAAGAGGAGCTTCCTGAATCATCTCCTTCTACCTTTTAATGTTGGAGTAAGCAAAGCCTGATCTCTAGCTCTCTTCTCCTCCCCTTCTGGGCTCACTCCCTGGCCCATCACACCAGTCTCCGAAGCTTAAATGCCACCAGCATGCCAATGATTACCAAATCACTATGTCTAAAGTAGAACTGCTTATTTCCATTATCCGACTGCCTTATCCTTGAACTGAACCAGATCTTGCCTTTTTTTCAGGAAAACAGTATCATCTCCTCAGTGTCCTTGATTCCTTTTTCCTCATCCCCACAGTCAAGCCATTCATAACTTCTGCAGATCTTACCCCTAAAGTATATCATATCATGATGGGACCCACTTAGCTCTCTGTCTACCACCAAGGCCAGGTAGGCTGTTCTCTCAGACTGCTGCAAGGCCCTCCCGTCTGTCTCCATGCTTCTGCTAAGGATTGTTTTAAGATGTAAGTCAGACCACATTTCTGCTTACAATCTTCTAAGGTCTCCCTACTTGGGATACACTTCAGAAGTCTGTCCCTGGCTGACAATGACCAATCTGATTTGTCTGCAGCCTGTCTCTCCATTCTCTTTTCCTCCTTGCCCACTGTTCTTCAGCCCCACTGGCCTTTTTACTGTCCTCTGTGCACCAAGTTCACTCCTTTCTCAAGGTTGCACTAGCCATCTAAAATGCCCTTCCCCTTCATTTACACAAGACTGGTTCTTTGTCTTCATTATATCTCATCTTAAATGTCACTTCGTCAAAGAGACCTTTCCTAACCACACAGTGTGAAGTGTGTTATATCACCCTATTTTCTGTAGAGTCTTTATTACTTTCTGGATATTCTGGGTTGTTTTTGAATGTTATTGTCTACCTCTGCCCACTGAAATGGAAGCTTCATGGGAGCAGAAAACTTTGCCCTTTCAATCTCTCATTTCTTTGGCTCCCAAAAAGGTGCCTAGCTAACAAATAAGTAATGCAATTGTATGCCTATGTGTTTGCACGTGTGTGTGGATGTGCTGTATCTATAAATCAATGTACAAATCAGTCATTTACACCTTAGTATGGGTTACTCAGATCAGATGGCTTTCTTCTTAACACTTAGAGACAGCAAAGAATTAAAGTTATTATTGAGGGAGAGGAACAATAGATACTTTTATAGTGTGTCTCATTCTTGAGGAATACATGTGGGCAGGTTACTGTAGTTAGAAGGGCAAGCACAGCTTACGAGCACGAGTCTCCTCTATTGTGGGAAGTGTGATGGGGAGCAAGATATTGTCTCTTCTTCATTCTTTTCTCTGCTATCATCCCTGCTTTTAGGATGCAGAACTTAGGCCAATACTTTTAAAATTTTAGATGCATTCTGTGTAGTGCTAACTAGGCATTTTGCAGTATCCTGACTTGGGTCTTGTAACATGTAACTATGTTACATCAGATTGTTTCTATAGAAAACAGGCTCAAAATTCAAGAGAAATTAATGCAAGAAGTTTAGAACCCAGCCATTTTTTGCACTAGCCACTACCCTGATCACATGCTCTTTTAGCTTACTATTATTTACTTGAATAAAACTGGGTATATTGGGTCAAGACATTCCAACTTCTCTATCACATTCCAAACATGGATTTTCTTTTCATCTCTTGCTCCTACTGGAATCAAGTAGAATCAAGCATTCTTCCTTAATTGCAGAGAAAACTCTTAGATGTTAATGAGTTGGGAAGATTTTTACCTCACTCAGTTCTGCCTTGGTCTTTCTCCATACATCTTGATTAGGCTTGTGCCTGGATCTGGCCAACTACCCCCCGTAATTTCCTGTTATGAGTTGTTTACTCCTGTGACCACAACGCTTTAAGAACTGGGTATTTTAGGGCTATTTCTTAGCCCCTGGCATTGTTAGATTTTCTGTTCACTTCCAGTGTTTTGAACATCCTTTAAATTTTGTCAAGTAGGAATTATTTCACTGTAGAAATTTTAAGTGATGAAGGGAAAGAAAATAGATGATTTTAGGCATTTTTCCCTACTCTGTATATAGAACTTAAAAAAAATAAGACCTTATTTTAGAGAAAATGTGTACTATTTTTAAGTTACATTACTTCCAGATTTCAAAATATCATAGGAAGAACTTGACAAAAAAACTGGTTAAACTAGCTGTTCATTATGTTCTTTTAGTGCTTTGGTTTTCTTGCCTATAAAATAGGCATGATAATACATGGAAATTTAAGAGTTGACAAGAGGATTAAATAATATGGATCTCAAAGCACTTTGTCAACTGAACATTGGTATAAATCCAGCAAATAATTCTCATTATCTACACTCTCAAAATGTTGAATAGAAACCATCAGAAAATGAGAATGAGGGGGCACCTGGGTGGCTCAGTGGTTGAGGATCTGCTTTTAGCTCAGGTTGGGATCCCAGGGTCCTAGGATAGAGTGCTTGCATCAGATTCCCTACAGGGAGCCTGCTTCTCCCTCTGCCTATGTCTCTGCACCCCCGCCCCCATGAATAAATAAATAAATATCTTAAAAAAAAAAAGAACATGAGAATGAATGGGAAAGGTCTTATGAACAGAGATGGAAATTTTAAAATATTTGTCATGTAGCTCCACTATGTGCTAGGCATGCCCACTGTATTTACAGTATCTATTGTCTTACTTAGGTTATATCAGTAAGTGGTACAAAGTGATTTTGTCTCCTCTGAGGTTTATTTTTTGTCCGTTAGCCCCTTCACCTAAAAATGAGTTTTATTTTTTACCATTTGACATTGTGCTGGAAAACATTGTTTTTACAGAAAAAAACTACTCACTATGGATTTTTAGTTTCCTAACTTCTAGTAACTCTAAAAATAAAAATACTGTATACTTGGGTAATAGTACATTACAATTTATTGTGTCTTGCTATTTTAATTCCCAGTGGATCCTAAGGTAACTTGTATGGTTGTGCAGGTTGTATACTGCAATCTCAAGGGATCATCGTAATCTAAATGACATCCCTAGAGATGTATGGGGTACCATACCCATGGATGTATATAGTGGTGGTCCTGTCTAAAAGTCACTTTATCAGAACAAGAGAGTAAGCTGGAAATTAAGGCTCAAAAAAGAATAAATGATTTGCTCATATTCAGTTCCAGTTAAAATCAATGATAAATTGTGTCTCCATTATAATCTGGTGCTCAACCACTCTATCATTCCACCTTGGATTCATTTTTAAAGTAAGCATTCTATGCATTCTTTCCCACATATATTATGATTGGAGGGAAATTACTTCTTTCTTTGGCTTTAATTTAGTATTTCCCAATTTAAAACATGTAGCAGCAGAATTATATTCGAGCTCTTTGAGGTCAGGTACTATCATCATTCCCTCTGGCATGGAAAGCAGAAGAGTACATGCTTCAAAAAAATTCAGAAATGATAAAGGCCTATTTCTATACCCATAAACACTTAGCATTTCCTACGTTGTAAAATTTTAAACACTAAAACCACTGGAAACCCTTTTAAACATTTTCAGCTCTGACCTAGCTGGCAAAAAAATAAAAATACAAGATAATCCACATCGGCACAGCCATATGTTGCTAATGGAACTGACCACAAAAGGAGGTTTGGTCATTCTGGGCTAAGATCAGAGATTCCTGTGATACACGGCTGGCGAGGTACTGGGGTCAGTGGGAACCAAGAAGGACGTATGGGGGATGTTCTCTCGGCAGTCATATTTTCAAAGACTTACTGAGAACTCTGGATATCAAGCCCAGTCTTCTAAATTTCTGAGTAGAAGTAGGAGTCTGGGAGTACGACCACTAGAGCTAACTGTCCAAGGCATCTACCAGTAACACACTCAGCCTCCCCCTTACTTAACAACAGAGATGGGGTCAAAGGGAAACACAGCACCCCATACAAATCAGATATTTTTTTCAGGGTAAGTTGTATCCAGCCATTCTGAAATCCCAGAGCCATCCGGTTTGGCCTGGAGAAAAACAAGGATTCAGATTGATGCAATCATTTCCTCTCCCTCCATCCAACTTGAGATAAATTTAGTGTTCTCATTTCTGGGCTCACGGATGAACTGGTTAACACTCTCAGTATCATAAAAATTATGCAAAATCTTCTCTTAGTGCAGTATTAATGGACATCCACAAGGAGGTATAAAAGAACATGAACTTTAGAGTCAGATAGACAGGAGTTCAAACCCATTCATACCACTTCCAAGATGTAGGGCACCCCTAGAGGCAAATTGCTTTCAGGTTTAGTTCCTTAACCTGAATAACGAGGACATGAAAATCTCTCAGAGTTACAGTGACGATGACACGAAGAAAACACCCTTACCAAGTACCCAGCAAGGGCCCAGCATATAACTGATGCTCAAAAAAAAAAATGTTAGATCTCTTCTTTTCTTCTTCAATGTACTGGTGAATGGGTTTAGGCCTGCCAGTGTTTAGCTCAGCACTATCACAGCAAGTAAAAAGAGCAAACCAAGCCTATCTTCATTATGGTCCTATGCTAGGAACTCTGGTGAGGTGGACATTCCCAATTGTGTTCCTGTCTCCTGCATTTTACTCTCTCTGAGCTTTATACTCTGCACATTGGCATTTCAACTCGGCCCCGGGTTGATAAGGAAGTGCCATAGCTACAGTGTGTATACATATTTAATTGGATGATTAACATTTCACATCAGTTTAAATGGGAATGAAAACAGAATTGCTTTACTCTGCATCAAGATTCCCCTGTGGCTTTAATGTCGGTTCCCCCAAGAGGATCCTAAAGGGCAGGTGTATTTCATTTCCAGATACCCTAATAAGCAGTCAGTTTCTTTGCCACTAAGAAAGGTCAGTGCTGCTGAAAATGGGTCCTCTGATCGTAGTCAGGCCAAGAGGCAGAGCCACCCTGGAATACAGCCAGAGTGCAGCACCAGGCAGCCCTAATTCCTCAGAGGGCTTTCCACGGGACCTTATCTCAACCTTATGCCAGAGACCAGATAGCTGGAGGTAAAACACTCAGTATGTTTCAGCACACTTTCTTGCAAATAGGTTTTTTTCACCTTTCAACTCAAAGGAATTGAAAGCAGCTTACAAAAGCAAACGTTTATAAGGACAGAGCCAAACAAAGGAAGGCTAGATACCAGATTTCACAAGACCTGCTCCATAAATGGCACAAGAACTGCCTGTTATCCTACACTACAAAACACTGGGTAACACAAAATGCAGCAGACTCAAAGCATCTTGTAAAAATCTGGGAAAGACCCATTTCAAAACCATTTGCATCCTTTATTCTTAGGGCCCAAGGAAGAGGTTGTATTTAGTACTTTTAAGTTTTTTTGCTAGCAGTTTCAATCCTTGATTGGTCCCAAGGGGCAGCACTGCATGGCCACCTGGCGTGGAGGATGAGGCTGGAGGAGGACCGAGATGCTCACAGTGATGTCACCTACCCGGAGGTGGTCCAGGGAGCTGAGAATTCACCATGCGTCATGCCCAGTCCCAAACGCCACTGTCTTTAGATTAGTGCCTCAAGCCCACACCAGCCACCTTCACTCAGTCCCATAAAAATCCCAGTGTTAAAGAAGGGGAGCTAAAAATACCTCATCTTGGTCTTATCTGGGCCTTTTTACATAGTCTAGGTCAGCCAAAGCAAGGACATTGGCAGAAACATCACCCTGCTCAGGGGTGTGTACGTGTGTGTATGTGACTGTGTGCTCAGAGAGCTGGTTTTAGGAATGTGCAATGTGAATGAATATAAATTTCCTCTCCTTTTTAGTCTCAAAGGACATCCCAAAAGGGAGCAAACTTCAAGTGTCCTGAAGGCTGTAGGCTGTTGGCTCCAAAGGGATTAACAAAAGTATGAGTCTCTTACAAGTGACTTGTAAACAATGTTGAGGTGGTAACTTTCAAATTTCTCCCTACTCATACTTGAAAAGAAGATAATGAAAATGAAAAATGTCAAGAACCACTGTTTTGCGTTTTTTTCTTTCAAATTCAGGCCTCAGGCTGCATTTTTTAACAACTTTATTGAGACATAATTTTTATACCAGAAATGTCACTCCTTGAAGGAGAAAGTTCAGTGATTTTTTTTTAGCAAATCTACAATGCCCTGCCACCACTACCCTAACCAGTTTTAGAACATTTCATCACCCCTATAAGATCCCTCATAGCTACTGACAGTTAATCCCCACTTCTTCCTCCTGCCCTAGGCAGCCACTAATGTAACTTTCTAACCCACAGATTTGTCTTTTTTTCAACATTTCACAAGTATCAATTTTAATACAAATATGGCATGGATTCTCTCCACGATAGTAACTGTATTTTAGTAACACAGAATTTAGGAATTCATCTCAGAGTCTGTAAGATTTTAACATAATTTTTGTTTTGTTCACCACAAAATCTCTATGGACATTTGCAAACTACAAGTGTAAGATATTTTTGATCTTCATTGCTTTGTGCATATGTGAATTTGTGCATCCCTTAAAACAATCCCACTATCCTTCCCCCAACAGTAACCTTGGCTCGTATATTCAAAACCGCTAGGGGAAAATATTGCACAATGGTATTTGGAATTAGCACTATGAATCTTGGGGTAACACCATGTCTAATGATCTATAGAGCCTAAATATCCTTAGACAATTATAGTCAGGTAATCATAACACAATGCTAAGGAGGCAGCTCTCATGAATTCAGCTTCTTACTCTTATCCCTGGCCCCAGCCTGTAACCCAGTAGATATTTGTCATTGGCCCCTGGATCCATTAGGAAGAGAGTAGAGACCAAGGCCTTGAACAGAGGCCATGTGCATTGTCTCCCTACACACAGAATGACATATTACTAAATTCAAAAGTAAAAAAAAAAAAAAAGTGTGTCATAAAAAAGCAGAACTTAATTGCCATGTCATGGGCACTGCATGAACAGCAAAATGAATTTAAAGCCCATTGGTATTTTTAGACGAGAAGGCAAATAAAATGGTATTCAATTTAAAAAGTAAATCTTACATGTGACTGTAAAAGCATTTTAATGTCTGTTGGGGATAGTGCATATTATAGACATGAAATCATGGTACTTGGCATTTATGCACAAAGCCAGCTGGAATGCCATCAATGCTCCTTGGCACACAGACCCCACATCCTGCCTTTTCCCAGGAATGAAACATAAACTATATATTATTACTTTATATTCTGCTTCATTCTAGAAAAGGATTTAAATCCATAAAATGCCTTATATTCTTCACTCTTCCCGGCACATGACCCAGAAATGCCAAATCTATAGGTGACCATATCTGATAAACTTTGTTTAGCTCAGCACGTATAAATCCTATATTTTGTGCTAAGGAGAAAATAGCTTGCTTTGGTTCTATTACTGACAATCAGGAAATTATGTGTTGTGTTTGTTTTCTTTCTCCCTTCCTCCGCCCTCTGGAGCCCAGGGGGCTTTTTTGACATGGTCCTCCATAAATTGTAAGCTATTATTAGGTTATCACTATAAAAAATCATGGGTTGAGACAACAAGCAAGACTAGCTGCAGTTCCAAACTGAAATGATCCCCAGTGGGGTCTGCAAATGGACCCAGCAGAGAACTAATTATACCATTTCATTCCTGGGTTACAGTTGTAAAACAAAACAAAACCCCACAAATGTGCAAAAAGATCATAAAGACATCCTCGGAAGGATTCTATGTATGATGATGCTTTAGACAGCTGAAATTTGGCAAGCCAAAACCCCTAAACTAACCCAATTGTCAAACTAGAGGACCACATGGCTGCTCAGAGAGAGGTCAACACTCAGGGTGAGGCTGAATTAGAAGTGGGTCAGGTGCTACTTGTCCTTTTGTCTGTACTTCTAGAGTCTCACATTTAGGGAGAAAAGGGTCAAACCATCTAGAAGAACCTGACATCAGTAACTTAGGTATCAAGTATTCTTGTCCTTAGTATATGGATTAAACCCTTTCTTATACAATTTCTACACCTAAGTCCACAGTAGGATGTTAGTGAAAAATAATCTTCAAAATAAAGGGCTATGTTCTGACAGATGATGCCAGTAGCTAGGATGTGCAAACTGAGTGAGACAATGTGGCATTCTCGATCATTAAATATTCAAGTGGTCTTCTCTCTGCACTAGTCATCAGGCATTAAAAAGGAGATTAATACCATTTTGTTAAACATTAAATGAAAGAAAGAAGTAGGATACAGGGGCATGGCATAGATTCAGAACCATTCTATACTCATTTTCATTCGTTGATTCTACAAGTATTTAGTGAGTACACACTAAGTAGAAGGCCCTGTTTAACACAGTAGATACAGGGCGATAAACAAGACAGATGTTGAATCCCACAAAGTTCATACTCCAGTGGAAGAAAACAGATACTTCACAAAAATAGGATAAAGTGTCAGACAGTAGTGAGGATGAACATTGTTGAGAAGAAAATAAAACAAGGTCATGGAATCCTGAAATCAAGAATACATATGTTCTATACACATGGAGGAGTATTCTAGTAGGGTGGTAGGACTCCTTAGGCCACTAACCTTTGGCAAATTGCCTACTCACTCAAAGGTCTGATTATCCCCCCTGCAAATTTATCCAGGCAGTTCTAATCTTAGAAATTATGAAAAGGTGTTACTTTTTCCTGGCTTATTCCTTTAAATAACTACTTTGAATTATTTTGGTGGTTTGATTCTCTGGGCAGCTGCAACTCTTTTATCACTACCACATCTGTTCTTATGGGACAGTACCCAATTGCACTGGGTTTTTCTCCCCAGCACTTCTTCCCCTCCCCTTATAAATGTTCCATGTTAGTTATTATTTTGGAATATCCAACAAATGATCCACATAAAGGCCTTAGTGATTCATGGTGATTTCATAAGAGTAGAGCATTTGCATTTAACACGAAGTGTTTCAACAGTAGCCACATTTGCATAGCTTCATTGTTTAAAAAGTATATTTGTATAATTTATCTCTTTGATATCCACAGCAGCCCTAGAAGTTAGGCAATCTAGATGTGTTATCAGATTCAGAGCATGGGATAATATCTGTTGAGAGCAGGATTAATGAAGGATACTGGAAACGAGCTTGCAGTAGGAGGACCTGGGCACCAGGATTCACAGAATGTGAATTCTAAGCCCATCCCTGCATTCACATTCCATCTGACTCCTAGAGAGTTTCAGCTTTCTCCTCTGAAAAGAGCAGGGCTGATGGTAGCTGCTCCCCCTGCTCTGAATTGTCAGAAAGAGCAAATAGTATAACATCTCTGGAAGTGCTCTGAAAATTCTAAAATGTAAAATTAAGAAATTTTTGTCAAAAGACATTTTAAAAGTATCTACCAAGAACTATACTAGGTGCCTGGGAGAGAGACAAGGACAGAACTTGACATTAGATTTCAGCCTCATCATGTATCCTTAGCAGTTTGGATATAGCTCTACACCTTACTTTCTAGTCTCTGCATTACAAATTACATCTCTTTGAAGAGCTCACATACAAATGAGCACTTGGGTATTATATCCCTTCCCAGAAATCTCAAGGGGACAGAGCTCTTAACAAATGAATATGCAAAGTAATTCTGTGGGTTGAAATCAATGGAATATTCTATTAGTAAATACAATATAATGTTGCTGTAACACAAATACAAAAATTGAGAGGATTTTGGCCTTGCTCTATAGTCCATCATTGCCCGACAGGAATGGTTGGAAGGAAACAAAGACCCACACATCTCTTCCTTTCACAGCTGGTCCTCAGAAAACTTTTATAATGGGTGAAGTTCGTTTTCAGAATTCTTGTGCCACTTTATGGCCTGTCCTGGGCACCTCTTGACTCTGAACTCCAGGCTAGCCCCTGATGGCCAGGAAATCCCTTTATCATCACTTCCACTCCTCCTCATGCTGATGCCCATTGAAATGCACCTGCTCTGTGTATAGTATGTATACCTTCCCTCTTAGGATCCCACTACCATAGCCCTGACCCCTGAAAGGACCAGAAAAGGCTGAAAATAAACCTTCTATCCCTTTCCATACAGACTCTATTATTTAGAGGAAACTTTTAAAAATGTAGATTAGTCCTAAACACATTCCCTTTGTAAATAAATTGGGAAATATTAATAAGCACAGAACAAAAAATCATCCAGCAATCCCACCATACATTTGCATTATTGTATATATATATATATCATTTTAAATTCCTGGGACATTTAAATAAATCGCACAAAAACATATATACAAACATATATATAACCCACACTTTTTAATGGGCTTATATTAGGCTTAGTTACAGAACTTTTTCACTTAGTAGTGAAAGTAGTTTTACTTTGTTATTGTACCTTTAATTATAATTTAACAGTTGCACATTAAAGCTGTAATTTTACCAGAAATGATAGGTTTCTAATTTTTCTCTAACATAAAAACTCTGCACTGACCACCCCCATACATAAGCTTTCACACTTGCAGAATTACTTCTAAACCCCTAGTAATAAAATTGCTGGATCAAAGATTTTATGGATTTTTAAGAATTTTGATAGACACATATGCCTTTTGGGACCATATAATTAATCCATAGGAATAAGCTAATGGAAAAAAAAAATTTACACCATGTCGAGGCAAAGTAGGAGCAGAAAGAAGAGAATTATCACAACTTTCCAGAACTCCCTCAACTTCCACCTGTTAAGGAGCACCTGCTGCCTCCAGGGCTGGGTTGAAGTTGTATGCAGTGACAATTTTTATTTATTGAGTTCCCTCTGTTTGCCTACTTTTAATAGTATTCAGGCTTTCCTGAATGCATAACGCACAAAGCAACCTCTTTCAAAAAGAGAAGGTCTGTGGATAATAAATAATTGGGTAAATATCCACAGGACAAAGCCACATGTTGGGTGTCTTCAGTGTATTTTTCAGATCTGTAGACTTTGAATTATACTAATATAGCCCAACTGACAGGGAAGATTTCTTTGAACCTATTAAGGCTACCTGGAAGTAAGAGTGAGGGTTTCTGTTTTCTCCAAGTTATAGTACAGTCTTTCTATCAGGTCCCACTCAGCTGCCTCTAGTTCTAGCAAGACTTGGGGCACCTGTGGCTTTAGTATCTCTAAAGTAGGACTTGAAAAGATTCAAATAGGAGATGGATGTTCCAGAAATAGAGCAAAGTATAGAAGAATGATCCAGACTTCAAAGGCTAGGAGGGTTGAGGTAAAGAGAGAGATTATCATGAAGGAAGGGAGAAGTGAGCTGGAGGGATGCTGTTTCATGCAGGGCAGCCCCGGACAGTGTTTGAGGCAAGGAGTTCCAGTTGTATCTAATAACTAACTGGCTTGGGAAGATGACAGTCAGATATTTGTTTTACCCCCAAACCTGCCCCCTTTTTGCAAACTTTTGAAAATTACCAAAATGTTGCTTGACTAAATCACAACAATGTTTTACCCTCATGGATTTAGTATTAATAAAATAAAGGATCATTATAGGGGCACCTGGGTGGATTAGTCTATTAGACACCCAACTCTTGGTTTCAGCTTAGGTCCTGATCTCAAACTTTGTGAGATCAGCCCTGAGTCAGGCTGCATGCTCAGTGGGAGTCTGCTTCGATATTCTCTCCCTCTACCCCTTCCCCCACTCACTCTGTCTGTCTCTCTCAAATAAATAAATCTTAAAAAAAATAAATAAAGGCTTATTATAAAATAGAATTATGGCTCAAAATTGAAAATATCAAGTAGGTTCTTTCAAGCCTATTTTTATGTAATAGAAAGACAGTGTAATAACCGTGTAAGTGTAATAACCAAGAGAAGCCAAGAACTTAAGGAATTGAAAAAATTACTTTGTCAGTAATCTCTAATATTGTTCTAAGTGAATGAAGGGGCATCCATGAAAATAGTCCCCTCTTAATTTGTTTCTGACCCATGCAAATATTTTCCTAAAGGAGTCAGGTTGATGTTTCTCTGTAGAACAATTTTAATCCTTTTCTTTCAACTGATCAGCTGTTTTAATATTGTGTAGTTATAGCCAGAGGTAAACATGATGAAGTTTCTGGATTGTTTTCTTTGAACTTTTTGTCCATTTTCAAATTTCAGATATGTTAGTTATTTAGTCCTTGTTAATACCCATGCTCTCGTGCTTAAGGTCAAAATCCCATGAGTGGCTCAGTCATTTGAGCATCTGACTCTTGGTTTTGGCTGAGGTCATGATCTTGAGGTCAGAGCTTGCTCTGTGCTCAGCATGGAGTCTGCTTGAGATTCTCTCTCTCCTTCTACCCTTCCTTGTGCTCATGCTCTCTCTCTTTAAAAAATAAATCTAAAACAAAACAAACAAAAAACCCATCATAGATCTGTGGTTGAGAACCTAGCTAGGATCACATTCATTTGGTCTGAATCCTAGTTACACTTCTTACTGGCTATATAACTTTGGACAAATCCCTTCTACTCAGGGATTCAGTTTTTTCATCTACCAAATGAAGATAATAAAGGTTCCTACTTCATATGGTTGTTTTGTAGATAAAATGAGAAGCTATGTATAGAGCCTCACCTAGGAAACTCATAAATGTTATCTACTATTGCCCTTATCACCACCATTATTGCTGGACATCAAACACAGACACACATTCTCCCAAAATTCTACATAATTTCTATGAAACTTAAATCACCTAGCTGAAGGAAGTCATAATGAAAGATTTTAATATCATTAACATTTCCTTGGTTATCATCAGAACAAAGAATTCTGAAATATAATAGTATTTGCTGTGTACCTACTAAATTTCAGATACCATGCTAAGCTGTTTGTAATATTTCTGATCATCTTTATGGCTATATAAATTGGGACTCTTATTTTCCCTATTTTACAGATATCAGAGGCTTGAAGAGAGGTTATCCCAAGGCCACACTGCCAGTGTATGGCAAATGGGACTAGGACCAAGTCTTATTCTTTAGCTTACTTACTAAAGGCTCCTTTAGTACTATAAACTAAAGGCTCCTTACTACTCACTGCTATAACTAGAGAGATTATGCAGTCCACAGTAATCAGGATTGGCGTTCTTCCATAATGACAGTGGTTAACCACAGAGTAACATGAAACCAGGTGACCAAATGAACTACTTACAGTGACTTCAGCTTAATAAGTATCTCAATGCCAAGCAGAATCATTGATTCACATGAACCCACTGGGAACTGTGCAATATTATGGTCATCACCAAGCTAGCCTGTTCACCACTTGACCAAGAGACAGGAGATTTCTCTCAAGACAGACAGCCCTGTACCCTTTAGTTTATCAGGCACACGCTGGAAATTCCACCACTATAATCTGCATAAACCTTTTTATTGGGGGACGTAAACAAGCAGGACTCCCAAAGTGAAAGTACCAAACCTCCTTACCATATAGAATCTAGTCCATTCCTGAACCATGTTAATACAAGCCTCAAGGGACAACCAGGTCAGAATACCACTTCTTTGCTTCATACCCAGCTAGTTGGCTTAGGGCTTTTTTCAGGGTCAAGAGTGGGAGTGGGGAGAGTGATGGAGTGAATAGAATAAGCCCCATTCCAGACAAACTTTTAAGAGTTCTTCAAGAGACTCAAATGTCTTTATTGACCTCAAAGATCTAGAACCAGGGATTTTAGAAAATTTTGGCAAACTTCATGAAGCTAGAGGTTTGAACAAAGAAGAGGAACCTTGGATCCTCTCTTGGATGTTCATGATCATCAAACTGAAAAAGTGTCCCATTATGGATGTATTTAAAAGTGGAGTATTATCATTTTCTTTTGAAAACATGGATCAAATTGCATTTTGGAATACAGATCAAATGGCACTGTTGGTTTGTGTTCTCTTCTCTGCTTTATGTTCCCAGGAAAATAAACCTCTATTATTTTTCTCTTTTAATTAGAATTCATCTCTTTCTTTGAATTTAAAATCTACCAGGATTTCAAATACATAACAGGGAAGTAAAGTCCCGGGGTACCCTTGCAAAGTACAAACATGCAAGTTAACATATCAAAACAAAAATAGTGTCAAAAAAAAAATGTGTCAGAGCTCTTCCATATGTTATCCAGGCTAATGTGCAAGACATGCCATTGTCCTTCCACAGACAAAGAGACAAAGGCTCCAAATGGTTAGTGTATCTCAATCTAGTTGGGGAAGCTTTAAAAAAACTACTGGTGTCCAGGGGCACCTGGGTGGCTCAGTTGTTCAGCGTCTGACTCTTGATTCCAGCTCAGGTCATGGTCTCAGGGTTGTGGGATTAAGCCCCATGTGGGGCTCTGCAGTGGGTTTGGAGCCTGCTTAGGATTCTTTCCCCTTCAGCAACCCCCACACCCTCTAAAATAAATAAATAAATACAATTTTTAAAAAAAATTACCGGTGTCCAGACCAATTAAGCAGAAACTCGAGTAGGGCTAGAAAGCTGGTATTTTTCAGAGGTTGCCCTGGTGCTTCTGATTTGCAGTTGGGGATAAAATGCCTAGAAGCAGGTGTTCTGATCTGCCAACACGAGTCCTCTGGAGCTTTTTACTTACCTCTGTTTTCTTCTCTTCTAAAAATAGGTCATGTCACCATCTCCATCTCTTTTCTTCTCTTTTTCAGGAGCAGCTTTTATGGGCAGAAATCTCATTTAAGTGTTTTTCCCCTTTTTCTGTTTTTACAACTCCTGACTGGCCATTAATCAATCAAACATCAGCAATTCCTTGATCTCTTGAACTTTGCCTGGAAGTCAAATAAGGATTCTTTTGAGATGAACCAGTGGAATGCATGAGGCAGTGTGGTTTTTGTATTTACTTGGGTAAATGTCACAACTAAAGACAAAACCTTGTTCAAAGTCCTCAGTGACAGAATTAGTACATAAACTCTTTCCATTTGAATTCTGAAAGAGCAAGAGAAAAACGTGCATAGAGGAATGTGAGAGAGGAATATGAGCATTATTTCAGCAGAGATGCCTGCCTTAAAAACCAGAACATCCAATGTCATTTTATGACTTAGGTTATGTGGAATTTTCAAAATAAAAAAAAAAGTCTTTGATTTTTAATAATTTTATGCTTTATCACATTTTTAAATGCATAGGATCATTAAGTCAGGCTTTAAAGGATGTTCCGACTCCCTAAAAGTTGAGAATTAACACATTAAGTCAGAATTCCTTACCATTTATTCATTCTCTTGGGATCTGGTGCTGTTGTTTTATAAAAATAGCTAATAATACTGAACCCTCATTAGTTGCCAGACCCTAATCTGAGTGCGATTCATCTTAACACATTTCTGTCAAGACTTCATTTTCTTCAAAAATGAAGTAGGTAAGCTGCTTACCTGGCAAGTGACAGAGCCAGAATTCAACTAAAGTACATTTCCCTCCTCCTTTGGCCTTTCATAGCATCTATGCTGGATTAAGGTTTAAAGATAATAAGAGCATTATGGCGCCTGAGTGGCTCAGTCAGCTGAGTGTCCAACTCTTGGTTTCAGCTCAGATCATCATCTCATGGGTCCTGGCATTGAGCCCACCGGCTCTGCACTCAGCAGGGAGTCTGCTTGAAAATTCTCTCCCTCTGCCCCTCTCCCCACTTATTCATTCTCTCACGCTCCCTAAAATAAACAAATCTTTAAAAAATAGTAATAAGAGCATACCATGTCTTGAGAGTGGGTGAACATTAGAGTTAAGCAGCCCCAGTCCCTCCACCAAGCCCACCCAAATGGTTCTGTGAATAAAATAACCCCTCTATCTGAGGGCATCACTGTTTCTAAGAGAAATTAGCTGCTTCCCCCAAGCTGAAACTTCTATCTCTTTCAGCAAGGCCCCCCACACTGTGGGCATTTGGAGCAATAGCCATTTCCATGGCTTAGAGCCATAGTTCTTAAATATTGGTGTAAGGAAGAATAACCTGAGGCACTTGTTAAAATGCATATTCCTGTGTCCTTACATCAGAGAGTCTGATTAGGTGGGTTGAGGGTGGAGCTCCAGATCTTTTTACCTGGCTTTCCCAGTATTTCTCATGCCAGTGGTATGCAAACTTGACATTACACAGTTTGCAACAGTTGTCAATGCCACCATTTATACCAAAGCTTTACTCATATAAATGGATGACTGGTCAAAGTAACTTCGAGTAAATAATTTTGCAAACATTTACCTATTTGGAAAAGGTAAGTGTCTGTGCAGTATGGTTTAATTTCATAAATACTGTCACAATTTGATCAATGGCAGTATCTTCAGCTCTAGAGATCTTCCTGGGATCTTTGAATATTTCATTTAGGCCATTCTTTAAAAATGAGAAGATATTAACATTAATCAGTTTTAATGAAGAAGGGTGCCTATGTTCAAACTCCTACAAAAAAAAAAGAGAAACACTAAAATCATACATGAGAATTTAGTATTTTGATGTATTCTGCATACCACCCAAACAATAAACTTAGGGACAGTCATGGAGATATTCTAGTCTAAATCCTTTATTTTAGATGAAGAAACTAGAACCTAAAAAAAGTGATGTCCTGCCCAAGAACACATAGATAGAAGAGATAAAATGGTCTCCTTAATGAAGCTTCTCTCACTACTGCATCATGAAGCTCTGTACCCCTGGTCCATCTCTTACATTGTCAGTAATTCACAGGTGCTGGGGAAGCAAGCATGCCTCATAAGCAGGCTTGATTCCAATGAAAATCACTGTCAGTGTCAGTTCCTGGGCACAAACTGCTCCAGGGTTGAACAGCTGGCCCTCAAAATATGATAAGAGTCAAGAATAAATCATCTAGGATGAAACCCTTGCTCTAGATAATAAACCCTATGTGTGACCTATAGAAACATAATACATATCCTTTTTACAGAAGAGACATTTTTTAAAATTTTTATTTATTCATGAGAGACACAGAGAGAGAGAGAGAAAAAAAGAGAGAGAGAGAGAGAGAAAAGAGAGAGAGAGAGGCAGAGACACAGGCAGGCTCCATGCAGGGAGCCTGATGTGGGACTCGATTCTGGGTCCCAGGATCAGGCCCTGGGCTGAAGGTGGCGCTAAGCTGCTGAGCCATCCAGGCTGCCCTACAGAAGAGACATTTAATTCTGCATGTAGCTATAAAGTTTGAAAAATTCGGGTAAAAATAATTTCTGGAGGAAAGGGGAGTGTACTGACCTATTATGCACATTGACCAGATGACTTGGCCAAGGTTTCACACAGTGAACTCAAGATAGGTCTGCAGAGGACAGTTATGTCCTGACTCAGTGACGTATGGTTTAGTTCTAGCCACACTGTCTCCCAACTGAATCTTTCCTGTTACTGATTTATAGTCATAGGTACCAGGAAGCAGAACCAAAAGTCTAAGACTATGTGACTAATTCAAAATTTATTAGAATTCAAGATGAGAGTTAAAAGCAAAAAACCCTACTGGAAATCTGACCTAAGATGTATATGTAGGAATATATATATATATATATATCAACATGTCTTATTTGTGCCAATCACATGGGAAATCTGACTTGTATATGTTACTTTAATGGGCCAAGTTCTGAATATGATTACAACCCCTCTGAGACCACAGCAGTAGTTATTTCTTGGATTTTACTTTGGGGAGTGGTATATGAGTGGCTTTTGCCTTGTTCAACTGTAAACAGGTTATGGGCTCAGTGTTCAGGGTAAGGCTTGGCAGCTCCTAACATATGGTGTGCGATGTGTCGCTCTTTGCACTAGGCAGCAAAGCAGTGATAGAAGGTAATTTGGGGAGATGCCATCATACTTTATTTGGAAAACAGAGCTGTCTCTGCTGGAGCTAAGGTTAATGATTTGGATTTGCATATACCTATAATTTTTATATAGCTTTCAAATTAAACCAGACAAAAGGCCTGATGTGTAACCCAGGTAAATAAAACCTATCAGACTCAAAAAAGCCCCAAACAGGTTTCATTTATGTGACAAGCTAGTTACTTTGGCTACTAATTTTGCAGGGAATCCAGAGAGAGGCATTTGAAAACAGGAGCCTGTTATTACAAGGATTCCCATTCAATATGCACAATAGGCTATTGAAAAACAAGAAAGGGAGACACCCCTGCAGACCCAGGTGTGCCCTGCATTTCAGGCAGAAGGACTGGTTTGGGTGTTCAGGGTCCTTGGTCCCAGGAATCTTTGATTTATGCCTCATTTACTTCAGGCACAACAGCAGAAACCTCCAGAAAGTCTTAGAGGTGGAGAGGGGGCACCCAGGAAGTCCAGTGTGCCATGTACCACATGCCAGGGGAGATAAGCAGGTGTGGACCAGCGCCAGGTCACCTGCCCCAGCAGCGTGGGGAGGAAATGTATTTTCCTGGACGGCCTGGACGGCCCAGCCTAACACGGCCATCTGTTCACCGCCAGCTGGTGCCAGCAGCCATGTCAGCACAGAATAGCCTCTCAGGTGTTCCTCAGCAGCAGCTGAACTATAAACTGCAAACTCCTGCCTTCCACCTCTCTCCTTTACTTTCCTTGCTCAGCTAGCTGTCTGTCCTTGATTGAAAAAGAAAAGCAAAACGACTCCACTTTTTTTCCTGAGGCTGTTGCTGCTGCTCCTAATAACTCTTAACAACGAAGTGCAAGAGACCATTAAGATTTGTCCTGCTTGGCTTTTACTCACTAGCTTCCACGATAGTCCTCAATGCCATGTGTGATCTGAATGCACAAAGCAGCATGCATCCAGGAGGGTAGGTGGGCAAACTGCCTACCCCTTCTGCAGTCTTTGCTCTGAGACAGGAAAGAGCATTCTGCAAGAACCTGTTTCGGAGTTTCCGAGTGGAAGGAACAGGGCAATCTGAAATGAGGAAAGGAAGACTTTAATCTTTCCTGGGAGTGGCTGGGTGGTGTGGGCTGAGAATGGGCTCGGACATTGAATCAGTTTGTTTTAAAAATCCGTGTTCTAGCGACCTGTCCAAGAGGCATTCCCAAATCATAGAAGAGGAACAGCCACATCTTTAAAGCTGATAAGAGGGTTGAATGAGAACACATGTGTAATGTGTGTCGGACAGTGCCTGGTACAGAGTAGAGAGTGTTTGCCTTAGTTTAATTATAGAACAGTAAGTAAAAACTGCTTTCCACCACAGAGGTCAGGATTAATGAGATGAGGTCCTCCCTGTTGACTGACTTCCTTTTAAAAAGAAAGGGATATTGCTTCTGCAGTATCCTCTGAGCAGCCTAAATAACTGACTTGCCAGAGTGAAGCACAAAGACCTACAGGCTGATGTAAGCTTACATGCTCTATGTATCATCCCCATTGGGGATTTATGGGAAGATGATGGTGGCCACAGAATAGCCACAGAGGGGAGAAAGTAGTCCAGATATCCCCCAAGGCCACGCATACTCAGAGCATCCCAGGAACCTCCAGGGGACCAGAGCAGATGACCCAACACCCTGCCATAGTGTCATATCAGCCATTACTGGCTCTGCACATGTGAGCCCAATCTGACAGTTACTCAGGTCTTCTATAAATCTTCTGTGTACGGTATACTGCCAAGGTAGCCAAAAGGACTTTAATATTATTAATAAGACAGTTATACAGAAAAGATACTATCTTGCAAGTTCTATCCAGATGCTTAATAAAGGGAGTTATTTCGGATCCTGCCTCAACTTTTAGTAAACTGATCTAGTCTGCTTTACATGGTCTTTGCAAAACCACAAAAAGAGCTACTCTTCCTTTGTACCAAGAAGGATAAGCATTTTACATGTAGTATTTCAGGCTAACAGCTCCCTGAAGTGGATGTCACTATCCCCATTTCACAGATTAAAAAATTGAGGCTCAGAGAAATCAAGTAATCTGCCTGGGGTCACACATTCAATTGTGAAGGCAGGATTTGAAATCTTCTAGCTCAAACCTGCTCGAAATCCCTATGCTCCACGTATCAAAAATATAAGTCACTTCTTGTCCTATTCCTTGTATGGACCATGATTTTCCTACCTTCAGAAAAAGATGCACTCAGGATTATTGGTGAACAAAGCTCTGAGGATGGCCATCGGTACACATGGCATAGTGAGAGGTAAGATGGCACCATGGAAAAGCATTTATAGTGAAGGCAGGAGGCCCAAGTGCCAGCCCTAAAATGGCTTCTTCCTTCTTATATGATGTTGCATCCATTACTTATTGTCCTTAAGCCCAGTGTTCTCACCTATAAAGCATCCTTGGCACATAAAATTGTTGTCACAATTAATGCCATAACACAGGTGAGTCAGCTTTCCTCTCCCTAAGACTCTAGGCAAATGCCACCTATTACTATGGTTCCATTAGTTTCAGTTCCACAAATGATTTGCTCCTGAATCTTTGGAGAGATTTCCTGATGCCTCACTTTTCTTATATATATAAACTAGAACTAATGATACCAAACCTTTTAGTAATATTCTCCAGCAGCCATTCACAAACTTTGGCAACCTACCATCCTTTGGGAGGTTGTTAAAATGGATTCCTGGGCCCTGGTGATTCTGATCTAGACCAACCAGGTGGAGCCTTGTGCTAATTCACGCTTATGTAGGACCCCTACATGATTCTGATGGGCCATGATCACTCTGAAAAAGGCTACCCTGCAAGATCAATATTACAAAGAACTGTGGTACCTGTGGATAAAGAACTTGGCCAAGATGATCTGGTCAGCAACGCAGGCAACACCAAACCTTTGGCTGCTGCTGTCTTGATCCTGTAGTTCTGGCCACAGGACTGGGACTCCAGAAAACAGCAAAACCCTCTCCTGGTACTGGGCTTCCATTGGGGGATTTGATCCTAGAGAGCACAGCTGAAGCTTCCAGCACTCCACAGACCTCTTTAAAATATTGAGTGTCACTGCCTTTTTTCTTTTTTCCTCTGCAGACACATTTGCAAGCAAAGTGGCAGCCACCCAGGATCAGTATGCAGACGCGTCCATAGGTAACGTCACTGGCAGCAACGCGGTGAACGTCTTTCTGGGAATCGGCGTGGCCTGGTCCATCGCTGCCATCTACCATGCAGCCAATGGGGAACAGTTCAAAGTGTCCCCTGGCACGCTAGCTTTCTCTGTCACTCTCTTCACCATTTTTGCTTTCATCAATGTGGGGGTGCTGCTGTATCGGCGGAGGCCAGAGATCGGAGGTGAGCTGGGTGGGCCCCGGACTGCCAAGCTCCTCACATCCTGCCTCTTCGTGCTCCTATGGCTCTTGTACATTTTCTTCTCCTCCCTGGAGGCCTACTGCCACATAAAAGGCTTCTAAAGGAACAATCAGATATAGTAAATTTATATATATATACGTATATATATACATAAAATATTATGTATAATGAACAGAGGAAACTGACATTTGTCATGTTCACTTACCTGCTGATGGAATCCAGCTTCAAGAGCATACTCTGTACTAGGGCTGAAGTGAGAAACCATCACCTCCCATTCCCAGGGGCGTCATCACATTGAACAAGGCATGGAGGCAGGGGCATCTTTGCAGCTCAGCCTAGAAGGACTGTGTTCTCTCCAGGTTCATAAATCGTTCAAAATTTTTATTTGCTTTCTGTTTCTGCTCGTTTTTGGTGGGGGCTGGGAGGTGGCTGATGTTTGACTTTTATTTTGTATTGTTTTGTTGGGAGAGTCAAAGTTTTTGTTTCTCTTGTGGGAGGTGATGACCAATCTAAGTGCAAATGGGCTTTTGGCAAAAATTTAAATCATTACAATTACTCTCTCCAAAAACTTTAAAAATTATTTTGGATTAAGAAAGGATATGGGCATGGAAGAAGAAGCATGTCTTCACTACATCACTAAATTTCATGCTTATCTCTGGAACATGAGAAGAGGTAAAGCTGCCTCCAGGAAGAAGCATGGGAGCTCGAATGCAGCCAGGAAAAGTGGTAGTTCTAGATACAGTCTGATATTTAAAGATACAATGCCTGGCACTCTTGTTCAACAGGTACAGAAATAATGTGCCTAGATTCCCAAGAACATGCAAAAGCATTTATTTCTTATCTCTTTAGCTCTGGACTGTGATTAGCAAGGCCCTTATTCTGGTTTTCCAACCTGACTAAACCCCCAGGCCCTCATCCTAACCCTCCTCCTCCTGCCCACCACCTCTCATGCAAACAGGAATAATCCCATTCAAAAAGCACATTACCCTCTTCCATTTGCTTCGATATGTCCCAGTCCCATGTTTGCTGTTGCCTGGGATCATTCGTCGGTTTTATTTTCAAAAGCATTCATGGCTTGCACAATCCTGTTCCAGTCATGACTGAACATTTGCTCCTTCTTCATGTGCCTGTTTGGGAATGTTGTTGTGATACCTGTTACACAGTGCATGGATGAAAAACAAAATAAGCGTATCTGTATATAGTAGAGTATAGCGTATACTGTTCTCCCATTCAGCAATGTTGACTGGACATTGAAGACATAAGTGAGTTTCCTTTTCACCTGAGTTGTAACTTTTGTGTTGTTATTGAGTTTGATTTTACTAGGGATAAGAGGAGAAAATGGCTTAGTGTTCATGGACCTGCACATTCATTTCTAAGAAGCAATAACAGTTCACTGGGAAATTAAAGCTATTGAGAGGACAGGAGGCAAACTACCAAGTATCTTCATGGAAAATTAGCCATGTGGAATACACCGGAGGCCTCTAAACAGTCACCTGTTGATGATTCTGGAAGGCCAAGGAGAAAGGTGTAGAGCAGTGGCTGGATTCGATGTTCCCCGGGCTTTGAGAGCCTCCATTTTCATGACACCCCTAACCCCAAAGTATTTATTTCACTTCTGCTCTGTCTGGCACAGATGGTAGATAGTGGTTTGTTCATTTTATTTTTTTATGTAAAAGGCTATTTTGAGCCCTGTTTATTTCACCACCCAGACTCCTCTGATTGTATCCGTAGTTCCTGAGTAGGAAAGGAGCCAGGGAGACCAATGGGCCTTTACTAGTGCATCTTCTGTACTTATGACTAAGGAGGAAGCAATTAGATGAGATTAGTGTCTCCCAGGAGGATTGCACTGGGAGGTTTTTAACCCTGGAAAAGGAATGGCTCTTTCTATTTCAAAATACCAAAGAGCATGGATAAACCTAACATTCCAAAGTAGTGAGTCCAGTAATGAGGAAAAATGGAATGACGTTGGTCCTGTCTCAGAGACTTCTCTATCTATAAAGAATCCCAGGCCAGAGACACCACTGGCCCTCTGTATTGATTCAGAGATACTTAAGAGATAAAAAGCTGTTCAGTTATTTCCTCTTATTTTACTCAGTAATCACAATCATTCATCATTTAATAAACATTTGGTGACTGAATGAATAATTAAATGCTGGTTACTCCTCAATATGCCAGGTACTGTGCTACTCTTGGGACCTAAACCATGAACAAGACAGCCCAGATCCCTGCCCTCAGGGGGCTCACAGCTAATGTGATTGCTATTTCCATGGGTAAAAGTTAGCACAGCCAAATGGAAACACTTTTATCTTGCAAGGAAAAACAGGATTATAAAACTTTTGACATAAACACATTGAAATTGTTACCAATGGAGTTGTCCAAATATCTAAGATTTTAACTCAGAGATAAAGCACAGGTTAAGGGAAGCATCCTATGTATCCTTAGCTGTTCTTATATATCCGTACACACCCCCCCCCCAATCGTAAGCCAAGAAAGGCAATATATTGGTGATCCAGATAACTGAAATGCTCCAATTAACCCCAGTTTTTATCTTTGTTGGATAGCAGTACTTTTCTATGCCCCACACCTCTATAGTTTCCTCATATCTCCAGGAGACTCACCCCAGCAGGCCATGGCCCAACATTTGATGGTCTAAGTCTTTTGGGGGCACATGCTAACCCATTTTTTTAAGATTTACTAAATGGAAATCTAGCCTAGAAACACCAAGTAAATATTGTCAAAGGATGTGAGTTGTCTAAAAATTAGATTTTGCACTCAATTTTAGCCATATTTGGAACATCAATAATCCCATAGCAAATTTTCACAGAGGACTTTCAGAAATTCCTGCCATTGAATTTTAATTTCAAAGCTTTTTGGTTTGTTTGCTTTTTTCAAGTTTCATGTTATAGGGAAAATATGATTCTGATTGTTCAGAGTTGTTAATAATTGTAGTTGTGTAAAATTATTTCATTTTGTTTATTTTGTGTGTATTGTGCACAGCTTTAGGGGGGAAGTGCACTAATTGTGCTGTTCCTTATAAATGGTACACATTATTGACACAGACAAATAAAGTTTCTAATTGTTTCTGATTTAATCACTAGTGATACAGCATAATCTGTATGGAATGTTTCCTCTCATTGTCATCTACTTCATTTTTGTTTTCATGTTTTGAAGAAATAAAGACCAAAAAGGTATTATTGTGCAATTGGTATCTCATCCAAAAGAAAGAAAGTAGATACCCAATATTCAAACTCATGCAAATGTCAACTCTTTGGTCATACAAGGTTTCCTTTTTAATGTTCCCAAGAGAGCACAGTGTCAGAATATGTGTCTATCCAATGGTATAGGGATAAATGTTGGATGTTTCTCCATTTCACTAATTGTTTTTTTTTTTACATCTTTTAGTACCACTTTATCTACATCCTTTCTGCATCCAAGAACATGACATATAAACAGCTCCACATCAAACCACTTTTTAGCAGAATATTACAGCAAATAAATCAATCCCAATAAAACTGATCAGAAGTAATAGTTGTTTCCCAAGTGATACTTAGTTCCTTAGTATCATATACTATATTTCTCTTAATTCCTAATAGAACTTGCTTGCATTAATTTCTAACTACATGTTATTTATTTTATGTATCATATAATCAACAGTACAAGAAGAGGTGACACTAGAAATCAGAATTTGTGAAAAAAAATGTGACCTCTAGTTTGTATACTTATTTGCAAGTCTACATTAATATCAGTGGATTCAGTTCTTGGAATCTGTCCACTCTGTACATGTAAATGGAATTTTACTCATCTGATCATCTTTAAAATTTCCTTTGAATTCATTATATCCATATATGATCATGTGTGGCACACTTTCACATGTGAAGGAAATAAAGTATAATTTAAATATTTTCTTGGATCAACAATAATTAATGTCTCCTAGTTACCAATCTTTGGTTTAACACAAAATAAGCAGCCAACATTTATTTCTTTAAATACCAAAGACAGTAATTCAATGGCCAGAGTAGTCTTGACTATCTTAACTAGCTTTCAACAAAATGTCATGGTTCAATGATTCTCAACCTCTTATAAGCTAATTTTAATTCAAAGATGATGATTCAAGCCTGCCACCAGTGAAGATTTCAGAGAGCTTTGTTTTCTCTACAGCATAAGCACAGTTTTTCTTGTTGCTTTTCAAAGAAAAAAAATTATAAAATATGCTCCTTTAAACCCCCTATAGGTATTCTGATAGATGAATCTCATTCACAGTGAGAATCCCCAACACAGCATCTTTCCCCCAGTAGTCTCATGGTTAATAGAAGCACATTACCTTTTCCATACAGGGTTAGATTCATTGATTCCACAGCCCAGGATCCCTGGTCCTAATCTTTCAAAATAGATTGGTTTGTTCTACACATAACTGCAATTAGAAACGTAATACATTTCCTCCAGTGGACAGTGACAAAACTTCACCTTCTTAAGAATGTAAATCAGCCCCTTTAAGACTTCTTTTAAAAAATGTCTCCTGGTTCAAGATGTAGAGTGTCTTTTTTGATTCTAGTTTTCTGTCTCCTATCTTGGGCAGTTGAATTCAGAGCAAGTCTTGAGTACAGTTTCATAACTTCAAAAACACTTGGCCATTTCATGATTGACAATGCACAACCTTAATTCTCACCCAAATCTACAAGTGGCATTCACAACTTTTGTTATAGTAATCACTTCGCTTGGCAAAAGCATTGTAGCTGTTGGTAAAATTGAACATAATATTTAATTGATAAACAAATGAGTGTATTATGTAGAAGAGCTTTACACAATCATATTTTTCTTACAGAGAAAGAAAGATGCTATTATGAGTACATCTATTGGCTTGCATTCAGATCTACCTACAGATTTTTGTTAACGGACTGCATTTCTGCTCTTCTTTTTAATATTAGATTTCTATCATTTCTAGAAATGTAGTCTTCTACCCAACACATTGTGTTGGGTAGCTCAGATGGTGTTCTACTTTCAAGGACATAGGAAGGGGAAACAATTGCAATAGTTAGATAGTTGATTTTTGGAACTTAATCAGGCCATAGTTAATCATCTCTCAAGGTAGAGAATGTCCTAGAGAAGAGAACAACCACTGAGAGTTAGGTGTCCCAAGGGACAGAGTGCTTCAGCTTTCCAGCCCACAAGAACTGGTGAGTAGCTTTCTGTGACTTTCCCCCCTGCCTGCCAAGATGTCCAAAAAGATGTTCTAAGAGGCTCTACCAATTTTCAGTTTTGTCAAAGTTCCTCTGATTTATTCTCCTAAGGGGCCTTTAAATAAACAGTCATTATACATATTACTATTGTGATTTATTTGTAGGAAAGAACATTACTTCATAACTTCAAAAGGGAAGAGGACTTAGTGGTTAAAACCACAATTCCTATCTTTACAGGATAGACTTGCTTGCCCATGGTCACCATATCTGTAATCAATGAAGTATTTCACAGCTGCTGGTCCCACTCACATTCTTTAGAATCATGCTGTCCTAACCTTTATCAAAGATCCAGAGAGATGTTCTCTTGGAAATAGGCAATCTTAGTCTTTCTTTTCCCCAATTCCAAACTTTTCCATGCTTATTCCCACCATGTTCATCACCCTTAGTAATGCTCACTTATTGCCTCTCAGCAATGGAGAGAGGATCATGATAATGTGCTCTGGGATGTTTTTCTGAAAGTGAATTTATCATAGGAAGAAATGAAAATAATGGCATTCTACTTGGAAAACAATCATTTACTATGTATCTCTATAAATGTTTAGGACAGATAATACCCTACAGCTACACATTACAGCAGTACTGATTTTCCTTTTTGGATCCCATTTTTCATGCTTCAGTGCCATCTACCTAGCCTTTTATTCTATTGATATATGTAGGTATGGATCGGGATGAAGGAGCCCACCCCCAAAACACACAGACACACACTCACACTCAATTCTATGAAAGTTTCTACAAAGGTGAAATATGTAAACATAGAAAAACATAATGCCTCCAAAAAATACAAGTGGGTCAAATGTTTCTCTGTGGGTATTATATTCCTGATATGCAAATGATAGTAAAATCCCACAATAACCATACACCAAAAGAGAAATTAGCTAACTTCAATCTACTGACTTGATTTTGACAGTTACTGCACAGCCCAGCCCTCCTAATTTGTTGATTACAAAAACAGAGCTACCTAGCCAAATCCAAGAGTGTACTGGGGATGACAGGGGAATTAACATACTGGCAACCCTCTATATTGGAATTTGTTTATTCACCAGGAAGGATGTGGCCCAGAAATTTCCAAAGACCTCTCCCCTACATTCCCAAGTTGAATTAACCTGCTTTTAGTTTATAGTACTTTTTAGTAGATCCCCTTGAAGCCACAGATAAATTTTCTAGGGAGAGCTTTCTTAAAAATGTGATTCTGTTTGTTATGACCTATCCTCTAATGTGAAGGTCCCATTCTTTCTAACTGGAAGGAACAATCCTAATAACCAAGTATATGACCACTTTTCAAAATGTTTCACTTAAAAATTATATCAATATTTAAGATAAAAATTATAGGACCTAACCAGTTCTAAGAAAAATAAATTTCTCTGTAGGTACATTTCTCTACCTTCTTATACTTATCCTAACATTAAACTTTGAGAACTGCTCCAAAGAAGAAATCTTGAAATATATTCTAATAATGTTCATGTAAGTAAGTAATATGGCTAAAATGTTTTAAGTGAAAAGTATCTATGTTGTTGATAGACATACTTTAAAAATGAAAGAATTTAGCACAAATAAAATGTGCGAGGTAGTATTTCATCACAGATTACTCTTGTCTAATTTATTTGAAAGTCATTAACCTTAAGGAAGATAAATTTCCAGTTTCAAAAAAACAGTACAATTTCAGCTTGTATTCTGTTTTTATACGAGAATCAAAGCTTGGCATACATAACTTTTGACTTTTGTTACAAGGTATGCTTTTGTTACTCTTTTCCAAATTATTGAGTTATTTTGTGGAACACAACTTGATCAATACAGGTGTCTCATAAAAATACCTTCAACAATTTACTGTCTTTTTTAGGCTAAGAAGTTTCTTAATTTCAGAACTTAATAACTTGACAATTTAATGTAAAAAAGGCTGATTCCATTTTGATATTAACATTTCAGAATTAATTTTAATATTTTAAATAATCATCAGATGGGATATTGAGCTTGAGTCTAACCCAAACAAACAACAAAGTCCTGAAAGACCTACCAGTAGTTAAAAGGCTTCTGAAATACTGGCCTTTTCATGCAAAGCAAATAGAAGGGTTGCTTTTAGTGTTTTTTTTTCTACCAGAAGTTGCCATTTCAACCAAGGTAAAAACAAAAAGTATTTGAAATGGTAGTTTGAAGATTATTCTATAATAATCAGACACAGTTTCAGTGTTAAATCTCTATTTCATCTTTTCCTAGGACACAAAGATATTTATACATAAATACAAAAACAGACAATGTATATCAAATAACTTCAATTACATTTACAGATGTCTAAAATTACTGTAAAAGCCCATGTCAAGTTAGTATTCCTTTTATCAGGTGTCTTTTATAAATTAAAAAAGGGAGAGAAATACAGAAGAAAACACATTCCCGATTTTCTTTTTTTGTTAAAGATGCAAATTCAGTTGTTTGAAAACTGCCTAGAATGTTAATTATATGAATCTTTCTAAAAAACGTAAGTAGATCTTTAAAAGAAAAAAAAAATGCTTTTCTTCCCTTCATTTAGCAAGCATTTCTGATAGAAAGCCTTTAGGATCAATTAGGGTACCCTTCTGATTTTTCCAATTGCTCTCTGTTATTATTTGGAGGGTGTTGAAAACAGCTCTTGAAAAAAATTATGCTCGTCTAGGCCAAATCCTGAGGGATTAAAAGGATGAGATTTTATATTTTCCCTGGAAACATAGCACTGAGCAGGCAGGCTCCTATACATGACTTGACATTTTCTAGAAATATGTTTTGGCACAACAGGACAGTAGGAATGAGACTCCTCCCCACTTCTGCCATAAAAATCTAATCATTTACCACCATAGATCCTCCACTAGCTGTAATTTGACTTACTTTCACTGAAGCAACCCTCAACTTTCATACACATTGGTTGTGTTGTACCTAGCATTTTCCATCCAAGATGTTACTAACAGGCAACCCAACCCTTTCAACTAACTGGTAATGAGATTTCTCTAAGATGGTCCAGTCAGGGTAAGGAGTGAGTACAGAGAGGGGTAGTAATATTGATGTCAGGTCACTGGAGCCTATTTAACCAACTGCTTCATTACATATAGGACCTTGTTTGGGACACATGCTACTAGAAATATTGGAAGGACTTTTATCTTATTGCTATTTCAATAAAATTCTTGTTATATTGGATCTAAGCAAAAGATAACATCATGCAAAAACTGAAAGCCATTTTTATTAGCTCTGTTATTGTTACACTAAGAAAATATTACCTTTGAAGTTGCAGTCTAAAACTTAAGAACAAGGATTTTGCTTCCATTAGTAATCCCTTAGGAAATTTGACACTTTGAGTCTTCTTTGAGACAGATGATACTGTGGTAAATGTATGCATGTGGCTTAAAATATTCTTGATATTCTCAGGTTGTCCTCACAGATCCTGCATAGATTTACTTTTTAAAAAATGAGTATCTTTCTCATCAAAATGGATTGGGAATTTTTCCAACTGGTTTCATTTTGTTGAGAAAGGAGTCTAGCACCCAAAGAAGCTGTGAGCAGTAGAATTGCATCAGCAACCCCACCTCTATGCCCCTTTTCGTACTCCTGACTTTCAATGTCTAGGGCACATCTTTCAGAAACAACTGTAGAACTGCAGATGATGAGAAAGTCAAAAGAAAAGGGTTATACTCATTTTCAAAATGGACTACATCTGCTTATCGCCTTGAAAATTGTGTTTAAATTTTGAAACTTTAAACACCAAGAGAGATGCTTTTAAATGCCAATTCTGAAGCAAAGAGTACATGTTTTGCAAAGCCATAAGGAAAATGCATGTTAATTACTGGGACATGGGATTTAGTAACATTAGTGTCCAATCCTTGCCCTCCCATATCCCATTTTAGAGTATATAGAGGCAAACAAGCAGTTGGGGAGAGGAGAGAAATCACTATCAATGTCATAAGTCACATCACCATTTAGTTACTAGGTGGGGTCAGGAACTGGGCAGTATAAATGGGACCATACTAGTTCTCAAGCCAGACCACCACCACCCTTGCTCCCCCCCATAATGGATATGGTGTATGAACATTAGAACAATGCCAGAGTATTCTTTTCACTTCATGTGAATATTACCTATAATGACTCCTCTCTGAGCCAGGCTGTTTTGTTTGACTCAAATCTTTCCAGAGTCATGCAGCTCAGATACTTGATGCCTGCCTAGAGAGTGAACCCATCTTTTCAAACTGCTTGCCATGGACCCAGTTTTTAAAAACACTAAGAAAGTAGCAGAGCTAATGTGGATTGGACCTAGCAAGGAGTCCATTCTTTTCTTTTTTTTTTTTTTTTTTTTTTATTCATGAGAGACACAGAAAGAGAGAGAGGCAGAGACACAGGCAGAGGGAGAAGCAGGCTCCATGCAGGGAGCCCAATGTGGGACTTGATCCTGGGTCTCCAGGATCCTGCCCTGGGCTGAAGGCAGCACTAAACCGCTGAGCCACCCGGGCTGCCCCAAGGAGTCCATTCTTAAAGGACTCCAGGCTTGTATTTTTTCTTCCTGGCCAATACTCTCATTGCAACTCTAGAAGTTGTTTCATTAGTAAAATGAAAATAATAATTATTTTGTTCCTGTTTAGAAATCATACCTCCTTAGAACTTGACACTTCTATTAACCAAAACCATGTAACCATGTGTAGTATCATTATGACTTTACCCAAAGACTGGGTTTTCTCTTATAAAGAAACCAGACTGGTTTTGGTCTCTTTAAAACAACAGACAAGATATTTAATAACATTTGAAGACAATGAAAAAGGTTCAGCACAGGCTTCTGGGTTAAAGAGGAGGGCACAGCTTTTGACAGGCTCTCTTGATGTTTTGTTCTTCCTCATAAGTTTTTATCTGTCATGATTCCCAGCAGAGTATTTCCCCATACTCATTCTGTGGGAGGATACTGACACAGCTCCAGAGTCTGCCTTTTATTTCTTAATTCTCCCAGGAGAAACAGCCATTCCTTAGTTCCTAATATAAAAGAAAAAAGAAAGAAATGATAGCTGTCTCACTGGTTGATTCACAAGATTTGTACCAAAGCACAGACCATTCGGAGGATCTTTAGGAACTGGAAATGTTTCCTCAACTACTTTAATCAAAAGTCAGAAATTGCTTTGACACCAGGATCTTAAATGTCACTTGATCCTCTTGCCTGGTCCTCACAAATCAATAAGGACTGATTGCTACAGAGTATGTTTGGACAGTGCTGATCAATTAAAATTCAGATCTGGATACTGAGGCTAGATAAATATCAAATGGCAAATTACCTGAGAAAAAAGAACCAGAAGTTAAAACCAAAGAGGGCAGAAAATTAGTGAACTTAGCAACTATGTCTTCCAGAATTGTTGATTGACTTTATATTCAGTCAAAACTTTCAAAAAAACATCTATACAGTCCAGGCTGTGAAACAATTTTTAAATCAAACATCAGAATCTTTATTTTTTCAATCCTAGTTGAATTCTATAAACCTCAAGCATTTATTTTGTACAAAGTATTGTATCAGGCACTCTAAGAGGATATGGAGAGCTCAAGACAAATTAGTTCTAAGAAAATTAATACTAGCCCTGAATTCAGTTAAGAGGAGTCCACTTGTGGGATGCAAATTAATCTTCCACTTTGGTGGAGACATTTTATCAATTTGAGACTGCTTAATGGAGCCATTCTGAAACCTTTCAAGAAGCTTTTAATAGAAATAGAAATACTAATTTCTTTAACTTCATAGTCTTTCACCAATGAGATAAATGAATTCAAACTCAACTAACAGATCTTGAGTCTACAATGAGCCAACTCTGAGTTGACATATGATCTTTAACATTTCAAGTAGGGAAGAACTGATTACAAATATCATTTGCCTCCCCACTCCTGAATTTTTTTCTATTGAGTGTTGATACTAATTCATCACTGGATGTTCTTAACTCTACCTGTTGCTCTTTTGACTTTGAGGTGTCTGGTTATATTTCAGTGAGTTCAACTCCAGCTGTCACATTTTGACAGCCAACTAGAAGATACCTTAGTCCCTATGTCTGAATATTCAAAGTTCTCTTCATTTTAACATCAAATGTCATCAGAGAGGAGACCCAAGGACTCTTCTCTTTCAAAAATGAGTATTTGTTTCAGAGGGTGATGAATCTTTGGCTCCTTCTGAACATGAATTCCCTTATCATTAAAGGAAAGACTACCTTTAGCTTGATTTCCCAGAACACATCAAGCACTACATGATTGATCTCTTGCTCCCTGTTATCATCCACTGGGTATGGGTTGGAGGTACTTTCCACTGTGAACCAGTTTCTCCTCATAATACTTGATTGCAAGTGTCAAGCCAATAAAACCACATTAAGTCTGATGGGAATTTAAAGGTTTATTTTGAAAAAATCCTTTGTGCACTTCTGGAAAAAAAAAATTCCCTTCCCAAACAGGGAGTGAAAAGTTTCTCCCTTCGGAGTAAAACTACAATAGAAAATTTAATGAGATTGGAATGGATTCCACATCAGTGACCTTTGTAAAGCTGAATGTTATTCTTCTGAATGTAAACTACATTCCTACAGCTTCTCGCAATAATTCCACGTACTTTTTCATTCTTTGTACTTAATGATCACCTTTTAAGAGAGAGACTGATACAGTTATTTTATACTAAAGTGAGTAAATACAAACAGGGTGTTTGTTGACCAGACAGAAAGATATTAACAGATTGTCAAGGAAGACAAAAAAGGAATTTCATTTTACAGATTCAACTGTCTTTCTAAAGCCTTCCTTGTTACGGAGAAGATGACTCCTCAAAATGGTTTTACAAAGACTTAAATCCCACCCCTAGCAGTCACCTGGTTTGCCCACAGCCCAAATGCCTCATTAGCAATCTGAAATTGCATACAGTTGGAGAAAATACAGCAAGAGGATGTAGGCATTGCCATGGGGAAAAGAAAAAGCAACCATGGTGAACTCTGCTTATATAAACAAAAAATGTTTTAGTGGAATAAATGTAAGCTTTCTCTTGAAAGAATCCCAGTTAGAATGTCATTAGAAATGGCAAAACCATTTCAACATCATAACAGTCATATATTCCAACTTTATTAGCATTGAGGCACGACGCCAAATTCGTCAGGGGGAAAGGTAAACAAATGTTCCCAGCACTGTAACAGATAAAGTGATCTTGTGAGCCTCCCCACTAAGAAAAAAAATAAATAGATAATATTTTCCTATAACTATATTAATATCTAGAACTTTCACCTAGGGAAAAAATTATTTTTTCCTTCTCATGACTAATCTTTATGTAAAGCTTCTGTTCAGTTGCAGTAGGCATGGTATTTTTATATTTTGAGAAGTCCTTCATACTGATTTTGACCCTCATTTCACATTTCATTAGGAGATCCTAAATTGGAAAGGTTGGATTTTCTGTCTCTTTTTAAACAAATCTGCACCATAAGCATTTTCTAAAAATGCCTTAAGCCATCTAAGTAGCTCTGTCAATCAGTGATAGGTGCTTGGCATAAGGCAGAGAACTTGTGAATAGATTGAGCCTCCCTTCTGAATAAGGCAGCTGCTCATTCAGACCCTCATGTCCCATCCCTCTCAAGTCCTTATACCAATCCAGGCTCTTGAACTGACCCAGTTCCACCTGTCAAATAGTAGTGTCTAAGTGCACTGGCAGCTTGTTCAACTTAATTTCTCATCAACTGAATTTCTCTGATGTTCTTGCAAACTCTTTACTCATGCAAATAGATCCTTACATTTGATACACTTTAAAAGGGATTTTACTAGAAAAAGAAATCAACAAACCTTTGTGTTCAATGAAGAACCTGAACAAACTTAACTAATCTATTATGTTAATCACCTCAAGGTAATAGGAATAATATCACCTGTGTGGCAAGAGAGACTCTTAATGCTATTACTGAAATAATGCCCTCTGAAGAGAAACTGTAAAGTCTTTTACAAAGCCTTTTAAAGGGGGCCTGGGTGTCTCAGTCAGCTGAGCATTCAACTCTTGATTCCCGGCTCAGGTCATGAATTCAGGGTTGTGAGCTCGAGCCTCATGTCAGGCTCCATGCTGGATGTGGAGCCTGCTTAAGATTCTCGGCCTCCCTCTGCCACTTCCCCTATCCCTCTCAAATAAATTTTTAAAAAGCCTTCTAGAGACTCAAATTTAGTGATATAGAAAAATATTTCCTTCAGGGGAAGGTCACAAGTTAGAGCATGAGTGAGTCACATTTAACTTATAGGTTTGTTGTATATATGCAGATATGGCACTAACTTCTGAAACTCTTATATTAAATTAGCATCTATTGAATCTGTCCCTTACCTACATTATAAAAATGGCAGAAAACTCCAATACCCACCTTCACATTCCACATGGAAAACCGTTGTCCTGGGAGCACATTAAGGTGATTCGGGTAATGACAATATGTTTTGGAATAAGCTACTGTAGTGACTCTGACATTTGGTTCCTAACAAAGCAGTATCAGCCAAAAATTTGAAATTTGTTATTTATGCAAATTCTCTAGTCCTACCAGAGACCCTGCTCAGACCTGTGAATCAAATTATGGAAGTGGGCCCAGCCATATAACCTCTGACAAGCCCTTAAGGGTGATTCTGGTGCACGTTCAAGTTTGAGAGCTACTGAACAGAGCTCTGAGAGATCCAGGAAAGTAAATGCTGCCCACTGCTTAACTGCTTCCTCAGAGGAAAAAGCTTAAAAGCTTAAATGGTAGGTTCTTTACAATCCCAATAAATTCTGATATATGGACAGAAATGTTCACTGGACTTAAAATATAATTTGAAGGCAAATTAATCCTTACAAATATTCTTTCCTGGCATAAATGAGCTTCAGGCAGGCTCTCCAGAGAGATTTCTAATCAGTTTTTCTAGTTCTTTCAAAAAACCAACAACTAATCTGCCTTGCTTGACTGGCTCGGGGCCTCTAGAATGACCTTGGACACTTTTCTCTTAATTGATTAGGCTCTGGACCATTTGCCTTAATGCTGCACCATCGTGTGTGTATCAGTACTGAGTTATACTTAATGATACAGTCTACTGGTTTAAAGACTGGGTGTGAACTAATTAAGTTAAAATGACTACTGGTTATGAGTGAATTTGGGTTTTAGAAGATAGTTTCAAAGGCTCAGTATAGCTCATAAAACCTGGAAACCACAATGTAGGCACGATCCAGTTACTCAGGAGTTCCTTTCTAGGCTCTCTCATTTGAATTGATCCAGAAATGGAGAGTCAGCAAGTGACTTTGTTTATAAAGAGGTCTTGCAAAATACAACTTAAGATTGTTATTGTATGTGCACATGTATGTATTTTTCCTAAAATCTAACCTGAAAAGAACCCACTTACAGGTACTTAAAACAACCATATATATTTTGACTCCCCTATTTTGGAGATCCAGAAAACTAATTCAAGTGTACAAAAAAGCAGCCTATAATGGAGGCTTAACAATGATATCCTGGAGAAGAATTCTATAACTGTCACTCACTCCAGGCCTCCCTTAAAAGGAGTCAGATTTGTCAGATATTTTGGAACGACTGCTTTTTCAGGAATTACTGAAAAGCCCACTTCTCTAAAATCTGTATTGCTCTCCTGTCGTTGGTCAAAGTTTAAGCATTTGAACATTTGTTTTCTGTCTCCAAGAATCTTTCCCCCTTGGCTCTTTCCCCATTATCCTATTTCTATTTCATACCTGATTACCAAATACCTCCAGCTAAAAGTCTCCCCTTCCTCTGTCTCCACAATTGTATAGTATCTATTTACATATTCTTTTAACTAAAAGTTAAAACCTCACTAAAAGGATGCTTCCTAGAATAATTACCAATGTCAAGACACTTTGGTGATGGGATGTACACCTTTCTAGGGATAGGGGCTGAGTCAAATTGTCTGGGATTCATGCAGATCCAGAGCCTTGACCTTCTTCCAGAGTTTCAGAGTATATTGTGGTATTTTTACACTTCTTAAACTCAAGGCAAAGTTACACTGGTGGCTTGCCTTAGTCCACAACCCATGGTGTGTATTATTGGCTCAAGTCCCAAAACCTTGAAACAAACCTGGATAAAAAATTTCTTTCAGAAAGATCAGGGGGAAAAGTTATATGATCTAAAGAGTCTTACTTATGTAATCAAAAAAAAAAAAAAAGCCTTGGTATTAGAAGATGACAGATAATTGTTTTAATCTCCCAACAGTTTTGCCTTTCAGTGCCATTCATGGTGATTTTCATAGGTCAGTGGTGCAATTCAACACTATTCTAACAAGCCATAATAATCATCGGCACAACTGTTATTACAACAGGACATCCCTGGGTTTCATCTATTAATTGTTGTAGACAGTAGGAGCTCACACTGAGAAGATATTGGTAACTTCCTAGACAAGGGCCAGGAAAGGAACTAGCGTATTGTACATACTGTATATATCCATTGCTCTGTGCCACTGTGAGTATTCTAAAGAGGCAAAAGAGAAGGGAAAATTTAGGCAGTAGAACTTCTCTCTTGCCTTTGATGATTACTGATGGCAATTCGTTCCCACTGAATAAGCCTGGTAAAGACTGTTAAAGTAAACTGAACTCATCCTGAGCCAGAACAGGCAATCCATAAAGAAAAAAAGTGGCAGATCATTGAGCCAGAAACCACCTCTCCTGAGGAGGTGATCATGAATTGTCTGTACAAGGCAAAAAAAAAGGAAAAATCACTTGTTCACATCTTGTATGTGTAGTTTAAAGGACCCACTACAAATATCCTTCAAAGCAAGGAGAGTGGGAAGAGATTAAAAATGGAGAGGAGGAGATTTTACCTTGAAAAATGGTAAGCAATCCTCAAATTCCTTTAGTTGATCCTGAAAATGTTCACGTCTAAAACTATTTTTAAAATAACATAACTTCACTGCACTTTTAAATTCCTGAGTGGAGGTATGTCAGTAATGCATTTGGATACTTGAGTTTTTCAGTTTTTTATTCTTTATGCCAATGAATGTAATCTCTAAACTTGCCATTCTGAGTACACACACACACACACACAACCACATGCACACATATATTAAGGGATATGCATCATCTATTACTCATTTTCTAGGAAACACAATGTATAAAAACAGAAATTCCAGTGGATTTATTCAGTGTGTTTCAGTGACAACATGTAGTAGGGAATAAAGGTACTCTCATATCCTCTTTGCTGACCACATTGTTAAAATTATAATTGTAAGCAACACTGCTAAAAACGCCTGTGTAAAATAACTTCTCTAGTTATCAATGAATCAATACATTTTGAACTCAACTTTCAAAAATATGTGCTAAACTTAAATATTTTTATATCTGTGGTGTTTTCCTATTAACTAATAGTAATGAATAAGTGACCATACACCTGATACCATCAAAAGGGAAGATGGCCTAAATGAAAAGTTAAAAGTGGATGTTATCTATAGTCTTCTGCCAAAGAGCACTGTTTAATGAAAATGTAGATTAATTTTATTATGAATATGATTATAAGACATGTTTGCCCTATCATCCTCTATCTTTTTGAAAATCAATGTTTTATATTCCTAAGGGCCCAGGACAATATTCTTTAAACCAGTATAATACACAGACACCTTAGGAATGAAAGGTACAGTAACTTGGATCACCTGCAGAATGCTGGATTAGCACTCCAACATTCAAGGGTATATACATGAGTCTTCTCTATAATTGTCATACTGCACTGAATCACTTTTGGGAATTTCAGCTAATTCTTTTAAATGAAAGGCACCAACATTAATGACAGATCTTGTCTAACATGGAAGGCGTTAAAATGTTCCCTTTCAAGCACTGTCATGAGTGGATGGAAATTACCATCTAATCTTCCCACCTAATCATCTCATGTAGGTTAACTCCAAGGTCTAACAATGTTGCATAGATGGTTAACAGACTATGTGTACCAAGGATATTTAATTTGTGCAGTTTGCAAGAACTAGCCATTTACAAAATACATTCAACTGTTTTGTAAATAAAATTTTTGATTCCTATAGTTTTGTTCAAACTGCTATCTTTTAAAATACTTCGATTTTATTTGAATTTTAAAAATTAATCTGTTATAAGTTAGATGTTGCTTTATTGACTCTGTGATTCAATGTACACTCAGCCATATTCCTGTGGGGAAATATCAATTCTATTGACTTTCTTGGCATGAGCCAGAGATTCATAGTTTCTTTAAGGACTCTAAGTATGAGACAAAACCAAAATTAAATTCTAGTGAAGAAATTAGAAAACTGTTGTATAAAATGTATTTTTAAAATCTTAAGATATATGTGATTTACACTGCCTGTTAATCTAGTCTCTTTGTGAAATAACCACAGCATATTTGTTAAGACTCTGAAACACCAAATATTTGTGATGTTTGTATAGCACCGTTGTTATAATATGTGATTTCAAATGGTAAGCATCTTTGTTGTAATCATGTGAGCCCACAGAATTCCTGCTGTTATGTACAACCAGCTCTCAGAATTCAGATTTCCTGCAGCTGCTGTATCACCAATAAATGAGAATTGTGAAAAAAAATTTTAAAGAATTGAGTTTATGCTCACTGTGCATTTTCCTAACGAATGAATTCAGAGTTTTATTTTTACCAGAAATGATCTCTCAGTCAGTAAATACAACTGCTGATTTCAACCATACTACCATTCCAATGGTTTCTATATTCTTGATCTAACTACCCAAAACTGGAAGCTTATTGCAAGGTGTGTCCTAACAAATGTACAATAAATGCCTTTCCTGCATGCTGCCTGAGATATGTTGTAATTTGAAATGTCTTATAAAAAACTACATATTTCATAACCCAAATTGAACCAGCAATATTTCTCATGTGTATAATCGATGGTATGTTAATATAAAAATCAGAAGCACTGTCTGTCATACATGTTTTATGTGACATTTAATCTTGTTAAACTGTAATCTATGAAGTATTCGCTGCCTGAACTAGTCTACTCTGTACAAATCATTGTCTTAACTGTTTTCCTAATCTTAACCATATTTCCTAACACTTAAATATAAATGTTTGTAAATTAGTCATTCAATTTTTTAAATCAACTCTTATGTATCTTCAGTGTGACTCAGTTAACTAACCTGAAACAAAGAAGAATCAAAGCCTTTCTTGTCACAGTCCAGTCCAGGCCTAGAGACATTTCAGTTAGGCAAAAATTCATTCATTCATCCAGCAAATATTTATTGTGCATCTACTATGAATCAGGCTCTACCCCAAATATTAGAATTCTCAAGAACCAGGGAAATCACAAACCTCTATCTCCCAATGAGGAATTTCTGAACTCCCCCTCTACCATCCTTCTGTACTTTCCATAGACTTAAGAAATTATTTTGTTCCTCCTACATTATAACAGAGATTATCCACAGAAAGATCTTGAATTAAAATATGGTCCATCAGGCTCAAGAAAATGCAACTGTAACAGAAGTAATATCTTAAAGCCATACTTAAAAATAAATGAAAATAAAACCCAGTTTAAGAGATTTGACCCTAACTCTGAAGAAATGCTTAAAAGGTCTCCTCTTGAAATTTGTATATTGTGTTGGTTTTAAAACACTAAGATTCTTTTTAACATTTCCTAAAATGGTGTTCCTGCAAGGGATGAAGGAATTCTGTGAAAGAGGAGGAAGATGGCTGATGAAGGGATAAATATTTATCTACATAATAGCACAAAAGGGAACATACCTAGGATGTTCTCTCAATGACAGATTCCCTTACATGTATCATGTCTGTTTACCACTTTTAAAAGTGTTTGTACATGTCACCGACTCACTCACAGCCAGATTCACATCTGAAATGTGACACATTCTCATTTTTCTTATTCAAGGAGATGCTGCCACTGTCTTTCAAGGTGAATTGTTGCTACGACAGAGATAAGAGGGTTTCAGATCCATTCAAGTCTGAAAGCAGATGAGCATGGTCAAAGAATGAAACCCAAAGTAAAACCTTGTGATTCCTTCCATTGTGGTGCTAAGGGTAATGAGGATGACAGATGTTCTATGCCCTGACCCTGTATCACAAATTAATCTTGGCAGCATTTGAAGTCCTCTGAATCTGTTGACACCAATTTCAACTTACCTTTCTCACGGGTATTATTTTTTTTCAAGATTTTATTTATTTATTCATGAGAGACACACAGAGAGAGGCAGACACATAGGCAGAGGGAGAAGCAGGCTTCCTGTGTGGAGCCCAATGCGGACTCAATCCCAGGACCCCAGGATCACAACCTGAGCCAAAGTCAGACTCAACCGCTGAGCCACCCAAGTGTCCCTCTGATAGGTATTCACTAAGTCATTTATTCACTGTAAATATGTGCTACTCACTGGAGGCAACATTAGATCCATCCATACAGCCACACATTCACACGATAAAACAGTGCTCACAGATACTGGTTTGCAGAATCAGAAAACTCTGGATTCAAATTCCAGCTTTGTCAGTCTATCTGAGTAGTCTAGCCTTGTGAAAATCCCTTCACCATTCAGAACCTCAATTTCCTGGTGAATAAAATCAGACTAATAGCACCTGCTCTTTAGGATTGTCCTAAGGGTTGAATGAAATAATTAACATTTATTAAATGCCTGGCACATTACCTAATACTCATAAGCAACTGAAGAAATGTTAGTTGATATTTATGTCTTATACGATACTAATGTCCCTGATGCCAGTGACAAAAACTCTCTCCTTGACCAAACTTGAGTCACACTCCTAATGAGCCCTCCTGAGAAGGCCCTGACCTTAGAGATCTGTCCCTGGCCCGCTTGGTCCATCTTAGTAAAGACCCTGCTTAGTCATTTTAGTGAAAATCCTCCCATCTTGATATCTGATCAAATTCCTCATCCCTCACCCTTGATATCTTAACACCCTGGCTTGCCTTCAGGAAGAATCCTGTTGAGTTAGTCTAGCAAAAATCTACCTAGTTTGGATGTATCCTCTTAGTAATGTTCCATCTATCTTAGTAATGTTCCTCCTTATTGTTTCTTAGTTATAACCCCCCACTGTTCTCATTCTATTCAGAATTGAGCTCAGTCTCTCTCCCCTACTCCCCATTGCAGCGGTCCCCTTCTTGAATAAAGCTTTCCTGTCTTTAGCAAGTATCTGAATAAATTCTCCTTTAACACCAGCAACATCTTCCTTGCTGAGAGATGAAAAGACCAAATGAGCTTAATTCTAACTCTCTTTGTTGTAGTAGTTTCACCCAACATTTATTGAGTGCTTGCTATCAACAAGGCAATGTACTAAGTATCTGGATTATATCCTTGTTCCTCATGAATAACCTCTGAAAAGAGTATAATTTATGCCCCTCTTTACACATGAAAACTTGAAGCCCAGAGAACTTACATATTTGCCCCGAATCATATAGCTACTAAGTGGCAGAACCAAAATCTGAATTCCAGTCTGTCTGACCCCGAAGACCAAATTTATGATCATTATATCATTCTGCCTCTATAAAGACAGATAAAAAGTATCTACTTGGTTTGAGAAAACTTCCAAGATGACATAAAATGATAGCAGTATGCACCAATATATGCAATCTATGCCATCACTATGAATAGGTCAAAAAACTCCATACAGATTGATATATAACTCCATAGTAGCAATCCTACATCATTATTATCTCAGCTCTTATATAGCTTGTGACAAGAAGTGATATAGAATGTCATATGAGTAAAAAGACTTTAGCTAATAACCCCCAGATGCAAGGAAAGCTCACTAACTTTTTCATGCCTCCTCAAAGTCACCTTAGACACAGCTCATCCAACATCACCTTCAGTATTTCAGACAACCATGGAGAACAAATATATTTATTTCTTGCTGTTTTGGCCTGCTTATCTGTAGACATCTGATTTGGGAACAAAAATAAGTCTAATTTCACTCACAAATTTAAGCAAAATTCTTTTAAGAAATCAAGTTACAAGATTATCCAGAGCAACAAGAAGGCCATGCCTATGTACATAATCCATGAATAGTCCAAAATGTGCTTGAATATGCCACAAGTTCTCCCTTATTGCAAATGACCACTTTGTTCTAAAACTGTCCATAATAGCAGCTATGTTGCAGCACCACTTCCATCATCTATGAATTGTGATTCTCCAATTATGTCCAGTTTCTATGTGTACTGGCTACATAACATGTAGTCACCCAGACAGGGAAGGACAAGGTAATCAGATCCAGAGATATGCCAGTAAACTCTTGCTTTTCTTTTCAATTTCAATAATTGAACATGTTTAAGTTAAGCTCTTAAGATCCTACAACTTTATATGTTTATGTATGTGGACCATGAGCTCTTCCCAGATCTGTGCTTAGCTATTCAATGGCAGATAAAAACCTCACCACATTTTAAGGAATAATAGTGGATGCATGATAAATATATAATTCATCAAAGTTCATAATCAATCCTTGGTTGGAACCTTCGTCAGATGCTTAAATGTCTCTGCTTTCACATTTCAACTACTGGCTAAATATAGAATTCCATAAAATATTTTCAGAAATTCTGAGATGATAAATCTATAATATGAGGATTATTTACAATGGTCCCACACATGTCCCATCTACTGAAAGGAAATCATTTCATCTCAGCAATAACCATGGCCCACCTTACCAAAGATCTGATATTGCAGGGAAATTTTAATGTTCATATTGCAATGCAAAATTCTTAAATAGGCTATATGCAATAAAGAATTTATTCTAGGTTCTTTTCTTACTATATGTAACTAAAAATAAGGTACAAGTAGAATAAGAGTCCAGTAACACAAACTAGAAATTACAACAAAAGGTTAAGCCCTCAACAAACAGCTGCACCTGTTCTGACAGCTCTGCTGGCTTTACTTTGTGAAGAAAAATGTTAACAACCTTCTTTGGTTACCATGAAAACTAGAGGACAAACAACCAAGCAAGTTTCCTAGAGGGAAAAAACGTGGCCATCTGTTTTAAAATTCTAGCCAACAAATTCCAAGTGTATGTAAGTCCCAGGTCTAAAGAAGCCAGAACCTAAAGATGCAAATAAAAAAAAATAAAATCTCATCTTTATTAATCAGAAGGCATTCATGTTTGGGGACATTGCAATAAAAAATGGGATAAAAATTATGGTTTCTGTTACTGAATACAGAAAATCTGTATTTTTGCGACTGACGCCTTCATGATGCTTCATCCCTAAACACATTAGTGAGGACTCTTTGTAAGCCAGAGTTCCATAAATTCCAAAGGAAAGACTAACTCAAAATTCTTAACTAATCTCCTCCTATTGACAAATCAGAACAGAGACTTCTCTCAAACATCTTTCTCAAAGGCTTTTCAATTCATTCTTTTTTTAAAAGATTTTATTTATTTATTTATTCATGAGAGACATATGAGAGATTCATATGAGTGAGAGGCAGAGATGTAGGCAGAGGGAGAAGCGGGCTCCCTGTGGGGAGCCTGATGTGGGACTTGATCTGAGGACCCCAGGATCATGAACTGAGCCAAAGGCAGACACTCAAACACTGAGCCACCCAGGCATCCCAAAGGCTTTTCAATTCAATAGAAACAAAAGACCAGAGTGTGCCTTTCCAAAGATGATCAGTAGCAAAGTCTAGATGTCAAAAAAAAGTCCAATTGCCAAAAAAAAAAAAAATCAACACATATACATATGGCTACAAGTAGAACAAAAAAAAAAAATCAGAGCCTTTTAAGAATTGATGAAGGATGAAATAGAAAAAAAAAATAGGCAAACATCAGACCCTTTAAGGTCAGTCAACTAGGGCACTTCATTTTATTTGAAACAGAGGAAGCCTGAGATGGAGCAACATGTTTTGTAGTCATGGGAAGCACTAGCACTTGACCTGCTGTAACCTTTGAAAAATTGCTATGCCTTAGTTCTGTGTTGGGGGAACATGTAAGTCTAAGTGTCACCATATTGCAGTTGCCTAACTCCTAATATTCCTCCAGAGGGGCACCACAGAATAATGGGTAAGAGCAAAAAATCTGAAGCCACAGTACTTGGGTTCAAATCCCAGTACTGCTAAGCTCTGTGATCATGGGCAAGTTACTTACTTTGTGCCTCAGTTTCTTCATCAGTAAAATGAGAAAATAATGGCACCTAGCTCATGGAGTTCTTGTAAAAATCAAATGAGTTAAAATACACAAAATCCTTAGAGAGTGCCATGTAAATGTCACATACTGTCTTCTCTGCCATAAGACAGAGAGCTCTAATTGGTTTTATTTGCTATCCATCCATAGTGAAGTAGGACTTGACTCTTAATGTTTAGGAAAATAGAAGCAGAGGAGAACAGAAGCCATTGAGACACAAATTGGGAAAAGACAAAAGGAAAAATACAAAAGTAAAAGAAAGTAGTGACATGAAATAGAACTGAAAGGACTCTCTTTAATGTAGAAAAAAGGAAAGGAATGTTTAGTGAGGAAGGCAACTTGGTGGGTTAGAATACTGATACAATTAGTGATGCCTCCTAAAGTACTCCATGACTTTTATTATCGTATAATAAACAGGAACAGTTTATAATAATAAACTACTATTTATATTACGATATTATTTATATTTATATTACAATATATTATAGTATATAAACAGGAATAGTTTATTATACAATATTATTTATAGTTCACATTTAGTAAGTACCAGCCACTGCTATGCACTTAGCATACATTATCTCATTCAACCCCCACAAAAAACCCCTCCATGAGTCCAATATTATTATTCCCATATTTCAAATAAAAGACTTGAAAATTAAAGAGCTTCCTAATGTGTGAAGCCTATGTGATAATCAATGCAGAGCCAACATGAAGACCAGTCTGACTCTAGAGGCAACACTCCCAACCACTGTGCTGTACTCAGTCCCATGCAGATGTCAGGACACGGATTCAGTTTGGGAAAAATCCAAATGTTGAGCTAGATGGAAACCACCATAAAAAAGTCCTATTCCTGGGCAGCCCCGGTGGTGCAGTGGTTTCGCGCCGCCTGCAGCCCAGGGTGTGATCCTGGAGTCCTGGGATCGAGTCCCACATCAGGCTCCTTGCATGAAGCCTGCTTCTCCTTCTGCCTGTGTCTCTGCCCCTCTCTCTCTGAATAAATAAATAAATAATCTTAAAAAAAAAGAACTCCTGAACTTTTCTCTCCTGTTCTCCTTATAGGTTTCTTTTTGGTGTTAATAGTTTTATATTGTACAACTCCACCAGTAGCAAAGAACTTTTACTCTTTGATGATCTTAATCATGTGGATGCTGTTACTGCATGTATGCAAAAACAAAAAATAAAAACCAGTAGTGCTTCAAAAAGCAGCATAATTGCAGAACCACACCTCTACTATGAGCAGGATAAAAGTAATCTTTATTTTAAAAATTACATATATATATACGTATATATATATATATATTTGTCCCACACAGAATATCATAAATTAAGTCTAACTTTCCCACATGGGGAAAAAATGTGAAAAATGAGAAGTTAAGTTTATAACCACAGGCACTTATGCTTGATAAATGATTACATTCCAGAAGACTGAAATACATCGTTTTCTAAGCTGAAATACAGTTTTTTTTAATGCATATAGATCTTTTACACAAGAAAACTAATTGTAAAAAATTATGTCAAAGTTAACACTGCATCATAGATACTTGACAAAGTTCTTATCTTAGGAATTTTTCATAATTCCTTCATATTTCCATAGCACCAGGTCAGAAGGTGAAAAACATTTATTGTGATCATAAAGCTCATAAAGCATGTTTTCAGAAGAAATTGAACAGAAATCTTTGAAGACACCCTGAGAAAGACGAAGGGTCACTAATCATCTAAACTAACTGACTTATACATTGTCCTCTTTATTCCAAAGTAATGACATTGTAGCACTATATCCATGGCAGGCATAAGAGAAAAAGTCATTGTTCAAAGTTGGGATTAATTTCCTCTAACTGGCAAGATGACAAATGATCGCTTTCATGCTGCATATATGAGAATCTCTTAGGGATAACATGTATTTAATTGGTGAAGTGCTTTAAGGGTAATTACTTTGCATCAAAGACTACTTACGAATTTAGGACTAAATCTATGACCAGGATAGGGCATTTCCTTTTGATCTACTTATAATTAGAAATATTGAATAAACTATTGTCTTAATGTAACTGATTAAATAGAATTAAAAGTGAGTTAAAATATTTTAGAACCAATAGAAGATTTACTTTTTTTCCCCTCCTCATATGCCAGAGTAGAGAATTCCTTCTTGACTATGTCTGGAGGTTAATTTTACCAATTTGCCTTAGTTAGTCGCACTGAAGATGTTCAGGAAATTAAGCCAAAGCCACATGCTTGACCTAGAGTTGACACTTGTGTATTGAATGGATAAATGAACAGAAGGATTGTTGGATAGATAGATGGATGGATGGCCCAGGAAGCGTCAGGTTCTAAAGAAGAGACCCACTGTAATAGATCAGGTTATTGGGAAGATTTCAGTCCTAAACAATTAAAGCAATGGTTTTAACTCTGGCCACACACCAATAGCACTAGAGGAATGTTTATAGAAATACTTGGCTTAGAACCCACTACAGACCAATTAAATCAAAATCTTGACATATGAGGGTAAATAGTACAACTTAGGTACAAGCATTTCTCAAAAACTTTACTAAGTAGAGTAAATATGTTCTACAAATAAAAATATAGGATGCCCAGTTAAATTTAAATTTAAAATAAAGAATAACTTTTTTAAAAGATTTATTTATTTATTTATTTATTTATTTATTTATTTATTTATTTATGATAGACAGAGAGGTAGAGACACAGGCAGAGGGAGAAGCAGGCTCCATGCCAGGAGCCCGAGGGGACTCTATCCAGGGACTCCAGGATCACGTCCTGGGCCAAAGGCAGGCGCGAAACCACTGAGCCACCCAGGGATCCCCTCCAATAAAGAATAATTTTTAAGTATGCCCCATATGTTATACAGAACATTCTTATACTACAAATTGTGTGGTTTTATGAAATTCATATTTAACTGGAGTCCTTATTATATCTGCAACCTTATCCCCCAGTACATCCTAATGTACAGTATTTAGCTCCATTGAATTCTACCAAGATAAGCAGGTGGAGCATGACATCAAGAAAATACAACAGCAACAAACTAGGATGTCTAGGACACCCAGGACTTGGCAATCTACGCTAGGGATACAGGTTCAGAAGCAGTACTTTACCATGGAAAGATTTATGGAGGTCAAAGTAAACCCTCCCAGGTCCAGAGAAATTGGGGCATCAGATTAGCCACCGAGGCAGAAAACTGAAGTTCAAGTGAACAAGACAGGGATCCAACTGTTTCTATGATATGCTATGGGTGTTTGGGCGAACAGAATACGGTCATGGAAGTAGAGTTGGAAGGTGAGAACAGAATTCACAAAAAGGCAAAATCCTTCACTCTGGCACGAAATTATGGACCCAAGAGACTTAGTGTGTCTCTGCTAAGGAATGAATTGATTCCAGAGGCTAGGGTGTGTAATTCCAAGAGAGTTCTGAGGTAACCTTAGTTTCATAATTGGAGGCCTTTTGGGTTGAGGGCTGGACATTCCATTATGGCAGAATCAGCGAGTGAGCCAACATTCTCATCAAAAACTCTTAAAAGTGTCTCTATTGACCAGTATGCGTGTCAAAACAACAGTCCAGATGAGGGTAGTATGAAGAGATTAAGCCTTGAGCAAGATAAATTTCCATCACTACCTATAAAAGTTTCCTTTTGCAAACTGAAGATGGCAAAATAAAAGCAGATTTTGACACTAATGGAACTAGCAAAGAAAAAAGATTTAAGGAGCCTTGATCTCCCTAGAAAAACCCAAAGATATTCTGGCAAAAAAAAAAAAAAAAAAACACCAAAAATTAAAATATATAACCATAGAATATATCTTATTTGGAATGCCAGTTGAAAAATATAAGAATATATAAGAATATAAGAATAACCTTAACATCTGGCCCTGGACTTTTGTGTCTTGGGAGGTTTTTGATGACTGCTTCAATTTCCTCCCTGGTTATAGGCCTGTTCAGGTTTTCTATTTCTTCCTGTTCCAGTTTTGGAAAGGGAATATAAGGGAAGGGAGAAGAAATGTGTGGGAAGTACCTAAAAGGGAGACAGAACATAAAGACTCCTAACTCTGGGAAACGAACTAGGGGTGGTGGAAGGGGAGGAGGGTGGGGGGTGGGGGTGAATGGATGATGGGCACTGAGGGGGGCACTTGACGGGATGAGCACTGGGTGTTATTCTGTATGTTGGTAAATTGAACACCAATAAAAAATAAATTTTTTAAAAAAAAGAATAACCTTAACAAATATATATATAATATATATAATATTATATATATATATATATCTTTAAAAACTCAATAACTTCTATGTGTAAATAGGAAAAAGGGAAACACTAATAGAAAAATGGACATGAGTGTATGAACAAGCACTTGCAAAACTGGGTATCCAAGTTGGCAAAACAAACAAAACACAAAAAGGCACTTAACTACTTTAGCAAGCAGAAAATTGCATATTCAAACCACACAGTAATACTACTACATAGACACCAAAATGACTAAAATTAAAAAGACAAAGTCAAGTGTTGGCGAGAACATGAGTTAATTGAAACTCATGCACTGTCTTTGGAAGTGTGAATTAGATGAATTGTTTCAAAAAATCATTCAGCATCACCTCTTTTATTCATAAATATGTATATCCTACGGCCCAGTGATTTTATACCTCAGTATTCAACAGAAATGTGTGCAATATTACCCAAAACTCATACACATGTATATTAATAATCCAGACTGGGAAAAATGCATAAGAGAATGGTTCAATAGATTGTAGTATATTTATAAACGGATACAATATAGAAATGAAAATGAATAAACTAAAGCTATTCAAAAATTGTATGAATCTTCCAAACATAAGGTTGAAGAAGCCATACATAAAAGAATACATTCTGTATGATTTCATTTGTATAAGTCCAAGAATGAGTAAAATAGTTGTAATGCTGCAAGTCAGGACACAAATTACCTTGGACGAAGATGCAGAGTAGTAATTGGGAGGAAATAAGATAAAAATATTTGAGATGCAAATAATTTTCTATTTATTCATCTGAGAGTAGTTACATGGGTATGTTAACTTTCATAAATGTATGCATATTTTACTTTCCTCTGTGTACTATATTTTAACAAAAAGCTTTTTTTCTCTTTTATTTTTATTTTTTTAAGAAATTTATTTTTTATTGGTGTTCAATTTACCAACATACAGAATAACACCCAGTGCTCATCCCGTCAAGTGCCCCCCTCAGTGCCCGTCACCCATTAATCCCCACCCCCTGCCCTCCTCCCCTTCCACCACCCCTAGTTCGTTTCCCAGAGTTAGGAGTCTTTATGTTCTGTCTCCCTTTCTGATATTTCCCACACATTTCTTCTCCCTTCCCTTATATTCCCTTTCACTATTATTTATATTCCCCAAATGAACGAGAACATATAATGTTTGTCCTTCTCCGATTGACTTACTTCACTCAGCATAATACCCTCCAGTTCCATCCACCTGGAAGCAAATGGTGGGTATTTGTCGTTTCTAATGGCTGAGGAATATTCCATTGTATACATAAACCACATCTTCTTTATCCATTCGTCTTTCGATGGATACCGAGGCTCCTTCCACAGTTTGGCTATTGTGGACATTGCTGCTAGAAACATCAGGGGGCAGGTGTCCTGGTGTTTCATTGCATCTGTATCTTTGGGGTAAATCCCCAGCAGTGCAATTGCTGGGTCGTAGGGCAGGTCTATTTTTAACTCTTTGAGGAACCTCCACACAGTTTTCCAGAGTGGCTGCACCAGTTCACATTCCCACCAACAGTGTAAGAGGGTTCTCTTTTCTCTGCATCCTCTCCAACATTTGTGGTTTCCTGCCTTGTTAATTTTCCCCATTCTCACTGGTGTGAGGTGGTATCTCATTGTGGTTTTGATTTGTATTTCCCTGATAGCAAGTGATGCAGAGCATTTTCTCATGTGCATGTTGGCCATGTCTATGTCTTCCTCTGTGAGATTTCTCTTCATGTCTTTTGCCCATTTCATGATTGGATTGTTTGTTTCTATGCTGTTGAGTTTAAGAAGTTCTTTATAGATCTTGGAAACTAGCCCTTTATCTGATATGTCATTTGCAAATATCTTCTCCCATTCTGTAGGTTGTCTTTAGTTTTGTTGACTGTACCCTTTGCTGTGCAAAAGCTTCTTATCTTGATGAAGTCCCAATAGTTCATTTTTGCTTTTGTTTCTTTTGCCTTCATGGATGTATCTTGCAAGAAGTTACTGTAGCTGAGTTCAAAAAGGGTGTTGCCTGTGTTCTCCTCTAGGATTTTGATGGAATCTTGTCTCACATTTAGATCTTTCATCCATTTTGAGTTTATCTTTGTGTAGGGTGAAAGAGAGTGGTCTAGTTTCATTCTTCTGCATGTGGAGGTCCAATTTTCCCAGCACCATTTATTGAAGAGACTGTCTTTCTTCCAGTGGATAGTCTTTCCTCCTTTATCGAATATTAGTTGACCATAAAGTTCAGGGTCCACTTCTGGGTTCTCTATTCTGTTCCATTGATCTAGGTGTCTGTTTTTGTGCCAGTACCACACTGTCTTGATGACCACAGCTTTGTAGTACAACCTGAAATCTGGCATTGTGATGCCCCCAGATGTGGTTTTCTTTTTTAAAATTCCCCTGGTTATTCGGGGTCTTTTCTGATTCCACAAAAATCTTAAAATAATTTGTTTTAACTCTCTGAAGAAAGTCCACGGTATTTTGATAGGGATTGCATTAAACGTGTATATTGCCCTGGGTAACATTGACATTTTCACAATATTAATTCTGCCAATCCATGAGCATGGAATATTTTTCCATCTCTTTGTGTCTTCCTCAATTTCTTTCAGAAGCGTTCTATAGTTTTGAGGGTATAGATCCTTTACCTCTTTGGTTAGGTTTATTCCTAGGTATCTTATGCTTCTGGGTGCAATTGTAAATGGGATTGACTCCTTAATTTCTCTTTCTTCAGTCTCATTGTTAGTGTATAGAAATGCCACTGATTTCTGGGCATTGATTTTGTATCCTGCCACGCTACCGAATTGTTGTATGAGTTCTAGCAATCTTGGGGTGGAGACTTTTGGGTTTTCTATGTAGAGTATCATGTCATCGGCAAAGAGGGAGAGTTTGACTTCTTTGCCAATTTGAATGCCTTTAATGCCTTTTTGTTGTCTGATTGCTGAGGCTAGGACTTCCAGTACTATGTTGAACAGCAGTGGCGAGAGTGGACATCCCTGTCTTGTTCCTGATCTTAGGGGAAAGGCTCCCAGTGCTTCCCCATTGAGAAGGATATTTGCTGTGGGCTTTTCGTAGATGGCTTTTAAGATGTCGAGGAATGTTCCCTCTATCCCTACACTCTGAAGAGTTTTGACCAGGAATGGATGCTGTATTTTGTCAAATGCTTTCTCTGCATCTAATGAGAGGATCATATGGTTCTTGGTTTTTCTCTTGCTGATATGATGAATCACACTTTGTTTTACGAGTGTTGAACCAGCCTTGTGTCCCGGGGATAAATCCTACTTGGTCATGGTGAATAATTTTCTTAATGTACTGTTGGATCCTATTGGCTAGTATCTTGTTGAGAATTTTTGCATCCATGTTCATCAGGGATATTGGTCTGTAATTCTCCTTTTTGGTGGGGTCTTTGTCTGGTTTTGGAATTAAGGTGATGCTGGCCTCATAGAACCAATTTGGAAGTACTCCATCTCTTTCTATCTTTCCAAACAGCTTTAGTAGAATAGGTATGATTTCTTCTTTAAACGTTTGATAGAATTCCCCTGGGCAGCCATCTGGCCCTAGACTTTTGTGTCTTGGGAGGTTTTTGATGACTGCTTCAATTTCCTCCCTGGTTATTGGCCTGTTCAGGTTTTCTATTTCTTCCTGTTGTGAGGTGGTATCTCATTGTGGTTTTGATTTGTATTTCTCTGATGGCAAGTGATGCAGAGCATTTTCTCATGTGCATGTTGGCCATGTCTATGTCTTCCTCTGTGAGATTTCCATGAATCTTTTTAATTCTTCCTTAATTTCCTGGTTGACCCTTTCATCTTTTAGCAGGATGGTCCTTAACCTCCACGTGTTTGAGGTCCTTCCAAACTTCTTATTGTGATTTAGTTCTAATTTCAAGGCATTATGGTCTGAGAATATGCAGGGGACGATCCAAATCTTTTGGTATCGGTTCAGACCCGATTTGTGACCCAGTATGTGGTCTATTCTGGAGAAAGTTCCATGTGCACTTGAGAAGAATGTGTATTCAGTTGAGTTTGGATGTAAAGTTCTGTAGATATCTGTGAAATCCATCTGGTCCAGTGTATCATTTAAAGCTCTCGTTTCTTTGGAGATGTTGTGCTTAGAAGACCTATCGAGTATAGAAAGAGCTAGATTGAAGTCACCAAGTATAAGTGTATTATTATCTAAGTATTTCTTCACTTTGGTTATTAATTGATTTAAATATTTGGCAGCTCCCACATTTGGGGCATATATATTGAGGATTGTTAAGTCCTCTTGTTGGATAGATCCTTTGAGTATGATATAGTGTCCCTCTTCATCTCTTACTACAGTCTTCGGGGTAAATTTTAGTTTATCTGATATAAGGATGGATACCCCTGCTTTCTTTTGAGGACCATTGGAATGGTAAATGGTTCTCCAACCTTTTATTTTCAGGCTGTAGGTGTCCTTCTGTCTAAAATGAGTCTCTTGTAGACAGCAAATAGATGAGTCCTGCTTTTTTATCCAGTCTGAAACCCTGCGCCTTTTGATGGGGTCATTAAGCCCATTCACGTTCAGAGTTACTATCGAAAGATATGAGTTTAGTGTCATGATATCTATTCAGTCCTTGTTTTTGTGGATTGTTCCACTGAACTTCTTCTTAAAGGGGAATTTTAAGAGTCCCCCTTAAGATTTCTTGCAGAGCTGGTTTGGAGGTCACATATTCTTTCAGTTGCTGCCTGTCTTGGAAGCTCTTTATCTCTCCTTCCATTTTGAATGAGAGCCTTGCTGGATAAAGTATTCTTGGTTGCATGTTCTTCTCATTTAGGACCCTGAATATATCCTGCCAGCCCTTTCTGGCCTGCCAGGTCTCTGTGGAGAGGTCTGCCGTTACCCTAATACTCCTCCCCATAAAAGTCAGGGATTTCTTGTCTCTTGCTGCTTTAAGGATCTTCTCTTTATCTTTGGAATTTGCAAGCTTCACTATTAACTGTCGAGGTGTTGAACGGTTTTTATTGATTTTGGGGGGGGGATCTCTCTATTTCCTGGATCTGAATGCCTGTTTCCCTTCGCAGATTAGGAAAGTTTTCAGCTAGGATTTGTTCAAATACATATTCTGTCCCTCTGGCCCTTTTGGCACCCTCGGGAACACCAATTAAACGTAGGTTTTTCTTCCTCAGGCTGTCGTTTATTTCCCTTAATCTATCTTCATGGTCTTTTAATTGTTTGTCTCTTTTTTCCTCGGTTTCCCTCTTTGCTATCAACTTGTCTTCTATGTCACTCACTCGTTCTTCCACCTCGTTAACCCTCGTCGTTAGGACTTCTAGTTTGGATTGCATCTCATTCAATTGATTTTTAATTTCTGCCTGATTAGCTCTAAATTCTGCAGTCATGAAGTCTCTTGAGTCCTTTATGCTTTTCTCTAGAGCCACCAGTAGCTGTATAATAGTGCTTCTGAATTGGCTTTCTGACATTGAATTGTAATCCAGATTTTGTAACTCTGTGGGAGAGAGGACTGTTTCTGATTCTTTCTTTTGAGGTGAGGTTTTCCTTCTAGTCATTTTGCTCAGTGCAGAGTGGCCAAAAGCAAGTTGTATTGGGAAAAGGAGAAAAAGAGAGGAGAGAAAGAAGGAAAGAAAAGAGAAAGAGAAAAAAAAAAGGAAGAAAAAAAACGAAAAAAAAAAGAAGAAAAAGAGAAAGAAAAAGAAAGAAAGGAGAAAAAAAGGGGGTGGGGGAAGGAAACAAATCAAAAAGCAAAAAAAAAAAAAAAAAGAAGAAAAAAAAGAAGAAAAAAAAAAAAAGAACCACGGGGGAGTATCTTCTGATTCTGTGTTCTTTAAGTCCCTTGGCTTCCCCTGGAAGTTGTCAGTCAGTCTAGCTGATCTTCTGGGGGAGGGGCCTGCTGTGCTGATTTTCAGGTGTTAGCAGTTGGGGGAGCTGCTGTGCCCCTGCCTGGGGGTTGTTTACCCCGCGAGGCCGCAGGAGGAACAGCCCCAGTGGCGGGGCAGCTCTGGAAACCTGGATTCAGCCCCCGCAGGAACTCCGGAGCTCTCGGTCTGCAGGGCCTGGAGGCTCCGGGGCGGGGCGCTGATCTGCTCAGCTGGGGGAGTAGCGTCCTCGCTGTCCTGGGCCCTCCCGGCCTCTGCCTGTCCCGGGGGAGGCGGGATCCTGGGCTGTGTCCCGGCGCCCTGTGCTCCGGAGCCTGCGCTGGTGGATTCGCGCTCCCGCCCCGCAGCCCCCTCCGCGGAGCCGCCGCCCGAGCCCCTCCTGGCTGCTCCGGGTCCCCCCGTGCGCGCTGCAGCCCTTAGGGAGCTCGGCGCACTCTCCCGGGGCGCAGGTGTCTGTTAGTGTCCCAGGGAGCCCGAGGGCCTCCCCGCCCTCCTGGTTCCTGCTCTAACTCCCTGCGAGCCCCTTTCCGCCGGGAAGGTCGGTGCAGCTCCTGGGTCTCCGGGACGGGGCTCTCCTGTCCTGGGGACACTCGCCCCGGCCTCAGCCCGGCTCCTCGCGGGGCCCCTCCCCCTTGGAGGCCTTTTGTTTCTTTATTTCTTTTTTTCCCGTCTTCCTACCTTGATAGAAGCGCGAACTCTTCTCACTGTAGCATTCCAGCTGTTCTCTCTTTAAATCTCAGGTCGAATTCGTAGGTTTTCAGGATAATTTGAAGGTTATCTAGGTAATTTGGTGGGGACAGGTGATTTGGGGACCCTACTCTTCAGCATCTTGCCCCTCCCCTAACAAAAAGCTCTTAAAAATTAACAAGTTATGAGATGATCTAAAAGAATATTTGCATATTTGGAAATGCCCTAATTTTATATAGGAAAACTCAATAACAAGGTAAATTACACTTAACTAGTCTGTAACTATAATATAATCCCAATCAAAATACCAACAGCTTTTTAGGGTAAGGGCAGGACAGTAGATTAAAAAAATTCTCATGAAAAATACAGAATAGTGTAGCTCAGGATACTTTTTTTTAAGATTTTATTTATTCATGAGAGACACAGAGAGAGAGAGAGAGGCAGAGACACAGGCAGAGGGAGAAGCAGACTCCATGCAGGGATCCTGACATGGGACTTGATCCCAGGTCTCCAGGATCACGCCCTGGGCTGAAGGCAGGGCTAAACTGCTGAGCCTCCAGGGCCGCCCTAGCTCAGGATACTTTACAAGAAAAATGAGAAGATAGTTCTTCCTAGGCAGTAGTATAAAAAGAGAATTCAGAGAGCTACACTTGATATGAGCACTTTATTTATTGAGAAGCAAACTCTGCCCTCAGCAATTACACCTCAGTTTATAAAGAACATGGAAGTACATTGTTTTCCATTGTGATTGGTTACCAAAACTCACATACTTTATATTTTTGAGTTCCAGTACAGTTAATATACGTTATATTAGTTTTGGGTATATAATCTGGTGATTCAACAATTCTATACATTACACAGTGCTCATCACAGTAAGAGTACTCTTAGATCTCTTACTTATTTCATTTATCCCCCAACCCAACTCTCCTCTGATAACCATCATTTGTTCTCTATAGTTAGGAGTCTGTTTTTTTGGTATGTCTCTTTTTCTTTGTTTCTTAAATTCCACATGAGTGAAACCATTTGAGATTTGTCTTTCCCTGCTGACTTATTTCACTTAGCATTATACTCTCTAGCTCCATCCGTGTTGTTGCAAATGGCAAGATCTCATGCTTTCTTATAGCTGAGTAATACTCCATCATATAAACAGATCACATATCCTTTATCCATTCCTCTATGGATGGTCACTTGGGCTGCTTCCATAATTTGGCTATTGTAAATACTGTAATTAATATTCAAAAAGATGTACATACTCCTATAGTATTTTCATATTCTTTGGGTAAATACCTTAGTGAAATTACTGGATCCTACAGTCATTTTATTTTTAATTTTTTAGGGAATCTCCATATTATTTTCCACAGCAGGTGCACCAGTTTGCATTTGTACCAACAGTGTATGGGGTCCTTTTACTCCACATCCTCATCAACAATTGTTGTTTCTTCTGTTTTTTATTTTAGCCATTCTGACAGGTGTGAGGTGATATCTCATTGTAGTTTTGATTTGCAGTTCTCTGATGAGGGATGTTGAGCATCTTTTCATGTTTCTTGGCCATTTATATGTCTTCTTTGGATAAACGTCTGTTCATGTCTTCTGCCCATTTTATTTGGATTTCTTTTTAAAGATTTTATTTATTTATTCATGAGAGACACACAGAGAGAGGCAGAGACTTAGATAGAGAAGCAGGTTTCTCACAGGGAGCCTGATGTGGGACTTGATCCCCAGAACCCAGGATTACATCCTGAGCTGAAGGCAGATACTCAACCACTGAGCCACCCAGGCATCCCTATTTGGATTTTTTTTTTACGTTGTATAAGTTCTTTCTATATTTTGAATACTAACCCTTTATCAGATGTGTCATTTGCAAATTTTCCTTCTTCCAGTAGGCTGTTTTTTAGTTTTTTTGATCGTTTTCTGTGCTGTGCATAAACTTTTTATTTTATTTTGATGCAGTCCCCATAGGTATTTTTTTTCCTTTTATTTCCCTTGCCTCCGGAGACATATCTAGAAAAATGTTGCTATGGCTGATGTCAAAAAAGTTACTGCCTGTGCGCTCTTCTAAGATTTATATGATTTCAGGTCTCACATTTAGGTCTTTAATCCATTTTGAGATTATTTTTGTTTATAAGAAAGTAGTCCAGTTTTCCCAACACCGTTTGTTGAAGAGACTTTTTCCCATTGCATATTCTTGTCTCCTTTGTCAAAGACTAATTGAACATATAACTGTGGGTTTATTTCTGGGCTCTCTATTGGTACCATTGATCTGTTTTTGTACCAGCAGCATACTGTTTTGATTACTACAGCTTTGTAGTAGATCTTGAAATCTAGGATTGTGATACCTCCTATTTTGTTCTTTTTCAAGACTGCTTTCCTATTTGGGGTCTTCTGTGCTTCCATGCAAAATATTAGGATTATTTATTCCAGTCCTGTGAAAAATGCTATTAGTATTTTAGTAGAGATTACATTAAATCTGCAGATTGCTTCAGGTAATATGGACATTTTAACAATATTTGTTCTTTTAATCCACAAGCATGGGCTATCTTTCCATTTGTTTGTTCGGCCTATTGTGGGCAGGATTTGGTTGCTGTGTTATTAGTGGGGACCAGTCTGGGGCTGCCTTGGGCTTGAGTTGAGTCCGATCAAGTCTTTGCCAGAAATGCAGTAGCACTGAATTGAAGCACACTTTGCCTTTCCCCTGAGCTTTCACCAGTGGGTGGGACCTGCAGTCAGACTTGATGTCTTCCTCTAGCCTACCCATGGGGATACAGTTGGACTGGTGTGTGATTATCTTCCCCTCTCCCTGAGGCAGAAGTCATAATGGAGTGGTGACAGCCCCAGTAGGGGCTCTTACACACTGCCTGGCTTGTGGCACCACTTTGGATGTGCTCTGGCCAAAGGCATATTGAAGGAAGACAGGTCTGTAGAATGCAAGGGCAAGACATGAAGAGCCAGCAAGTCTGTGCTGTCAGCTGCAGGAGGGAACCAGTAGCCCTTCAGGAAACTGTCCAGACTGGGATGGAGAGGGCAAGTCCTCTAAGAGCACAGGGGCAGGGCATGCTGTTAACAAGCTAGATGCATACTATATGTGCTATGCTGGTTCTTGCAGCTCAGGCTTGGGGAAAGGAAATGGCACCTGTAGCTCTTTTGTTCTTAGAGAAGTCTCCCAAAGATCCCTGCCCCTCCAGCCCTCAGATTAGTAAATAAATCTCCTTCCTGTGTACCCCAGGTGTTTTTAAAACTATCTCTTCTATGATGTATCTCAGCGGGGCTGTTGTGCTTTTTAAAATCAGGGACTCAGTTTCTTATCAGTCTCCAGCTCTGAGAGCCAAGCCCACCAATTTTTTTAAGTTCCAGGTGTTAAGTCCCACTGATCGTTAATAGTCACAAACTTAGACCCTTCTGGGTTTCAAAGCCAAATGTCATGGGAATTCATCTTCCTATTGTGGGTGCCCTGTGCCTGAGGTGCCTGGCATGGGGTCTACTTTCCCTTCTCCATGCAATATCCCTCCCTCTTAGGGATAGTCCTGAGGTCATTTTGGCTCCCGACCATATATTACATCTTACCCTCTTCTGTGTTGCCTCTTCTCTACATTTAGCTGTGGAGAGTCTGTTCTGCCATCAGGTGATTATATGGATTATTTACACTGATGTGGGTGTTATCTATATGTATCCTTGGGACTAGGTGAGCCTGGGATCCTCCTACTCCATCATCTTTCCCAGAAGCCCTCTGAAACTTACATTGTTTCTAGTTTAATAGCACTAAGTTTACTTGCTTGTAGCTGATTGGCTAGTAAGGCCATGCTGACATGAAGAAGCATTATTGTTTAGGTGAGAGTCAGCATTTCATGGAAATCAGGACAGTTTTAGTTACATGTTTAGTTACATGATTATGGGAGGTTGGCTTACAGGTATACTCAAATTGTGGCTTCCATTTTGGTTTTTCTTTATTGGTAGTAAAGCATTTAACAACTTAATAGTAAAATGTAAAAATGTTAAATTTCTAAGTATATAAGATGTATAATAAAATCACAGTAACAAAAACAGCTTAGGATGTGTAAATGAAGAATGGAGAGATTAATAAATTGGACATAAATTAGAGTCCAGAAATAAAGTCAATTATGTGTGGAAATTTGGTAGCATTCTAACTTAGCTGAGGAAAAACTGAGAACACACTGGAACAACTGCACATTCATCTTAAAACATGTTATATCCTTGCCTCACTCTCTACAACAAAAATATTTCGGGAGTGCCTGGGTGGCTCAGTCGGTTTTAAGCATCTGCTTTTGGCTCAGGTCATGATCTCTGGGTCCTGGGATCAAGCCCCACATGGGGCTCCCTGATCAGTAGGGAGTCTGATTCTCCCTCTCTCTTTGCCCTCCCCCAGGCTCATGCTCTATCTCTAAGTCTTTTTAAAAAATATTTTGGATGAATAAAGAATTTAAAAGTAAAAGTAAGGACAAAAATATAACCACAAAACTAATATTTCTGAAAGATCAAATGCCAAATTGGTGTTTTAAATTACACAGGTTTTTTTAATCTAAGTGTAAAAATGCTATAAACCTTAAAAATTAAAAACTGGGAAAAATATTCATAGCAGAAGGCAAAGAGCTATTTCCTTAGTATAAAAGAAAGCTCTTAGAAATGAATAAGAAAAAGAGCATTAAACCAATAGAAAAAAGGACAGGAACAAGGAATATAGGGTTTAAAACTATTAAAATATATAAATTTATGCTGACTTAACCATTGAAGTACACAGTTCAGTGTATATATTCATGTTGTTAGATCTTCAGATGTGCTAACTCTTAACATATGAAATACAAATACAAACATTTTCCCCTAATAAATTGGCCATAATCAAAAGTTTCATAATGTGCAACATTGATGAAACAATTACTCTAATAATAACTGGTAGGAGTGCAACTTAGTTTACTATCTTTGGAGAACATTTGGTAATTTTCAAATTTTAAGCACAGACTTTCTGATATAGGATTTGTACTCCTAGTTTGTTTTTTTTTTTTTCTGTAAGGATTTGGCTTCCATATGAACACAGTCTAATAAATATTTGGTTCAGCATTGTTTACAAACCCAAATGTCCATTAATAATGTTCTATGTATTCAGAACAAATGTAATGAAATACTAAATAGTCCCTATAAAGAAAAAGGTCAATTTTTGTGTAATGATATGGAATAAACTCCAAGATATAACAGAAGGTGTAGGATTCAATATGCTGCCAATTGTGCTAAACAAGTATTATCAGGAGGGGTAAGCAATGATGTCCTCAGATTAGAGAGAATTTCTCAGAACAATTCACAAGTGTTTTGAGAGTTCCTTTTTGGGACTGGAAGAGTAAGGTCAGGAGCACATAAGACAAAAACATGTTCACTGTAACATTCTGTACTATTTGCAATATACCACATCCATTTCTTACTAAAACCAACAGCAGCAAAACAAAAAAACTCTGAAACACAATATTCCTGCCTTTGCATCCACAGAAGTTTTATCTGTGCATTTTTCCCTCAGAGTAGAAGTTGCTCCTAGCAGCTGGACTGCCTGGACTTTGCTGAGCCAAGGGGGAGGAGGGAATGTTGCTATCACCTGGTGTTGGGTGCCAGTCTATACAATGGTTTCTGAACTTTCAAGAGAAGAGGGAGCATCACTAATCTAATATTCTTTGGGTTCTCCCAAAAGGTAGATTCAAGCACTTAACCACCCCACATTCCGTTTTTTTTTAATATTTATTTTTTATTGGTGTTCGATTTACCAACATACAGAATAACACCCAGTGCTCATTCCGTCAAGTGCCCCCCTCAGTGCCCGTCACCCATTCACCCCCACCCTCCGCCCTCCTCCCCTTCCACCACCCCTAGTTCATTTCCCAGAGTTAGGAGTCTTTATGTTCTGTCTCCCTTTCTGATTATTTCCCACACATTTCTTCTCCCTTTCCTTATATTCCCTTTCACTATTATTTATATTCCCCAAATGAATGAGACCATATAATGTTTGTCTTTCTCCAATTGACTTACTTCACTCAGCATAATACCCTCCAGTTCCATCCACCTGGAAGCAAATGGTGGGTATTTGTCGTTTCTAATGGCTGAGGAATATTCCATTGTATACATAAACCACATCTTCTTTATCCACTCATCTTTCAATGGACACCGAGGCTCCTTCCACAGTTTGGCTATTGTGGACATTGCTGCTATAAACATTGGGGTGCAGGTGTCCCGGTGTTTCATTGCATCTGTATCTTTGGGGTAAATCCCCAACAGTGCAATTGCTGGGTTGTAGGGCAAGATCTATAAAGAACTTATTAAACTCAACACCAAAGAAACAACCCACATTCCGTTTTGTGTTCATCTGCAAACTGGGAATGATAATGCCTGCCTGCTTCAGAGGTTTGTGTGATGAAATGAAGTCATGTTCAAGAAAATGTTTCATCAACAAACATCATCATTTATTTTATTCATTTAGGTCCCTGGAATAGTTTTCAGAAAACACTAACTTACATGTACAATAGGTCATCTGATGTCACAGAAATGCCTCCCTTACTTGTACTAATTAACCAAGGCAAGTACAGCACATTGTTCTCTCATCCTTTGTGAAATATGAGTTTCAACAGTCTTAACTTTCAGATACAGCAGGATTTTAAGGATGATCATGCATCACCCCTATATCCAGGACACAATTTCATAAAGCCTCTCAGAAAATGAGATAGATTATTCGTTATATTCCTTATACTCACTATTCATCTACTCAGTTTTCCCAGTGATATTCATCAAAAGTTTTCACACTGTTTCAGATTTGAAATTTGACATTTCGTGAATAGCAAGTGCCCTAGAGAAAGGACTTGTTAATACTGAAGTAAATTGAGGTGTGATGGGTTTCTCTCCTGGTCTTACACCATGTGGGGAGATCCTTCTAAAACTTACCCTCTCTTCTTTTTCCTTTAACTCATGCTGACTATACTTCCAGGGGCAGTGGTCCTCCTGAAGCTTCTGCTGGCTCAAAACAGCCCATACCTGCCTTTGTATCAGTCCACAGGCAGGTCACGCTAGATTAATTCTTCTGCACCATTGAGTCCTCCTCTGGCATCATACCAGTCTCTCCTCTACCATATGCAGTTTTAGAACTAGCTTTAATCAATGTCCCTCTTCTTCCTCCCTTTCCATCACAAGTATTAAGGTGAAGGTTTTTCCCAAAATTTTTCTCAGTAAAGAGAAAAACATCCTTAAAAAAAAAATCTCAAGGGGAGCACATTCTATAAAAATTTGGAATAAAGTGTCTTTTGCTAACATGCTAGCATGAAATGCCCATAACCTATGTTAGTTAAATGTTTATAGAGTTCACATGACAGATTATCTTGTGGACAATGAAAAAAAAGAAATCTAATAAAGGTGTAGTAATTATTCCTGGGACAGAGCTCATAATTGTGTTAGATATCATTATAAACAAGTTTAAAGATCATTTGATGAGTGAAAATATCAGTGAGGGTGACAAAACATGAGAGACACCTAACTCTGGGAAATGAACAAGGGGTAGTGGAAAGGGAGGTAGGCGGGGGTTGGGGTGTCTGGGTGATGGGCACTGAGGGGGGCACTTGGCGGGATGAGCACTGGTTGTTATGCTATATGTTGGCAAATCGAACACCAATAATAATTTAAAAAATAAAGATCATTTGAAAAATCAACATAAGTTATGTTGTAGCTATCAAACCCACAGAAAAGAAATAAAAATCAAGTATAGTAAAGTGTTTTGAAAGGGTATTTGTGATGAGGGACAATCAATGCCAGTTAAATCATCATACACAGATTCAAAAAGGACTATGTCTTAGATGCAAGTGAAGACAGCATACCCTGGAAAACTGAGATGATTCAAAAGTAGTTCCACTCATGATGATACCAATGCTGAATATTTTATATATTTAAAATTTATGAAACATGAGAGGAAAAAATGCTGTATGACTAATCAGTCTGTACAAAATATGCTATTTTAACATGTCTGCATAACTAAAATATATTTTGACATTCATTTGTATCCTGAAAAGTGTACTTATTATAATTGAACAAAACTGGTTTTGTGTGCCTATGATGCTTCCCAATGGGAAAATGGGAAATACCTTATCTGAAGTGTCCTCCTATTTATGTCTGTATAATAGTCATTTGAATCCCTCCTCATCCCATGTACTCACAGATTTAAGAGAACTGAGGCCCAAGGAGATGGTGTTACAATCAAGACTAAAGATTAGTTAATGGCAGCGGTTGGATCAGAACCCTGGTCTCTGTGTAGGTCACATGTTCCTTTAGATCAGAGAGGGAAATCTCAGCAACATCACAGAGACAAGAGGAAGTATGGTGGAAGTAGAAAGTAGTGAGGACAGTAAATTGAGAGGGTCTATAGGATGTTGGAAAGAGAACAGAAAAGTCCAAAAGACTTTAGTTAAAAAAAGAAGAAGAAGTTATAAAGTATTGTGAAGGGTTATCTATCATGGAATTGTGCCCTAAGTGACACAAGAGGTACATAATGTGTCAGGTCCCGCTCTCTCCAACCACAGTTATGATTCCATCTAGGTCACATGATTCAAGAAGGAACAGTTAGAACCTCCTGGAAACTCTGCCCCTCCTGGGGTTACGGAGTAGAAACAAAGACTGGTGTTGCTATTGATTGTGTTTCTTGGCCACATGTAGAAAGCTCATTTTCAGTGGGTGGTAATAAGGCCAATACTTAAGAAACAGGATCAAGAAATTTAATGAACAAGAGCACTCTGCTTTGAGCCCCTTGCTCTGCCTGTTGCTGAAATAGTGCCTGTAGACTTCCCAGTCATAAGCCTATTAAAGAATGGGATGCCTGGGTGGCTCAGCGGTTGAGCGTTTGTCTTCGGATCAGGGCATGATCTCTCAGAGTCCCAGGATCGAGTCCCACATCAGGCTCCCTTCATGGAGCGTGCTTTTCCCTCTGCCTGTGTCTTTGCCTCTCTCTTTCTGTGTCTCTATGAGTAAATAAAATCTTTTTTTTTAAAAGTATATTGAAGAAAATATATTCAAGAGAGAAGAAACTAAAAATCAACTATAGTTATTAACTCAGAAATAAGTACACACACACTCAATTGGATATGGAGATGCACTGTTTAATACAAGTTTTACTAACAATATATTTCATAGAAGATTTTACTTCCATGATCAATTCTAACATTAACCAATTGCATAAGAGTGAGCTAGCTCTTAAAATCTCTGGTCATCAGTTTTTGCATCAATCAAGCAAAGACTTTGGAAGTACATCACTGAGATCCAGCAAAGTTGGATAGGTAAAGTGAGACCAGAGGATGAAAGATTTTAAATGTCAGGTGGCAAAGTTCAGCAGCCAGAGAGGCCTTCCCAAACACAATTACTCTGCATTTTCTCATTTTCCCCATCTTACAGCATCATTAGAAATTTTAAGATAGTTTCTCCAAACACAATTAACTTTATTTTCCTTAATGTCCTGTCCTTTCCTAAAAACACATTTTTATTTCTTTTGTAACATGAAGTGAGCCTCCTTATATATACAAGTCATGGTTGTAACCTTGGCTTCTGAACAGTAGAATTTTTGAAAACTCATTATTCCTACTGCTTTCATGGTTTTAGGTCCATGCTCTTATTTAAGATCTTTTCTTAAATCCAAGTATAACTGGTAGTACCTTACAAGCTGATACCACCTCAGCTCACTTCTCATCTAATAATAGCCTGTATCTGGATTTCCTTTTAGGCAGTTCTAAATTTGATTCCTCCTCCATTCAGCCATAGAACAATCCCTGAGTAAAGGCAGAAGTAGATTAGGGGTCTTCATCATACCTGGGAATCTTAGAAACCTGAGAAGGAATTCTCCCAAGATGGGACTCTTCCTTATAAAAGATCAACCTGTGGGAAAATGAGTAAACTCATTTATCTGGCATGTGCCATTTGTTCCTGCTTACAGTAAATTCCCTTAGGGACATGATTTCTAACAGCCTTTCCTGGAATTGGTGGATGCTATAATATTCAATATATAACCTGAGAAGAGAAATTCCATCACAAAACTGTAATTTTCAGATAGATGAATCCCTATTTCCCTCTGCCAAAGTCTCTTCCCTATTTGTTTGATGTGGCTTTCCTTCAATACAGGCCATATTTCCCAACACAAGTTAATCTTTAATGTTACCCCTTTTCGAAGATATCTGGTTATTATGCTTAAACTAATGGCTTTTAAACATGATTTCTTAGCACTAGAATTCTCTTTAGAAAGGAAGTCAAGAGTAGGGACTATGAGAAATGGTAAAGACGGTGAAAATCCCCCAAATTTCAGTGCACTTGGCCTCCAGGTCATCACCAACACCTATATGTCAGTTGCTCCTCAACACTGAATGGCTCCCACTTAGGCAAGATAGGAAGAGAACCAATATTTTGAGTGCCAAGCACCCAGGAACTGTGCTTGGTGTTTATGTTCACTATCCTATTTCACCATTATAACCTTCCAGTCTATAAATATTTTATCATCTTTTTAAAAAAATAAACTGTCTCAGAGAAGTTACTTTCCTCTTGCACATTATCATGTAACATGGTAAGTGCTAGAGGTAGAATTAAAGCTCTCATTTGTCATTTTTCCCAGATTAAATGAGAAACTTTAACTCAGAGAATTTCCTAGATGTAAAAGGAGAACAGAGAATAAGATTGTTATTTTCCCAGAAATTCTGCCATGGTTGTTAATTCACTGGTTGTCCTTGAGCAACTAATGACATTCTTTTGCTAGGATAGAGTCCAATCCCCACTCTACAGGCAATCAGAAAAGTAAGGGCCTCAGAGGTTAAGGACACGTTGGTGATATAGCAGATATCATTCTTCTAGCAACCTACTCTGCAATTTGATTAACTCTCCATGGCTTCTCAAGAGTTCTAGAAGCAATTGAAAAAAAAAACATCTTGCACTCTGAAAAAGCAGTTGTGTCCGACCCATACCATACAGTATGTTTTGGTATGAAACCTCAATGCCCTTCAAAATCCCATGTGGACTGAAGAGGGGAACAGAAGACAGGCAAGGACTCATTAAGCTGTTACCAGCTTGCATGATACTTTCATGTGATTAAGTTCTTTAGAGTTTATAGGGTTTACCATAAGCAAAATTCACAATTCCAAAGATAATCAAGAGGTAGAATAGGTTTTCTCTTTCTACAGATGAGAAAACAGAGTAAGGTACACCCTTTGTCACTGTTCCTGCCACAGAGACACTGATTTGCAAACTTAAACATTGATCAGAATCACCCAGGAGACTGATTAAAACATAGATTATTAAGCTCTAGCTCCAGAGTCTGAGTCAGTAGGCCTGGGATGGGGCCTAAGTATTTTCATTTTCAACAAGTTCCAAGGTGATGCTGACTAAGGAGACCTACTTTGATAACTACAGCATTGATATAACCATGCTGGGGTAGAGGCTGGAGATGGGTAGTGATGTTCTGGGGAGGTAGGAAGGCAGGCAAATTCAGGTTGCAGAACCTCAAACCACCTGGGAAATCCAGTGCACATTTTTAAATGATTTCATGTTTATTGTCTACAGTGAAAGTACCAGGGCAGATTCTTCAAATAAGTCGATTTGTACCCACAAAGGAAAATATTTTTGTATCTTTGCATCTTATGAGTCAGCCCCAGATGAATGTGGAGTAATTATCTCATCCTCCTACCCAACTTTTATGGTTCAAGAGTCCTGGGTGGTTGTTTTGTAGCTTTCAGGGCCTATTCCTCTTCCCACCCATCAGAGTCATTCTTTAAGATTAAGGATCCTAGAAGTACCACTGCAATGCAAACACACTGAGAGGGTTGTAAGTCAAAAAGAAGCAGGAGGCATGGGGATTAAGAGTATATGCCTAAGGTCAGATAGCCTGTGTTTCAATTTCTATTCCACAATGTGCAAGCAGTATGACCAGGGCAAGTCACTCAACTTCTCCATGCCTAAAATTCCATTTTTGGAATGAGGATAGCAATACTACTTCTTTTCAGAGTGGTTATGAGAGTATAATGAACTAATCCTGTTTTTGACATGTGGTAAACTTTCAATGAAATTTGAGTATTGCTGGTTCCATCCCAATATTTTCCATGAACACCTAATCATGGAATCCTTTATTGAATGAATAGTCTGCCAATGAGTAAAGCATATGGGGAACTATGTTAGGGGATCATGAGGTTGGAGTACTACGTGAAAACAGACATACAAGGGGCCCAGAGGAGGACACCAAGAGATAGTAAAGGTTAGATACTTTAATCACAATGTTGCCTAGGGCTTGAATAGAGGGTTCCCATACTATGAATCAGACTAAACGATCCTGGTATTTGTTTATGCCATTCCTTTCTGGAACTGAAAAATCAATCTGTATTAACTAAATACAGAAGAGACTTTTCAGCTTTCCCTCCAAACATTTAGAGGAGTTAGGTGTAAATGAGTATGAAGCAGATGGATTAAATTGCCACTGAGTACACAAGGAGTTGAGAAGCAAATGGAAAAGGCAGTTAAGCAAAATACATTGAGTTCACTGAATCTGAAACACCTGACAAGGTGTTTACCAGGTGGAACATATCCAAAATGTAGCTCTCCAGATGGAGCCCTTTGTCACAGATTCCCCAGAGTCCCCATCTTCCACTTACTCCCCTCTGTTTTCATCAAAGAGCCATACAGACAAGCAGCAAAGTTTCATTTTCACCATGGGAACATATTCCAATTAATCATACTTTTTAACAAATGAAACTGCTATAAAAAGTCTCTGACCTTCAAGGTTTGCCTGTATTTCTTACCCCTGACAAGCATAACAACAGGAGGTTGAGGTTAATGACTATATAGGTTTGAAACTGTAATTACCATATTCATGTAATTAGCAGGTACATATCAAGTAACTGCAATGTGGAATGAATGAACGAATGAACGAATGAACGAATGAATGAATGAATGAATGAATGAATGAACCACAATGCAAACATTGTCCTTACCCAGAGGCAGACACCAAGATAAGTGACATGCCCTCAAAGACATTAGGAGAAAATACAGGCAAAATCAATATGAATGGGGACACCTGGGTGGCTCAGCGGTTTAACGCCTGCCTTCGGCCCAGAGCATTGATCCTGGAGTCCCAGGGATCGAGTCCCACATCCCACATCCCTGCATGGAGCTTGCTTCTCTCTCTCTGCCTGTGTCTCTGCCTCTGTGTGTGTATGTCTCTCTCATGAATCAATAAATAGAATCTTTAAAAAAAAATCAATGTGAATAGAATGAGGTAGTACCACACTTAAGACCAAAGCATTACAGGTGTTTAGCAAATAGAATCTCAAAAAAGCAGCAAACTCAAGTAGAAACCATGAAAGTGATCGGAGTTCTCTTCCTGGCTGTACCACTCACCAATTGTTCCTCTCTGGTGAGTCATTCTGGTAGTTGGAATAGATTAATTTCCCAGCAGCAGCACCCTTTTTTCATTTTCTGTAAATGAAATCTTAACACAGAATTCCAGAATATTAAATAAGTAAAATCAGATCATTTTAGGGACACTGAGTGTAGTCCCCACTTATGATGCCACCCAAATCACACAAAACAAAGTAGAAAACTCTGGTTACGTGTTTGAAGTTATCAAGCCTAAATATCCATAAGCATACAAAATCTTCCCCCAGTGAGATGAACAAAGATGTCTTCAGAGGAAAAGCAGAAAACCAGATACATACAAAGGAATTTAAGGAAGGAGCACTTCCTCATGGTGTAGGACCTCCAAGTGGCAGAACAGCCCGCAGTAAAGAGCTTGATTACTCTTGTGGAGCAAGATGACTAGGAGGGGCACTGGCTTTGGAGTTCGGTGACTGAGTTCAAATCCTTATTATGCTATTAACATAGATGGGTACTGGACAAATCACTATTTCTTTGAATCTAATTTCCACACCTTTAAAGTGGTTTAATACTGTCTATCCTCACAGGGTTGTTGTTTGAAGTGAATTTATACACTTTTTTGTGGTTAAACCAAAATTTACCATCTTAACCATTTTAAGTGTTCAGTTCAGTAGTGGTAAAATATATCCACATTGTGTGAAACAGATCTCCAGAACTTTATCTTGCAAAACTGAAACTAGACCTATTAAACAACTCCCCCAGTCCCTGATAATAAAAATTCTACTTTATTTCTATGAATTTGCCTATTTTAGTTACCTTATATAAATGAATCATATAGTAACCAGATACTTTGTGACACACTTATTTCACTTAGCATAATGTCCTCAAGATCATCCATGTTGTGGCATGTGAGGATTTTCTTCCTCTTTTAGGTTGAATAATATTCTGTTGTAAGTATAACACAGAGTTATCCATTCATCTGCTGATGAACATTTGGGTTGCTTTTACCTCTTGGCTATTGTGAATAGTGCTAAATGAACAGTATATTTTAATAAATCTGATTCTCCATTAAGTATTGGCTCTTTTTTTGATATTTTATTGTTTAGCAAAGATCAGCATGTCTGGTCATTTATGTTATATGGATTTTGCTGTTCTATTTACACTTCATTAACTTTTTTTCAGATTTATTTATTTTAGGAGAGAGAGGGATAATGTGTGTGTGCATGTTCAAGTGAGCATATGATCGGGGGATGGGTAGATGGAGAGGGAAAGAATCTCAAGTAGACTCCCCACTGAGTGTAGAGCCTGACATGGGGGTTGATCTCAAAACCCTGAGATCATAACCTGAGCCAAAATCAAGAGTTGGACGCTTGGCTCTCTGCTCCTCCCCGTTCGACAGACAGCCGCATCTTCTGGTGCAGTGCCAGCCGTGTCCCCAAGATACGATGGTGAAGGTCAGAGTGAACAGATTTGGCGGTATTGGGTGCCTGGTCACCAGGGCTGCTTTTAACTCTGGCAAAGTGGATATTGTTGCCATCAAGGACCTCTTCATTTATCTCAACTACATGGTGTACATGTTCCAGTATGATTCTACCCATGGCAAATTCCACGGCATGGTCAAGGCTGAGAACAGGAAACTTGTCATTAATGGGAAGTCCATCTCCATCTTCCAGGAGCGAGGTCCCGCCAACATCAAATGGGGTGATGCTGGTGCTGAGTATGTTATGGAGTTCACTGGGGTCTTCACCACCATGGAGAAGGCTGGGGCTCACTTGAAGAGCAGGGCCAAGAGGGTCATCATCTCTGCTCCTTCTGCTGATGCCCCCATGTTTGTGATGGGCGTGAACCACAAGAAGTAGGACAACTCCCTCAAGATTGTCAGCAATGCCTCCTGCACCACCAACTGCTTGGCTCCTCTAGCCAAAGTCATCCATGACCACCATCCATGCCATCACTGCCACCCAGAAGACCGTAGACAGCCTCTCTGGGAAGCTGTGGTGTGACAGCCGAGGGGCTGCCCAGAACTTCATCCCTGCTTCCACTGGCACTGCCAAGGCTGTGGGCAAGGTCATCCCTGAGCTGAACGGGAAGCTCACTGGCATGGCCTTCTGTGTCCTTACCCCCAATGTGTCAGTTGTGGATCTGACCTTCCGCCTGGAGAAAGCTGCCAAATATGACAACATCAAGAAGGTAGTGAAGCAGGCATCGGAGGGCCCCCTCAAGGGCATCCTGGGCTACACTGAGGACCAGGTTGTCTCCTGTGACTTCAACAGTGACACCCACTCTTCCACCTTCAACACCAAGGCTGGCATTGCCCTCAGTGACCACTTCATCAAGCTCATTTCCTGGTATGACAATGAATTAGGCTAGAGCAACTAGGTGGTGGACCTCATGGTCCACATGGCCTCCAAGGAGTAAGAGCCTCCTGGATCACCAGCCCCAGCAAGAACAAGAGGAAGAGAGGCCCTCAGCTGCTGGGGAGTCCCTGCCCCAACTTAATCCCCCAACACACTGAGAATCTCCTGACCTCCAATTTACATCCCAGACCCCGAGGAAGGGGGGGGGGTTGGGGAGCCCTATCTTGTCATGTATTATCAATAAAGTATACTGTACGCCCCCCCCCAAAAAAAGAGTTGGACACTTAACCGACTGAACCACCCAAACATTCCTATAGTTACATTAGTTTTATAACTATTTTCTTCTTACCAGAATCCTTATCCATTGATATTTTAAAAGTTGATGCCTTCTCAGAGAAAAAAGTAACTCTGCGGTTATGGAAAAGGGCAAAGAGGTGCAACCTCCTGAACCTTAAATTTTATTCAATAGTGCTTTAAAACATTTTTATTTTAAAACAAATATGTACATTATGGAGTAGATGTACAGGCAACATGAATATGTGAGATAAAACCAGTCTTTACAGAAATGTTTTTTCTTAGAGGCCTCTTTGGGTTACCCTTCCACCTCCAGAATCCCAGAAGTATAACTTCATTTTCTTTCATTTTTCTTTCATGAAAAATTTTATGTAGCACATAGACCTGAGGATATATGCACAGCATCAGAGTTGAAGTGGTGGGGAATGAGAATGCAGACAAGAAAGGTTGGGATAAAAGGATATTCTTCTTCTGTCACAGAATGGAATATGGTTTTTTGCTTCAATTTCTGGCCTCTGATGGTTTTATGTCATAGTGCATCCTGGCTGCATTTATGAAGGACTATCTTATCTCCCACTCTCTTTTACTCTGGTGGCTTTCAAACGTATAGGTCCATAAGACTCACTGAAGGAATTTTCTTGAACATCCAGACTCCCAGTTCCCACTTTCTAAGGATTTGATTCTAATTTGAAGTAGGGATCAGGAATCTGTGTGCCCATCAAACCCCCAGGTGATTCTAATGTTCCTCTGATCATGCAGAGAACCATTCCTCTATCATGTATCACAAGTGCAAATATGAGGACGATATGAAGCTTACCAATATTTCTTAGTAAGCCATTGACAGGAAAACAATACAAACTATTGAGTAAAAACTTATTTCAGCCACATTTTCTAACATAATTATTTTAGTTGACCTAGTGAAAGCTAGTTAATTAATGCTACAGAATTCACTGAATGGCTCATGTACTGGGATCTTAGATTACAAAACCAGAACCACATATTCCCTAAACTCAAGTGGCTTACAAGTTGGTTGAAAAGACAGATGCCTGAGTAGTTAAATTACAGCACAAATTTGGTAAGTATTAGTTCAGAGATAGAAGGTAGAAGGCAGCTGGAGTGATCCCTGGGTGGCTCAGGGGTTTAGCGCCTGCCTTTGGCCCAGGGCATGATCCTGGAGTCCCAGGATCGAGTCCTGCATCGGGCTTCCTGCATGGGCCTGCTTCTCCCTCCACCTGTGTCTCTGTCTCTATCTCTGTCTCTCTCCCTCTCTCTGTGTCTCTCATGAATAAATAAATAAGTTAAAAAAAAAGAAAATGGGAGGCAGCTAAATGCTTGGGAGCAATCAGTAAAAACTACATTAACTCAGTGACATTTAGACCAGGAGTTGAAGAATGAGTGCACATTTTTAGGAAAACAAGGGGGGAAAGAACATGTGTAAGGTGCCTACTGACCCTCCTTTCCTGTCCATGGGATGGCCAGAAATTCAGTGTGGTACAGGATTGGCTGATGAAATATAGGAAGAAAAGTGTATCACTTCAAACTATAACAGGTGAATTGGACCAAGAGCTAAAGAAAAAAGGCATATGTGGGGCAAGAACCAAGGATAAGGTGCTAGGGGGTTGTGTAAATCCAGTCTAGATGCAGCCCAGGGCCTACTCCAAGTCTCTTTGGAGTCAGAGCTGTTTAAATGCCCAGAAAATTGTACCCAGATGTTTTGACATGAGGACCTCGCTTCCCAGGAAGTCAATTAGATGCATTTGTTGCTTATACATAGAGCTCTGGTCTCTGCCAGATTATTATGCACTCCAGGGGGATGTGTTGTTCAACCCTGTCGTGTCTCCCCAGTGTAATTGTCATGTATGTGTCTGGATCTAATTGATGCTTGCTTGCTTTTTAATAATTAGTCAGGTGGTGGTAATAAAAACTGAACAGGAAAAAAAAAACGTGGGCTGAGTTTCATTTAATGACTGTTTGGGTAATGAAGATTAATAGCAGAAGAGAAATGCATGACATGCTTTGACCTTGTGTGCTGAAGTGGAAGGGGACTGAGACAGGTCTTCTTGTGATCCCTCGGCCGTGTCTCCCACTGAGTACAAGGGCTGGGGAGAGAGAAAGAATACTGAGTGTAATATGAGACTGTTTCAGTTCCCTAAAGACACTGAGCAGTGATCAGGAGGGCAGAAAAAAACCTGTCTTTAGAACATTCTCTTCTTGTTGTCTTCATCCTTTCCCCACTCCCAGTACTTGTTGCCCCCAAGGTACTTCCTATGGCCCTATTTTGCCAAGTTCTCCTCTACAAAATTGCATAAGACACATCCAAACAGTAGGATCCTCTGGGTACCACCTTTATCTACCACATTCAACAGGAAATGCTAATGAAAGACTCCAGCAAAGGTACAACTGATAGCTCCATCAAAGTCCCAGAAACCTCTCCAATAAAAGTCTAGATCATTTCATTAGACAAAGAAACCCAACCAGTTAAATCTTTGGCTGGGGGGAGGAGGGGGTGGAGAATAAAGAATCAGTAATGTCAAACAAAATTAATTAATAACAACTAGACCCTTGCAAGTAGTTAGTAAAGAATTATTTCAGCTTCTATATATATTCTGGACCTCAAGCCTGGACCTCTCTAGTGAGCATCAGACTTCTGTATCCTGTTGACCTTGATAACTATTCTGAGAAGTCTCATAAGCATCTGAAATTTAATATATCTAAAGATAGCCTCTTTGTCCCAATCACCTACATTTCAATAGGTGACAACCATCAACTTTCCATTTGCTGTGGTCCAAAACCATGACATCATTCTTATTCTTCTTTTGCTCATACTTCATGTTTAATCCATTAGCAAATACTGTTGGCATTCTACCTGTGGTGTTCTAATTATTTCTTATCACCTCCACCACCATCTCTCCTGGCCCATGCCATTTCTCCATTAGCCAGTCTTTCCATTGGCGGACCCTGAGACTTTCTGCATCCAGACTAAGAGATCACTTTTACTGAGTGCTTACTATATGTGAGCCCCTGTTCTAAGAACTTCATGAGTATTAACTCCTTTCATCCTACTAGCAACTTCACAAAGTTAGCACTATATTTGTCTCCAAAGTCCCTAAGTGAGGAATCTGAGGCATAAGGAGGTATCATCTTGCCTAAGTTCCCAGACTTACTCTGATTTTTGTCCTTCTTAAGGCCTGATTGGCTGCCTCTTCCTCTAATGCTGCACACCAATGTCCTTCCAATAAGTTATTATTAACAGAGAAAACTTCTCTTTTGCTTCCATCTAAAGAACTGTTATATGCTGGTCTCACCTATCAGGAAACCCTTATAGGTGTTTCCTTCCCATAAAGATAGCTATTTGATTAACTAATTCCAAATCCATAACTGGGAAGTGGGGTGTGCATGCACATTTGTGCACACTTCTAAGACATCATAGGAAAAAACTCCGCATTTTTAAAGAAGACTGCTAAGTATATAATCCCTTAATCCTGGAGGAATGAATAACTATTGGCAAAATTCCTAGTACTGTAATAGGTTCTTGATGGTGGTATTTTGGGGGAGAAATCTGTTCATAGATGATTCCCCTGAAGTTACATCACATAACTGATTCCCAGCCTCTAAATTTCTATATGTTTAGCCTGATGCCTCAAGGTAATATTGATCAGTCCCCCCACTGCCCCAATTTTTCCTGAAAACTCATCTACGGTTAAACTTCCATAATCATTTTGAAGGAGGGTTTAGAATGTCAGGTTAAGATATTTGGCCAACTAATAAAAATACAAAGAAAAATAATGTCTTTATCCTCCCACACTTTTTCTGTTTCTCTGTCCAATTTCTTTTTCACTGTCATTTCCAAGAGGCTAAAAGGAAATCTATATATCATACTTAAGAGATTTTTCAGCTTTCTTTTCTTTAAAATGCTCCAAAGGTAACATTGGAGATGTACATTAAGTAGAGATGTTGGCCAATAATTTGTTAAATGTGGCCAATAACGGTCTCTCATATGAAAAATATTAAAATGGCCTCTGGAGCCAATTCCTTTAGAACTGTTTTTACATAGTTTAATATAAGGACAAATTTGCCAATTGCCAATGAAACCAGCAGTAAAAATGAAACCCTCAGGAAATGATTTAATCTAAACCACAATTGAAATGGATGGATTTATCAACTATACTTTTCAAAAACTCACCCTTAGTTTGCCAACCACATACAAAGAGATAGAAGGTGCTTTGCATTAAGAATCACTGGACAGACTCAAAGGTATTTCAGATCTGATTATGTCCAAGGTCAGAAGAACATGTCTCAGTAGAAGACTTGCAAGGAATTAAAGCAATCCTGGTTACTAACATAAAAACAGACATCACATCTCCAATTCCTTTGTCTATCTCAGCTTATCTCACACTTCATAGACTGGCAAAATGAGAATTCAGAAACTGAAAAGAAAGATGGAGAAACAACAAAAGTAATATAAAAGTCAACTATATTAATAGAGTGGGATGGCATGAATTATTCATATTGGTGAGTATTTCATTCATCTGTCCAACCATCCATCCACACATCCATCCTTTCACTCAGCAAAGATTTCTATTATAAATGCTAGGGAAACTACAGTAAGAGTCCCAGATTTGATGCTAGCATGGAATATAGCATCATTTTTAAAGATTTGAAAAGTACTATGAAATTGGCAGCAGAGAGTGCTATGGAAGCGTATAATGGCAAAAGTTGCCTGGAGGTCAGATCAAGTTTATCTGAAGAAGGGGTGAGTAGTACCAAGCATGAAGAATTAATAGGAGTTAGCAAAGTAGAAGAGGATGGTGAAGAGTGTTGTAGGAAAGAGCATGTTTAAACACCTAGAGACAGGAAAACTAAAAGATACCCAGTAGGTAGCCAAGTGGCTAAATGGGAGCAGGGGGCACTGAGATAGGAAAAGTAGGCAAAGGTTGCTTAAGTTTTAGATTTAATTTTAGGAGCAAATATATGTAGTTGAAGGCTATTAAACTACAAAAATAGAAGGAGGAATATAATCAGACTTGCAGTTTTCAAAGAATATTCTGGTTAGTATTGTACACTCAGATTAAGATGATGACCATAAATTCATAGCGGTGCCAATCATTTTCTCAAGAAATACCCAAGAGAGCAGATACAAGTACATGAAAAAGTGGGTGGGGATGCCTGGGTGGCTCAGTGGTTGAGTGTCTGTCTGCCTTTGGCTCAGGGCATGATCCCAGGGTCTTGGGATAGAGTCCCACATCGCTCCCTGAGGGGAGCCTGCTTCTCCCTCTGCCTATGTTCTCTGCCTCTCTTTCTGTGTCTCTCATGAATAAATAAAATCTAAAAGAAAGGAAAGAAGGAAAGAAAAAAGAAAAGAAAAGAAGAAAAGAAAAGGAAAGAAAAGAGTGGTTCATCTAGGATTTGGGGATTTCTCCAAGAGGGTGTAATGAACACAAGACATGGGAGGTTAAATTATAAGAAGAGAGTAGTTGAAATGATAGAATATTGCACAGAAGCTAGAAAAGAGTATTGGGAAAGGCAGAGAGTAGAGGGGACAATGAATGAGAAGTCCTAATATAATAGAATAAAAAATGTCATGATGAGTCTAAATTATGACTTTGAAACAGGTTTGGCTGATGATGGGCTCCAGACTATAGGTGTGCAAGGATGAAACTTAAAGGAGGTAGAGGTCCTTGGAGAGAAAAAAAAAAAAAAAAAAACAAAAAACAGATCAAGGTGTTGGATGGGTCATCCACAGAGCCTGAAAATCACCCTGGATAAGGACTGAACTTTGGGAGCAAAGAGAAACCACAGTCAGAATTAAAAACTCAATGAAGAGGAGAAACTAGATGGTCAATAGATAATAGCAAAGACAGACAGAGATTAGAGGATGCTGGAACCAAAATTCAGTGCCTCAGAGAAGCAAAGGAGTAGAATCATGCTCTGGAAGCCTTAAGGAATGAAAATAATGCCATGCAGTCTCAGAATCTGAGATAATGCTACAGTGACTAGAACAGACTGGAAGATCAAAAGCCCTTCTCCCATTTTCTGACTCATCATTAGAGAGATCTACTCAACATAAGCTCAACTTTTATTCTCCTTTTTAGGCCAGAAACATTTCCTATTTGTGGTTTTTCTCCTTCGATTTTCCTTCATAATTGTCTAAACCAGAAAATTTCTTAGAAAGCATATTAAATTATTTGAATTTTAAATAATAAATTACTCATTTTTATTACATGGAACAATGCCATACATTGTTCAGTTTTTCTAGCCAACTGAGACATGAGGTGCCAGATGGCTGATCTTAAGGCTGATGAGTATAATGTGTAGGCACAAAGACAAGATTGGTAGAAATGAAAAAAGAAAAGTATTTTTGAAGTGTTTACATCAAAGATTTTTTTAAAGATTTATTTACTTGAGACACTAAGCACGGGTGCAAGCAGGGGGAGGGGCAGAGGGAAAGAGAGAATTTCAAGCAGACTCCTCATTGAGCAGGGAGCCCAAGGCAGGGCCTGATCTCACCATGAGTTGGACACTTACTCAACTGAGCCATCCAGGTGCCCCTTGTCAAAGATTAGGGAATCCTAGCTGAAAGGAGGCAAATTTATATTTCCTAATAGGAAATCTGAGTTAACTAGATTTCCATATTTCTAACATTTCTTAAGAATTCTGACATGTCCCTTAATCTCCTTCTACTAGAAAGCACAGATGTGCAGATTAGATGGTCTTTGGGAGGATGCCTGAGATAATAATATGAAGCAAGAGAGTTAGGATAGTAGGAAACCAGACCTCATAGTGTGTCCTTGCAGAGGAGGCAGTAAGGCTTTGAAACAGAGCAAGGGGCTCTTGGTTCTATGAAGGACCAGCTGATGCATGACTCAAAAGGGTGAGCAGGAACTTGATACCCTGCACATGTGGGTTGGTCAAGATTCCTCTCCACCTTCCTCAACTGCAATTTGGGTTCAGCTCTGAGTTTGGGTCAGCCCCTGAGAAGGAATCTCCACTGGGCAGCTAGCTGTAATACTCAGTGTGGTACAGTTTAGGCTTTTTCCTCAAGTACTATTTGCTAGACTTTTGATTCTAAAGATTATCAGATATTTATTAACTTCTTTGTGGTTGTCTAGCATATTATCCACATCCCTTCCAATCAGCACTCCATCTCTCTGTGGGGCCTTTTGGAAGGGTAATTTCTAACACCTGCCTGTACCAGCACCTATGGAAACTCATCAGATCTATGATCAGTCCATTGGATACTTGGCTCCTGGGACCCAGAATCTTGAGCAACTACCACCAAGACAGAAAGACCTTTAGATGTAAAATTGATGAGAAATGATGGAAGAGCAGTGGCACTTGGGCCAAAGTGGCATTGCAATGTGACCCCAGTTGGGTATCTGGCTATTCCACCTCCAGGACTCCCTTGGTTTGCTGTCCATTGGCCAGTTTTGGATGAGACAGCTATTACTTCAAGGACTCCCTCCTAGCAACCTGATGGCAAGCATCCTTTTGTCAAGATAGTTTGCTTGCAATCAGAAACCTGTTATATTTTTTATGAAGCCTTTTTAGCTCAGGAGTCAAAACACATAAGAAACAACATTTGATATTCTCCCCTATTCCAATAAAAAGTTGAGTTGGAAGGCACATGTTATGATGAGCAGTGGGTGTTATATGTAAGTAATGAATCAGTAAATTCTACTCCTGAAACCAGCATCACATTATATGTTAACTAAAACTTAAAAATTTGAAAAGAAAAACACACACACACAAAGTTGAGTTGAGATGGGGATGAAGACAAAGGAAGAGGAGTATAGGTCACTTAAGATTGGACTGGTTCATTCATTTGTGGAATATAAAAATTAGTGAAAGGGAATAAAGGGAAAGGAGAGAAAATGAGTGAAAATATCAGTGAGGGTGACAAAACATGAGAGACACCTAACTCTGGGAAATGAACAAGGGGTAGTGGAAGGGGAAGTGGGTGGGGGGTTGGGGTGACTGGGTGATGGGCACTGAGGGGGGCACTTGGCAGGATGAGCACTGGGTGTTATGCTATATGTTGGCAAATTGAACTCCAATAAAAAAATAAAATAAAAAGAATTGGACTGGTTCTATGCATTATTTCTGAGACTAGTATGACCTACTGCCAACACAAATGAAAGAAAATGGATTTGTTGAGAAATGGTGAAGCAGGAGAACCTGGGTATTTCCTAACATTCTTTGTGTTGGTGACATTATTTGTGAAGAAATACTGAGAATTCCCACAACTCTAGATACAGCAATTAAAATTTAATCACAAAATTACATTCAATATAAAATATATCTATAAGATTAACTACTTGGATTATCTCAGATAATCACATATAATCAACTGTTATCAGAATTCAGAGAGATTACCAGGTGCAGAATAAGTTAAAAGTGCAGTGGAAGAAAAAATATTCAAAAATCCTGGAAGGTATAGACAAAAGGAGCAGTTATATCACTCAAATTCTTTGGGATTCCAAAACCATCCTAGGCACCACAGGGAGATTCCAATTCATCTCTCTCTTACTTCACATTGATATATAAGACTGCTTACTCATGAAAATTCTAAACTTAATATCTTTTATTTAAATAAAAATACACTAAAAGCTTGAAAAAATGTAGACTCAACATAAAATGACAGGTGTGATATCAGCCAGCAAAAGATCCAGAGGTCAGTAAAAAAAAATTCAGTTGAAATGATCTGGAGAAGATACACTTCCGACAAGAGGTAATAAGAGAACCACTTGCCAAATTAAGCAATATGGCAATTATTGGTTTTCAATTAGGCTACTATAATTAACTACATATATTAAAAGTGAAACAGCCCACCCATCAAGGTACTGACATTGGTTTATTAGTTCCAAAGATACTACGTGAAAGCTAAACACTGATTACTAAGTACAAAAAACATGAAATAACAGGTAAATCATTGCCAACACTAAGGAATTTTCATAAATAGCAACAGGAATTGCTCAGTTATCACATTCAAAGCTCCAATACTAAAGAACTCTGAAACTTTGAGCTTAAATCATTCAGTAATATACAATATTTACTTATAATTTTGGTTTTTAAAAAGAAATTCTTATCTAGTGTTAAATGTGAATGAAACTGTATGTGTGGTACATAAGTGTCAGCTCTAAATTCTAAAACACAGAAAGATCGTAAAAAGCAAGACCTAAGGGATCCAAGTTTATGAAATGTGAATGATGTGGCACTAGCAATAATTCACACAAGTTTCTTTCATTTTGGGTGCTTTTCCTATATGTTATCTGTTTTTTACCCACCCTAAAATGGGAAAAACATGAAATGAGAGTATATACATATCTTGAAGATTCGCAAAATACCTTTAATTTCACCTTATCGGGATCCCTGGGTGGCGCAGCGGTTTGGCGCCTGCCTTTGGCCCAGGGCGCGATCCTGGAGACCCGGGATCGAATCCCGCGTCCGGCTCCCTGCATGGAGCCTGCTTCTCCCTCTGCCTGTGTCTCTGCCTCTCTCTCTCACTGTGTGCCTATCATAAATAAATAAAAATTTAAAAAAAATAATAATAATTTCACCTTATCTACTGCACTTATCAGCCATGTCTGTTTGCATTACTCTTGACTCATATGTTGAATTAGAAACATTTATTTAAGCTAATATCTGTCAACAGTACTCTGAAAACATGGGATAGAGATGAAGTATCTGCTATCAAAGGAATATGCACTTCCTAGTTTGATCTCTCCAGCCCATCTTTTTTGCTGTTTATATGAGATATAAATGGGAATAGCCAAGTCAAAAGAACAGCCTCATGCTTAAGAGGTTCTGTGAGAGTCCCACTCCCTTCCAACCCGCCCCATGGCCCACTACCAATTCACCCAACTTCTGAGTCTTGCTGCCAAAGAAGCAGAAAAGCCTTCAGAAAGAGAAACTGGCCTCTGGCAGCAAAATGCCCAGTGCCTCTAGCTGGAGGTAGATAACCAGCAGCCTCCAGCAGGAGAGCTACACTTTCCGCAGCCTTTAGCCACTGCCCCCCTGGAGCTGCCACTTGTGTGCAGCAAGGGGTGGAAATGACTAAGTCTGTAGACTCAGCTGGCTGGAGGCAGGGTCTTTGATTTTAAATCAAAAGAAAGGCAGGAGAGGCAGCTTGTGGGGTGGAGAGATAGGAAAGTTTTGGGACTGGCAGTAGCTGAAATAAAAATCCTAACTTCTTCAATATCTAGGAAAGAAAATTTTCAAGGTATGGATAAACAGCCACATCTTGATCCTCCCAGAAATACTCTGTATGTAGATCTATTAATTTCATCTTTCTCTCTATATATAAATATATATGTGTGTATATAACGTCATCCACACTCATCTTTTCTTAACGTGGTATTAAATATAGACCCTTATGTAATAGTACTATATTCATTCATTGGAATAGAAGTTATATAGAAATATTATATGAATGAACATCTATTTTTATAATGAGGACCGCTATCCAGATGCATCTGGGGTATAATCCTTATGACAATGTGCTTACTCAGAGCTTTATAATAATGTCATTTTCAGTAGAAATCTCTTGGTGAGGTTAGAATAGTAGTAGACATTTTCTTTATTTTTTTTCAAATCTTGCTCACTTAGAATTACTTGGGGGACAAATATTTTTATAAATATCTTACTTTGTTCCAAAACGGGTTAATGCAGCAAGGTAAAATAAATTAGAACTAAGTTGGGGGAAAACACCAAACCAAACAAGAAATAAAATTAACAAATGAGCACAAAGCGATGCAAACCAGAGCCAGGAGAGAGACTGGCTGCATTCTTCCTAAATTAGCCTGTACCATTTAGTACGGTTGAATGCCCTTCCATTTATTGTAATAATTAAATATTTAGTGCCTGTGTGCCAGACATGAACTCTTCCCTCCTTAGCTTTCAGAGCAATGTCTTCTTACAATGGTCCTCCTCTATCCTCTTAATTGGTTCCTGTTCCTTCTTCCATACCTTAAGGAATCTTTTTGTGTTCTCTCTTAATCCCTTTGTTTTTAGCTTCTGAAATGAGTTAATTCCTAATTACAGGAGCAATCTCTCCAAAATTCGAGTTATTTCTAAAAGGCCATGGACTATCTCCATCCTAATGGACCACCACGAACTCCAGTGACAAAACTGCTCTGTGCTGATGTTCCTGAAATCCCAACCCCCAGAGTGCACATGTCTCATACATGACAAACACAAACCTAGCTCATCATCTCCTTTACACCTCACCATGGTCGCTGCCTAATTTCCAGCCTCCCCAAGCATTAAACCATGGAGCATCTTCTCTGGTCCCTCCCCAACCCTCTTGGATCACCCCTACCACCAACGTAAAAAAGGGAGATGGACAGTCAGGAATGTACTGCCATGTGCACTCACATAAAAAAGGCAAAACAGGCTATCTCTTCATGGAAAGAGGATATGGTGAAAACAAACCAGATTTAGAGAGGGGGAAAAAGGAGCAAAAACAGGCTTGGCTCAGAAATGATAAAGATACAAAATTGTGTGAGTTGTAGAAGATTAAAATGAGAGTGCTACGTGCAATTCTGTGGCAACAAATGTGAAAAACTCAGGCTCAAACATTTTATTACTGACCTCAGTAAACACATATTGACTCAACCAATAATTTTCCTAATGCTATTTCTTATGATGAATAATTGGTTCTAAATATAAACAAAAAAATGGACATTAAAATTGCTTGGGAGTACTTACATGCTTATTCTAACAATTTTGTTTTAGATTTTAATCATCCTTATGCATAATTGTCATCAAAAAGCTATTGCTTTTTCAACATTTTTTATTATGTGCCAGATAGTATATTAAGTACCTCATATTGGTTGTCTCCTGGCAATTCTATACATAAGGTACTGTTACAGAAGAATGAAGAAACTGAAGCTTCATAAGGTTAACTTGTTGTAAGGTCAAACAGCTAGAAAGCGGTAGGGCATGGAATGGAGTCTAGTAAGGCTGATTCCAGAGTTGGTCATATCAATTATGATTTAGGCTTAACAATTACTTTAGGATATGCTATTACAAGATAACCCTAAATCTTAGTAACCTGAGATAACAACTAATTTCTCAATTAAATCACAAAGTCTAATTCAGTCAAGCAATTCTCCAGAAGGAGGACCTCCGGTCCCAGGTTGCTTCCATTTTGCAGCTCTACTATCTCAGCACATAGCTTCCACAGGTGCTGCAGCAGAGAGAGCTGGAGAGTGGCACACTGCCTCGTAAATACTCCACCTGGAAGTGACATGTATCATCTTTGCTCATGGCTCAGAACTCAGACTAATCACATAGCTACATCCTAAGTACAAGGGGAGCCAGGGAATCTTCCTGAGTGCCCAAGAGAAAAATGAAATGGAATTTGGTGTTTCTGCCATAATGTTCTCAATCATTTAATTTGAAAATTCTTAAAGAGGCTGTTTTATATAGGATAAATATAACTTTAATCAACAGAATGCCTTTTAAGAAGGGCACTATCTATATCTAGAACTATTTCCTATATTAAGAACTATGTGAATGAATAGGAAACTCTCAAGGGCATGATTAAGCTCCAAAATGTCGTTAGTAACATAAAATGCAAAAGAGAAATTTGTTTTGCTTCTTAGAAGGATGATCAAGAACAGACAATATGGAGCTTGGGTGGCACAGTTGGTTAAGTACCTGACTCTTGGTTTTGGCTCAGGTCTTGACCTCATGGTCATGAGATCAGGTGGGCTCAGTTCGGAGTCTCCTTGAGGTTTTCTCCCCCTCCCACTCGTGCATGCTCTCTCACTCATAAATAAATAAATATTTAAAAAGAAAAGACAATATGTTTAATAACTAATCAGAACAGACCAAATAGGAACAAACACCAGCCTAAAGAGGCAGGGCAGCCACAGCATCTCATTCTTGCTACCAGAGGAAAGGGGAGACATAGAATGAAAAAAAGATAGTTGGGGAAATGGCATGAGACTCCACATAATGTGATCTCTCCCTGACCCCCCAGTCTTTAATAAAGTCGATCAGATGATGCAGGATAAGTAATTTTTATTTCTTGGTGGAAAGTGATTAAAGAGTTACACGTCTGGATCAGAGGCCGTAGGCTGGACTTGGGAGACAGAAGCCATGGAGGCCACAAGAAAATCTCCCAGGAAAAGTAGAAAATCTAAAATTTAAATCCTTCCTTAGTTGTATTTCTTATTCAAACTAAAGTCAATGATAATCCCACATCCACAGGGGTGGTGATATAATTCATATCAGTCATTTCTGGGAGTCCCCCTCTTCAAGGTTTTGGCAAAGTCTTAGAGCATTATGTAGAGCCAAGCACCAGGGAGCCCCAAGGTCATCACTCATGGCCTGCATTAGTCACTCACTCCCATCGCCATATACCACTGCCCAACAGGTTTGAGACTTTAAGAAAGGCAGATCTGTTTCTTGTGGGGTCCTGGGAGCACTGGTCAGGCTGAGAGCCACTGTGCCCCAGGTCAGTCTTTCTACTCTGGTCATTTACCCAAGCATAGCCATAGACTGGGGAGAGGTCTGATGCATCTAAGAATTTCAGGCCTGTAGCATCCCTCCAATCTTGGGTTGAATCTCCTTTTCCCTTGCTACTGCCAAGGTGCTATAGACAGGATGTCTGTGCCTCTCCCAAATTCATATGGTAAATCTTACCCCTGAAAATGATGGTATCTGGAGGCAGAATCTTTGGGAGGTGAATAGATCATGAGGAGGGAACTCTCATGAGTGGGATTAGCACTCAAGAAATGGAATTTTATAAGTGCCTATATAAAAGAGACCCCAGACAACTCTCTGTTATAGGAGTAGTCTAGAGATTGGCAGCCTGCATATCAAGAGAGGCCCTCACCAGAACTCAGCCATGTTGACACCCTGATTTTAGACTTTCAGCCTCCAAAACTAGGACATTTCTGTTGTTTATGAACCACCTGGTCTATGTATTCAATTATAGTAGCCCAAACTAAGACCCAGGGGTTCCTTGGTGCCCTGTCTTTTCCTCCAGAATATCCAAAATAATCTCCACAACATTTTTAGGTCTTTACAAAAGACAAGAAGATGTCCTAACCTCATACTGTCTACTTTCAATTCTTCCAAACTCTGAGGTAAATATTAGGGATTGAGTTCCTTGAAGATGGGGAAAAGGTAAGAAAAACAAAGTCTCAAATAAAACAAAGGAAAACCCTGCCATATACACATATAGAATACACACACAGTAGGAAAAAAAATTTCACAGAAAGTCCAATAGAATGATGACAGTAGTTATTTCTGAGAAGTGGATATGAAATGTTCTTTATTTTCCAAACTTTCTGTGGTGAACTCATGTAACTGCTATAATAAATAGCACTCTCCTAGGCTGAGGTGAGTTCACCAACAAATGGTTTCCAGCCTGCCACAGCTCCTATTTCCTTCTGCTTCTCTGTCAAAAAGCTTTCTCAAACACCCGGAGCACTTGCTCAGCGTCATGCACCTGAAGTGCTGTGGGGTTGCTGACCTCAGGGCCAATCCCTAACTGATGGGAAATGGAAGTCAGTAAATTTCTAAACTCCCCATCCTCGGGTAGGACAATTCTGGCATATGTACCAGAGAGTACTTCAGAGATCTCCAGTGGGATCCACCCCCACCTGTCCAAACTGGGACCTGCTCATCAACATCCTTTTTTTTTGGGGGGGGGGGGGGCTTTTCTCCTTTCCCCATCTCCTCAGCTGTATTTCCTGAGATCTCTTCCCACATAAACTACTCCCAGCAGGGACTGCTTTGGGAGGATGTGAATTAAGACAGAGAGAAAGTCAACATTTCACAGTCAGGAGCTTGTTCACATCTGTCTATAATATAATCTGCTAAGAGCTTCTTGGAACCAGGAAACCTGGATTACCAAGCACCAACCTTATCTCTGTACTTTCCATCACCTACTATAGATCCTTGCCCACATTAGACACACTATGAAATGTCTGTGGAATTCAATTAGATTTTAATTTACCATAGCCATAATGAAAATTTGTTCCCTTAAATGAGCCAGCACCAACACAGACTCAAAACCAGGCCTTTGAATCAGTGTTTGCCATACAACTAAAGTGTAAACATTAGAAGAGCACTGTAAAGTGACAGTGGATTTTTGTAACTCATCACAGTACCCAGAAACATAAGATGGCTGAAGTCAATGTTGTTAGTTTACAAATCAGTTCAAGGAGGCACTGTTTCAATGATGGCAACAATTCAGAGCCTTCCTCTGCCCACCCCCTCTAGAGCATCACATCCTTTGCCACCAGCAGAATCTCCCCAATGTTAGCTACACTCAGAGAGTAAATACTAGTTCATTGACATTTCTTAGTATAAGTATTCCCTTAGTATACATTTCTCCATGAGCCACTACTTCCACGATTTTTTTTGATATGAGTATTTATATTCCTAATGATGACAGAAACACTAATTGCATGATCTTCAAGCTCTATCGTCAAAGAAAAAAATTGAATTAAGTTTAATTGTGGTATTTTTCAAAAATTGGCAGTCCATCTGTGGGCAGCTAGTACCTTTCAGTTAACCAGAACATTTTATTATGGCAAGACTCCAAACATACTGAGAAATTTGAAGAATTGACTCAATTGACTATCACATGTGGCACTGTTAACAATACTGTCCCTCTGCCCCGTGGCTAGTATGTAGCTTGAGCTTTTCAGCTCAGCATCTAGAAAGCAAGGAGGGAGGCTGAGTGGAACAGAAGGGAGTCCATAATAGCTTTGACTTTGGAGTCAGACACAAGTTTATGATCTTTGTTTCCATATTTAAACTAGCTCATTATAACCTAATAGATATTTGAAAAATAAGGTGAGCATTTTCATGGTTTCTCAAATACCCAGGAAAGAGCCTCAGACACTTGATGGCATTGAAAACTTCCGGAAAATGTTTCCCATCTCCCTCTGCCCTCGAAGCACAGTATCCATTTAGGACTGATCTTGCAAAAGTCAGCAAAACTTCTACTCTCTTCGGGTGCCCTCAGTCCCCCACTCTGTCCTCTTTTCACTCTTTCTCTTGAGCGTTCCCCTATCAGGGAAGAGGGGCAGATTACAAACCTGGAACTTTGCTCCATAGACCACTACCTTCATTTGGAGTTTGGTTCAAAATTAAAGTTCACTGTGAATCTTTATTAGATGGGGAGAGAAATTCACGTTTCAATTGTCTTTATGACTAACTTGAAGCAGAAGTTGCAGAGGACAAAGGTAAAGGGGTGACCGAGAAGGTTGATGGACTCCTACCTAATGGAGTCCTACATCTTTGGACATATGTTCCAGTTTCTCTTCCTTCCTGTTGCTATCACTACTTCACCTTCTCCTGGTCTTATTATGTGCCAGGCACCATTCAAGATATTTTCATAGGTTACATCTTAGTACCTCTGTTTACATTCAAACTCAGTTCTCCTTCCTCTGAGTTGAGTGCTATGTTCTCTACCCAAAATTATTAAGAGAAAGGTAGTCAAAGTTAACTAGTAAAAATGACCTTGTACTTCTTCTGCCCAAGTACCCAGTTTTAGGCTAAGTCCAAAGGTAACTATGAATTCAAAAGAACCAAAAATATATACAACTACATCATCCTCAATGAGCAACAAGAAATAACTGAAAGAAAAGTACTACTATAGCTGTGATCAAGGTAAGCTGTGATCAAATACTACTGTGGCTGTGACCCAGATAAGGTACCCAGAATGGCAAAGTGGCTAAAATTTGGATTTTTTTTTAGTTAGGTTGACTGTTCCCATTGTCCACTAACCTAAGATTTCTTAGCCTCAATTTCCTTTTTTTTTTTTTTTTTAGCCTCAATTTCCTTATCAATTAAATGGAGACCCAACAATCCTTGGCCATAGCACTGCTAAAGGATCACATGAGATAATGCATGTAAAACAGCACTATACTAAAATATAATAAATTACCCATAAAAGGAAGAAGCCGATTCTGAGCAGAGTCCTTTCTTTCTGTTAAAACACATTTTCCTTGTCTTCATTTTCATTTCATGTAGTTTATACTCAAAATTAATAGCCTTTTTTCCTGATTTGCTTGTGTTCTCTGTGTGTTATCAATTAGAATCTCAGCTATTCTGGGAACTCACCACGGGTGTTGCCACTTTCATTGATAGTAATTATGCTAGCAGTGGCTGCTCTTGAACCTTAACTAGAGCTGTCTTCAAAGGCACTGAGTAGTTTTCTCCAGCCAGCGGCACCCTGATTATGCATTTTCCTACTCACTCTCCTTAGCTCACAATATAGTATTTATGAGCCATACTCTCTAAGCTCTCTACCTCAGTAAAACCAGTCTGAAATGTTGCCCAGTTTCAGCTCAATTTGAGAACCTGGAGGGTAATGAGGAAATAGGGAGTGAGTTGATAAAGCAGCCAACAACAATGGAAAGTCTGACATGATTCACACATGAAATCAACGGTGAATAGGTAGAAGAAAATACAACACAGCTGAGACAGAAAAGTGCAAATTTCTGTGCCATATTTTGAGGTCTTCACAATTCGAAAGGAAAGAAGTGAAACGTGCCAATGAGCCTATGATCACATCAAATTTGGAGCTTGCTAATCATTCAATTATTTGGGTGCCTACAAGAACAGACATTCTTCAAGATGCTGTGATGCAATGCTGAACAAAGCAAAATCTCTACCACCAGGGTTGAATGGGTTGCCTGCTAGCTTGAACCAGCTTAGTTTTTCCCTTCATGCCCTGGGGTCTGAAAATGTTATGGGTTTAAAAGAAGCCAAAAAATGTTTATTTCCTTTTTATTATTATTTTTTTTTGCAGGAGGCTCTTGAAGGAGCCACACTTGTGCATAAAAATATATCCCAAATGCTAGGGGAAAAATAGCTTTCATAAACTGGAAAGTACACAAAGGCCAGTCCATCAAAATCAGAAACTGTGTTGATAATAAGTGAAGGAGTCAGAACACTAAGCCTTTTGAAACAATTCCCTATGCTAAATATTCGTGATAGGGTTACTAAAGCTGAAGAAATCAAGGTTAATTTACTAGTTTTCCCAAGCTAACCCAGTTAAAAGCCAGCAAGCATCGTGGATACAATATGATAGAACTGTTAGGATTTCCCTTAATGAAAACAGCAGAACCATCTTCTGCAGGTCATGCACTTTATAGGTTAGAACCTAGAAATAAGAGTAATAGGAGTCTGTCCTCTGATTCTCCATAAAATAGGGGAGAGTGATATATGTTGGTAGTGGACTAGTGAATAATTCTTAACATTTAGAGGTTTTACTGAGAGAAGTCTGCTTAGGAATTAAAACATCAGATGACATCACAAGCAGTTGTCAAGGGAATAGTGTTTAGTGAATATGCTTTGCCTTTCCTCTTAGTAACTCATGTCAGGAATTCTGCTGTAACTTTGAAAATACCCACTAATTTATAACTTTCCCTTCCCTAGATCCCAGCTCCCATTCCCAAACTATATTAACTTTCATAGCAACATGTGGTCCCTTTATAGCAATTATGGTTGTATTTTTATATTCACTTGAATGATTAGTCTCATATCCAGAGGGTTACTACCAGGCTATAAGTGCCTTAGAGCACAAACCAAGTTACATTTGTTATTTATTACTGAATTACCGACACTTAGCACATAGTAGGACCTCAATAAATATTTGTTAATTGAATAAACTTTCAACCTCTAAGGTTGTGGAATTGGTTATTTTCCAAAGATAGCACTGAGATTCATAAATTTGGTGTGAATAAGTCATGAAGAATTGGGGAAAGGAAAGCAAAATGAGGTTCTTTGTGATAAACAGTAAATTGTGCCTGTGGGAAAGTCCAGTTTAATTCCAGGAAAGAACAAGCATAAATCCATGGGAATCAGATGTCCTGATGTAAGCTGCTTCAGCATTTTAAAGCTAATATTATCAATAGTTGCCACTGTCATCATCCACATTATTTGAGGCTATTTTTATGCTAGGCACTTTACATACACTATTCTTAACTTCCAATAATCCTTAGGCATTCATTACTCCAATTTCACATCTGAAGAGATTAAGGCCCCCAGAATTCTTTTTTTTTTTTTAAGATTTTATTTATTTATTCATGATAGACACAGAGACAGAGGTAGAGACATAGGCAGAGGAAGAAGCAGGCAAGCTCTCGGCAGGAGCCTGATGTGGAACTCGATCTCAGGACCCTGGAATCATGCCCTGAGCCAAAGGCAGGTGCTCAACCACTGAGCCACCCAGGTGTTGCAAGGTCCCCAGAATTCTTAAGCAGTAGAACAAGAACTCAAATTCAATCCTACTCAAAGTATGCTGGACACTCTTCCCAATATTGGCTCAGAAATCACAATCATCTTTTCCAGTGGGAGATCTTCTCAAAAATTCACCATCTTAAACCTCACAGTTCCAGAGTTTTGCTTCCCCATCTGACTTGGCTTCACCCTACTGGTGACCATTCGAGTCATAGTCATCTTCCTGCCACTACCCCCCCCCGCCCCCCCCCCCCCCGCCCCGCCAACAGCTCTGGCTATTCTAGCAAAAGAGTACATGTGACAGACAGCCCTGGGAGGAATTACCCTCTAGTGATGTGATGAAATCATTCCTTTTTTGGCTTGTGGGATACAGCCAGCTTGAAACTATCACTGTTTTCTCACTAGAAAGCCAAAGAATATGAATAAAGGGATCCTTTTGCTAAAGTAGCCTTTAAAAAGCTTAAATCTTTTTCCTTCATTTTCACATACAGGAAATTCAATGGTTCAACAAAGGAAACTACCAAGTCTTAATCATGTTGCGCTTTCCCATCTATAGGCACCATTATTTGCATGACAGAAACCTCATAAGTGTTTATTGAATCTAACTAGTGTTTTTAATAGATCATATATCCCAGGAAGAAAGGAAGATCCAGTTTGAAGATGATAATGAAGACAAGAAACTGACTTAATCAGATTTGGTGGCAAGTCTTGAGTGGAACTATACAAAGGGACATGGCTGTACCTAGTCCATGCTGTGACACCTCAGTGAGTAGCAACCCACAATCCCAGAAAGACCAGAAAGACCATCAGAGCAGGCTTGGAGAGACTAGGATTCGATTTAATGTGGCTTTCTTTCCTCTCATTTACAGATGGCTTTGGAAAAGTGATATTATATCTCATTGGTCCATATTTAAAAACCTCAGGTTCCCTGTGGGCAGCTAGGATAGGAAAATTAGGAAATCATGTTGGATCCAATGTAAATAACATACATCAACTAATTTACCCTGATTATGAAGAATAATTTGGGGGCATCTGGGTGGCTCAGCTGATGAAGCGTCTGCCTTTGGCTCAGGTCATGATCCCGGGATCCTGGGATTAAGCCCCACATCAGGCTCCCTGCTCAGTGGGGAGCCTGCTTCTCCCTCTTCCTCTGCTGCTCTCTCTGCTTGGGCTGTCTCACTTTCTCTCCTAAATAAATAAATAAAATCTTTAAAAATTGTTTTGGGGGCACCTGGGTGCCTCAGTAGGTGCCAACTCTTGATCTTGGCTCTTGATTCTCTCACTCTTGTCCTCTTCCTCCAGCTCATGTGCTCTCTTACAAAAAAAAAAAAAAAAAAAAAAATTTATTCTCTTTATTGGATCTCAGTATCTAATATGAAAAAAAAAAGAAGAGCAACACACCTTCTATTTTTCATCTAATTTCAAAATGTTTAGTCTTTTGCCAAAATACTGATAAATATAATAAGTAAATGACCTGAAGGAAAGAACATCTTTTGGAAAACATTTCAAGTTAAAAGTGCTCCCCACTTTAGGGAAATCCAATTTATGAAATTCTAAAATTTCAACCCAAAGTCTGTGTACAAATTATGTATTGGAAGAAGGAGTGAAGGATTTATTACTAAAATAATATTTTTACCTCGTAAGATTTTCTGAAGGTTTCCTTCAAATGGTGCATTAGTGCCTTAAAAATATGGGATAAGACTTAATGGGATGGATGAAATTAATGTTGTGTCCAAAGGCTCCTTCTTTCAGACACTCTGTCTCTGGATTCAATTCAACAAACTTACAAGGAAGGCCTGGCTGTGGTAAATACTAGAGGTGTGGAAAGAAGGTATAGAAGCAGTGGGTAGCCTTACCTCCCAGGAACATAAAGATCTAGGATTTCCTTTTGTTCCAAATGGTCTTGGATTCCAAGACCAGCAACCGCAATTTAGAAGAATCCCCAAGTGAACTAACCTTATGGTTTTAATAAACTAGATGGAGCATTCACTGACATGAAAGCAGAACTTAATTAAAACTGAAGTGTAGATGAGCTGGAACTGAAGAGAGAGGAAGTTCTATTAAAACCAAAGCTGTCTTTCCTCTCATGTCCTCTATCCCCAGGCACACAAAACAAGCAGTAGTGTGTAGGAGGGATATCAGAGCCCTATTAGGATACAAATTATCATGCTAATACTACTACCATGGACAATTATTATAATGATTATAAAGAATTATATCAAACTGTATGGCTGATATCACAGTAATAACTATAGAAGTAAATCTTAATTTAAAAAAAAAGTAAATCTTAAAAACTAGTTTCTATTATTAACAGCAATCATAACAATTGAAATTGCTTCCCCTACCCTCCAATAAGAGGCATTCTCTCCATGGCAAGGATTAAGACGAAACATATTTAAAAGTCTGGAGAAATAATTCTAAGGAGAAAATTAGATGACCCTTTTTGGACCCCCAAGTGGCACTGAATATAGGCCTACTTCTTCCTATTCCTACTGAGATGATTTCCTGTGCTTTCTCACTTCCTCATCTACTCTTCTAATAAACTCATCACCAAAACACCCACACATTCACTGTTTCTTTTAACCTGAAAAAATATGGTTAACTCCCCTGGCTAATCCCAAATCTAACTGCTTAAGGCTCACCCCATTGTTTTCAGAGATTTTGAGAAGAGAGAAATCCCCCATCTTTCCACGGCTACCTCCATTCTTGCCTAATATCCAATGACATAAGACTTCAGAAACATTTTTTTTTAATTGTGTCATCATGAAAAGATGAGGAATCCTAAATCTATATTCCTTGCTAACACTCACAGTGCAATCTGGGGCAAAGCATCTGGTCAGTCAGAGGTTCCCCAATGCCCTAATAAATCACCATTAAGCTATAGATGCAGTCCAACAGGTAGAAGAGCAGCTCTGTGTTGCAGCTCCTTCAGGCATACTAAATGTTTCCTGTCCCAAACCCTGCCTTACTTAACTCCTTAGTGTCTCAAATTCCATATTCTTATATTTAATGTATACATACATTTTACGAGATCGATCTCTGATAAACAACATGTCATTGAGTTTTGGTGTTTTTAAAATCTACCCGACAATCTGTCTTTAAATTGGAGTATTTTTAGCATGTTTACTTCAAATGTAATTACTCATGTATTTGAGTTTAAACTACCATATTACTGTTTACTGTCTACTGGTTCCATCTGGTCTGTGTTCTTTTCTTCTCTCCCCTCCACGTCACCCTGGATTCTTTCAGATTTATTGAATGTATTATCTTTAGTCTGTTTTCCTCTTGATTATCTTGTTTTCATTGTACCAATCCTGCTTGGGGTGTGTATCTGTTGGCTTGAAGGTTTTTGTCACTTCTGGAAAATTCTACACCACTTATCTCTTTTCAAATATTGTCGTATTTTCTCACTCTCCATCTCACCTTTTATTTTCTTGAAAATATTAAGCATAGTTATTTTAAAGTCTCATAGGGTCTCCTAACTCCGTATCTGGATCCTCTGTGGGTCTGGTTCCTTTGTCTCTTGTTTCTTTTGGTTTGTGGTCACAAATTTGTTTCCTCATATTATGTGGGAAAATGTAGAGAAAACTTAAGGCTCTGCAATACAGCATCTTCCTGTTAAGGAGTTTTAAATTTGCTTCTGGATCTAGGTTAGGGATGTTCATAATTCCAGATTACCATAAATCAATCAAGGTTTGATAGGACTGAAAAACCTATCTACTTCCAATTTACCCTTCCTCCTAGGGAGTGCACCTTTGAGGTTTGAACACAAAACCTGATGAGTTTGACACAGCTCCCTCTTTGGTGAACCCTCTTGTCTTTGTCTCACCAGCCCTATAAGATTATAAAAGCTCTTCGTAAGCTTCTCAGCCTTTGAATTTCTTCCTGCAGAAATCTCTTGAGGAAAGCAGCCCTTAAAGCCTAGCCTCATCTATTTGGGTTTTGTTCTTCTCCCAGATCTTTGATCCCTAAATTGTCATTGTCTTACAAATTTGTTAAGCCTTAGAACAGTTGTTTTCCATAGTTCATCCAGTTTTTCCACTATTCCCAGAGGGAAGATTGGCCCAAATGACTTAGTTCTCCATTATCAGAAATGAACTCCAAGTGCCTGGAATATCACCCATTGGATAGATGTCTTTGGCTGAAGACTTTGCTCCTACTTAAAATCTAAACACCAACAAAGAGTATATTAAGCCTGTCATTCATTTACATTTCAAGGAAATACATTTTGAGAAGGTAGGGATGGTTAAAGAACACAGGAGGAAATGTGGGATGCTTTAAATTACAGTTTAGCAGGTGAGAATGATTTTTCTAGAGCCCCTTGGATATACAGATAATATGTATACATTACTGGTTTGTCCCTGTTAATTGACACATATATTTTTTATTGTAGAGTTTTGTAGATGCTGCTGTCTGGATGGTTCTTTGCTAATGGTGCCTCACTGAAAAGAAAGTGTTAAGAACAACAATCCATCTATCTGTGGCTGCCAATGGCAAGGTCAATCATCATTTGTACTGTTTGCCCTTAGCATGAAAAAATCTGCTCAACCTTAGCCTGATAAGCAACTCTGATGTCTTTCCTCAGGGAAGCACTGGCTGCTAAATGTGAGATGATTCTCTTGGTATTTCATAAAATTTATGCTCACAGCCAAGGGTTGAGATGGCCATTTATTTAAATATTTATTCTTAAGAATTTGTGTATGTGTGTAAAGCACTAAGCTAGGTGATATAAAAGGTAAAAAAGATGAATCTTATTCCCACCCTTTCATAACATGATTCTGGTTACCATGGTTTTAAGAGTTTTATTGTAAGTCATTTCAAGCCCTTTTTGAAAGCAGTCAAAGCATAAATAATTAATAAGTCTATGAACAAATCTTTATCCCTGTTCTCAAGGAGTTTATGATCCAGAACTAACTCAGCTTACTGCAGAGTTAATCAGGATTGGGTTGCCCTTGAATGGGAGGTCGCGGAGCTACTTCGGAGCATACAGGGATGCTTCTTTGAAGCAAATACTTTGAGTTCTCTTCCAAAAAAAAAAAAAAAAATCAATGCTCATCTATCTTTCTTCTCTCTCTCTCTTTTTAACATAACCCAGTTCCCTACCCATTGTCAGGAGCCTTAGGGAAAGCTGACCAACCATCCAACGTCCCACATTCTATCCTAAAACAGCAGAATGTGCGTTCTTTTCAAGTACACATGGAACGTTCTCCAGAATAGATCACATGTCAGACCACAAAACAGGTCTCAACAAATTCAAAAAGATTGAAGGTCTGCCATGCATCCTTTCCAACCATAATGCTATGAAACTAGAAATCAGCTGCAAGAAATCTGGAAAGAACATAAATACATGGAGGTTAAATAACAAGCAATGACACAATGAATGAGTCAATCAAGAAATCAAAGAGGAAATAAAAAAAATAGAGAGAGGTAATTGAAAATTATAACATAGCAGTCTAAAATCTTTGGGATGCTCCCGAAGCTATTCTAAGAGGAAAGTTTATAGCAATACAGGCCTACCTCAAGAAGCAAGAAAAATCTGAAATAAACAACCTAATTTATACCTAAATCAGCTTTCATTTTTTTTCTCTTAACATATTTTCTAAATTTAGTGGCAATGAGTAGTGATTTAAGACTTTTGAGCAGAAGAAGAACAAGATTTTTCCTCTTGTTTTGACTTAAACCATCAGTCTCAGGAACACTCAAGTAGATGACTTATTAGTAATAATAATCATTAGTGATTATTATCACTCTAAGACCTCACACCAGGGTAATCAGGTTTACCTACAATGAGCTAGAATCGATAATCCTCAAACAATTCAGAAAAAAAAAAAGCCATTACTTTCTCTTTTTTTTTAATATATTTTTTTTAAATTTTTATTTATTTATGATAGTCACAGAGAGAGAGAGAGAGAGAGAGAGAGAGAGGCAGAGACACAGGCAGAGGGAGAAGCAGGCTCCATGCACTGGGAGCCCGACGTGGGATTCGATCCCGGGTCTCCAGGATCGCGCCCTGGGCCAAAGGCAGGCACCAAACCGCTGCACCACCCAGGGATCCCCTCTCTTTGTTTTATATAACATTTCTCCTTTCATAAATACCACCCCACCATCCCATACTCCTCTAATCTTTCTAACTTCCACTGTCCCTCTAGGACAAAGAGAAATATATAGATACCAAAATATCTTACAGTAGGAAAGAAGTATAGATAAGGATAGATTCATCATGATGATCCTAGAAAAATGGGAGTCTTCTTTGAAGAGTTATGATGGAATGGACACAAAGAAGACTAAGTCCCCAAGTCACTCACAAGCAGTCCCAGTAGGTTATAGTCACAGTTCACAGGGCCTGCCCCCCCACAGTGTAAGCACTGTGAAGGCAGGGGTATGTCTGATCTCTCTGTATCTAGTGTTTGACATATGCCTTGCACAAAGCTAGTTCACAGTGAATATTTCTTGATGAATCTGATAATGGTGATAATGACTTGTACCAAAAAAAGAAAAAAAAGCAATATTAACACAATTTCAGGGTTTAAATGATTGAGATTACGAACCTGTTACATTTTCATGTAAGCTCTCATTTTTTCATCAAAAACATCCCATTTAGTGTTTTTTCAATCTCATTAGTAAGAAGGGAAAACTCACCATCTTCAAATACTAATTATCCTGACATTTTGACACCTGAGGCTAAATGTATTATCAATGAGCTTTAACCTTATCAGTTTAAGCCCTGCACCACTGTGTTGACAGGAGGGCTAGCTGGGGCCCAGAGGATATTCTGTTACGGTTACAAATCAAAATCATCTTCAAGGAATCATCAAACCCTGTTTCATGTAGGCCACTGAAGGAAAAATAAAACATGTGTGTCCAAAACCCAGCATATTAACTCACAAGAAAAAACAGATCTACCCAGGAGAATGGACTATGCCAGCTACCAATCTTGAGCATCCTCTTTCTCACAAAGTGATGGGGATGCGCCAATGGCTTTTGTGTTCCAGGTCACTTGTGTGCCTGCCTCTGCAGATTTGCAAAGGTTGTAGCATTCTCAGTCAGAGGGTATATCCTGTTTGACCCTGAACCAAGCTTACCATTCTCAAAGTTCTATTTTATACTCTGCAGGCTTCTCAGTAAGTGTGAAGCTCTGCTTTTGTCCCCTTTGAGTCCTAGTTTTTCCTTCTATTAGTCTTTATTCTTAAAAACTTAGCTGATTAAGCTTTGATCCCCAAAGCAAACCTCATAAAGATACTGACCAATGCACATGTAAGGGTTGAGCTTAGTACCATAAAACCCAAGTAGGCTCTTCTATTTCAAAATAGTTTGGACTAGGTCTACTGGATCCAGTCTGTCTTTACAGGCATCTAAAGATTAAGATATTATTATCTCACAAAAGAGACACAGCTCTTCAAGAAAAGCTTATACAGTAGTTTGTCAGTAAAGTTCTCAATTCTAAAAATCATATTAACTCAAGCTGAGTTGGTGAAGATACAGACAAAGAAATAGATGAATGTTACACATGTGGGAAAAAAGGGAAGTAGTGGCATTGGTGGAGGAGGAATAGGTCAAGAGAAATAGGAGCAAAATCTTTAGAAAGTCAGGCTAATAAGTCTCTTCTGGGAGAAAGCCAATAACCAAGTGAAAATTGGTTGAAGGAAGGAAAAACAGAAATCAAGGGGATGGCAGTGTTGGAGTTGTTCTACCAAAACCATCAAACAAACACATAAGAATAAAGTCCATCTTTAGTTAACAGGACCACACACAGGCACTATGATAAGTATGATTTGCAGAGATTCCTTGGAAAAAAAGCATGCTATGCTATAGCCAGTTGGAAGCTCTGGGAAAGGTCTGATGGATGCTGGTATGCAAGCATCTGAGAATGGCTTTGATTACACTGAGAAAATTTAACAAACATACACAAATTCACTCTCCCGCCTCATAGCTAAAGGGAAAGGAAAGAAGGTAATAGGGAAAAGGGCATGTCAGTTCCAGTCAACTTGTACATAGCACTGAATAGCAGAAATACTATGGAGAGGAGACATGAAGTTTCCATCAGCCTTCAGGACTTTAAGTCCAAAATATTAGGTCCTCCTAGTCCACAAACACCATACATGTTTCAGGGGGACATTTTTTTTTAGAAGGAATTTACTGGTATGCAAATCAACCTTGCCAAACCACAACTAACCAAATGGTTTACTTGAAGAAATCAAAATTTCTTAGTAAATATCACACCAGGATCCTCCTTTCCAGCACACAGTGGAAAGTTTCCCTAGTTCTGTATTGTGGACTGAAGGTGCTTCTCACAAGGCCTATCTTATCTTCAATAATGTAGATTCTTCAGGCCACCTGGGTGGCTCAGTCAGTTAAGCTCTGCCTTTAGCTCAGGTTAGGATCTTGGGGTCCTGGGATCAAGCCCCAAGTCAGGCTCTGTGCTCAGCAGGGAGCCTGCTTTTCCCTCTCCCTGTCCCTCTGCTTGTGCTTTCTCTCACTATCTCAAATAAGTAAATAAAATCTTCAAGAAAGAAATGTAGATTCTTTACCTCACCTCCTCCCTTACCCAAGGCATCCTGCTGTTGGGTTACAGAATTCTTCATGGACCAGGAAGCTAAAGCATATTCACAATAAAATGAAGGTAAATCTAATAACCTCAGCTTCTGAGGAATCAGAACACCTGATATCAACAGGGCCTCTCCTAATCTCTCCATCAAGGGAAAAAGCATACGGGTTTCTTGAAACAATGGAAAATCTACCAGGCTATAATAATATAGGGGATGCTTTCCTAGCAAAGATACTTTGGCCCCAAACAAGAGGAGCATAATAAACCCCAACATGGGCAGACAACACACAGAGGCCCAGCTTGAACATGACAGAAACACTGAGTGAAGTGATGGGAAATAGGCAAATGGACATCATGAAGGATGAGGGGTAGGGAACAAGAGGCCTAGCAATGTTGTACCTATCCAAGGAGCTCAATATCTTGAGGTTAAAAGTGGGGGCACTCACATGGGAGTGGGCATGGAGTTGGCAGCAGAGAAGAATGGGTGGAAATGAGACCATAAAACTTTTTTCTGCAGTCCCAACTTATAACTTACTTATGGCTGCTTCTGTGAGGAGCCACAATAAAGCTGCTTGTCTTCTTAGTGAGCACTGTTACAGAGCTGCTACTTTGCCATATTTTACAGAGAACTATGATTTCTGAGGCAAAAAAAAAAAAAAATGGTGCAGGGCAAGAAAATACATTGCTAGGATGTGAGGGGTTTCCATCAGACAAAGGTTTAAAAATGTAGTATTTATTCTTACCTATCACCTTTCAAAAAATCTTCATCAATACACATTCCTCAAATGCCTACACAGGACAGAGTTCAGTGAGAAAACAATGCTTACTTATTTTTAATTAGGTCTCAAAATATTAAAGAATGAATCCATTTTTATCCTCATGAAAGGAAAATGCTCACAAGAATAAAAAGATGGAAGTGAACTCAAAAGTCCTGTTATACTCAAAAGTCCTGTTATTCTGGTCTCTGAGCTGTTCAGTTACAAACTTTAAATATTCATCACTGGCCCTTTTGCAGAACTGAGCAGCCACAACTCTTTTATTAAATTTTCATTCTTCAGCCAGACTTACTCACACCCAAGAAATTGCACTTAGCATCAAAAACTAAAAGCCACAAATGTTTATAATGCTACATAATTTAGCATTTGACCTGGAAAGAAAGGGGTATTATAGTGATATTCCTCTAATACTATGGCTGCCCTGTGTTCATATTGCCCTAAAAGTACCCAACTTGTCTGTTACCAATTCTGATAAACTAGCAGCAAGACCCCCAAGTACTATGAGTGAGGGATAGGGGGAAATAGGTTCTTAAGAGTTTAGCATCTGTTTTTCTTCTACTCACTCCTCTCCATTCTTAATCCCGGGGAGGGAAACAAGAAGAGGGAAGGAATAGAATAACAAGATTAATCCTGGGAAAAGAAAGGAGAGATTCATCAAGTGGTAGAGTTCCACTAAAACACCTAAATACCCCACCCATTGCCAGGTGTTGCTGAAATCAGCCAGTAGAATTATTCTATTATCACCTGGGGAGGTAAAGGAGAAGTTCTCACATACCGACCAGAAACCTGCCTTCACTGCATCTTATTAGCATTTCTAGTCTTTACTGTGAAAAGATGACTCTCATATATGATAATGGGTGATAACAATCTATGACAGAACATTCTGGAATGTTTAGGTGGGGTTAGTGAAGCAGTTACTAAGTAAATATTCCTGATGTCTGATTCTTTGTAAGATGTTTTAAAATACAAATTGTTTTGTTATAAGCAAAACATGGCACACCAACAAAACGGTTTTTCTCTCCTAATATGGTCATAACCTTATTTTAGATGAAAGAGTGGTGAATATCCATTGCCACTGGGTTTTAGAAGTTAAAGGATTCAGAGATCCTTTCCTGCTTGGTCAAAGATTAATTTATCATATAATCATGGGTTTATTTCTGGCTTTTCTATTCTATTTTATTGATATGTATCTATTTTTTTGTGCTGGTACCATACTGCTTTGATTACTACAGCTTTGTAATAGAACTTGAAGTCTGGAATTGTGATACCTCCACCTTTGCTTTTCTTTTTCAAAATTGCTGTGGCTATTTGTTTTGTTTGTTTTTGTTTTTTGTGGTTCCATACAAATTTTAGGGTGGTTTGTTCTAGTTCTGTGAAAAATTCCTTTGGTAATCTAGTAGGGATTGCATTAAATCTGTATATTGCTTTGAATAGTATGGACATTTTGACAATATTTGTTCTTCCAATTCATGAACATGGAATAGCTTTGCATTTGTCTGTGTCATCTTCAATTTCTTGTATCAATGTCATAACTTTCAGAGAAGAGGTCTTTCATCTTCTTGGTTAGGTTTATTCCTAGGTATCTTATTATTTTTGGTGCCATTGTACCTGCGATTATCTTCTTAATTTCCCTTTCTGCTGCTTCATTATGAGTGTACAGAAATGCAACAGATTTCTACACACTAATTTTGTATCCTTCAGTTTTACTGAATTCATTTATCATGAGAGCACTGGGTGATATATGGAACTGTTGGAAATCACTATATTTCACAACTGAAACCAATGTAACACTATATGTTAACTTTACTTGAATTTAAAAAGATTCAGAGATACATTTTGCTTTACTTTGTATAACTCATTTGAGGGCTCTTCACCAACTTTTGAAGCCTGTGTGGGATAGTGGCCCGCAAAGGGAAGATGGGCAGAATATTTATTGGTTTTATACATGGGTGGTGATCAGTAAAATAGTTACTTTAGTTTGTTCACTTAAGGCCATGTGGCCTCACTCCCACCTCCTGTCTACCATTTTTGGTATTTAGATCTCCAAGTCTGTAGCATGTGCCCTATAAATAACATGATGACATCCAAATGTAGGACTTGCATATTTAGGGTCAATCAGACAGTACAGGAGTCTCAGAAAATACTGGTTCCTAAAATTTAAAGAAAAAGTGATCCCTGGGAAAGGAAATTACTAAAATTCAATCTTAGTAATTGAATCTTTAAAAATCTTTTAAAAAGTGGTTTGCAAACACACTGTTGATGAAGAATTGGGAAACCCCCCAGATCAGTATAGCTTGCCAGCAATTAATGAAAATTATAAAGGAATCCTTTGTCCCAAAACCTATCTGAGGAGAGACTGTGTTAAGGAAGTTGAGTGATATGCACAGAGGTTTCTCAAGTATCTGCTGGTAGATACTTTCTAGGTAAGGTACTTTCTAGGTCTTATCTGTTTGTAGAACAGGCATGGTTCATAATTCATCATGTTGCTCTAAAAATCTGAATAGCATATTTTTCAGGACAATTTTCTTGCTTTTGTTCTGACTCCACGAGTTGAAAACAGCTTTAATTTGGTGTGCCAAATAACACATCAAGAAGATATTTTGGATACCAAATGCATTATTTGGTATATACATTATTAGTCCATTCATGAGAAAGGCATTGGCCCCACTGTAAATCAATAGATCAACCTCTTAGTTTATCATATATTTCTTGAGGGTTTGGTGTGTGTGTCAGTACCTAAAAGCCCCTGGAACTCTGGGAAAATTGAATCCAGAAAGCTATTTCTTGCCCTTAACCCATAGCATCCCCACCAAGAAATACATACTGAAGCTTTAGCTAAGCTAGCTATATAGTTGATTTCATTCAGCAGTATTTTTTTTTAAAGCAGAAAAGACAAAATGTTCTAAGTACTCTTCAGTCTTACTCCAACAGCACTGTGTGCTCTTGACAAATCAAACGCATCCACTACTATCATGCTTATGTTTTGTGTTTCTGGTGAACGGTAGTTTTGAAGGCAGATATCAGAACAAAGAAGGCAGATATTATTGTGAAGCCTTGATAAGTGTACTTCAAACTTGTGAACTTGTGAATTAGATAATTTCTCATTCTAGCACCCAAAGGAAATGTGTGCAATGAGGTAGACTAGGCAATCAAATCCCCTACAGTACACTGAAAACCTATTTAGAAACAACAAGACACTCCAAATACTTGTGGCACCAAGGCAAAGATCCTTGCCGGGTACACATGTGAGATCTCAGTCCCTTGAAAATGGGAAATTACACAGTTTCTCTATGAAAAAGGTCATTATCTAGTCCCTTCACTGGGATGTTCTGAAGTAGAGAAAAGAGAATCTTTGTGCACTATTGGTGGGACTATAAGTTGGTGCAGTCACTGTGGAAAACAGAATGGAGGTTCTTCAAAAAATTAAATACAGAATTATCATATGATCCTGTAATTTCACTATTGGATATATATCCAGACGGACAAAAACAGTGATTTGAAAAGATATACACATCCCTATGTTCATTACAGTGTTACTTACAATAGCCAAGATATGTGTGCACATACACGCTCTCCCTCCTCCCATGCACAATAGAATTCAGCCATTAAAAAAAAAGAGAAATCTTGCCATTTGTGACATGGATGGTCATTGTGTGAAGTGAATTAAGTCCAAGAAAGATAAGTACCATGAGATTTCACTTACCTAAAGAAAAAGCAAAACCCAGACGCATAGATACAGACAGCAGATTGGTGGTTGCCAGAGGTGAGGGGAATTGTGGGGTTCAAAATAGGTGAAAGGACTAAGTTACAAACTTCCAGCTATAAAATAAGTAAGTCACAAGGATGTAAAGTACAGCATGCAGAATATGGTCAATAATATTGTATTAACTTTGTAAGAAGACATAACTAGACTTATTGTGATCATTTCACAGTGTATAGAAACATCAAATAATTATGTTGCACACCAAAAAATATTGTATGTCAATTATACCTCAATTTAAGAAAGTATAATCGATACCAGTCACTCTTTTCTCCCTCTTCTTTGGAGCCCTAAGCCCTTCATAAAATATTTCATTCACTATTATGTATCTAAAATATGTATCTAAATATCTAGGTGAAAAATTATATATATATGGCTCAAAGTTGCTTTCTTTGTCAGTGTATATGAGGCTTGAGGTTTGGCTTGGACTTAGACTTGAAAGTAATTTAGAAGTAGGTTTGAAAAGATAGTTTTAGGAACACCTGGGTGGCTCAGTGGTTGAGCCTCTGCCTTTAGCTCAGGGCATGATCCTGGAGTCTGGGATGGAGTCCCATATCAGGCTCCCCACAGGGAGCCTGCTTCTCCCTCTGTGTCTCTGCCTCTCTGTGTCTCTTATGAATAAAAAAAAAAAAAAGAATTTTTTTTAAGACAATTTTACTAAAAACAAAAAAAAAACAAAAAAAATGTATAGCTAGAACTTACCTGGTACCAGGCAGTGCCTGGGAGCTTTTGACATGTTTATGATTCTTTCAAGTATTCTGCTAGATAGTTACTATCTAGCTTTTACTAATGGAAAAACTGAGGCTTAGGAAGGTTAACTGACTTTCCCAAGCCAGACAGTAAGAGAGACAGGTCTATCTGATGTCTGAAAGTGTTTTCCTTGAACTACACTGGAGCACCTCTCCAAACATTTTTGCTCAGTTCTAGATCAATGAATACCTTAAGGGGCAGCTGGGTGGCTCAGTTGATTAAGTGTCTGCCTTCAGCTCAGGTGGATCCCATCCCCCGGGCCCACCCTCAGTGGGCAGTCTGCTTCTCTCCCTCTGCCCCTTCCCCAACTGTGCATGCCCACTCTCTCTAATAAAATCTTAAAAAAGAATGAATGCCTTTAAACAGGCTCTCTTTGGCTCCATTTTTTCCTCTATAAAATAAAGACAAAATACCAAGTAATTGTGAGCTTCTTCCTGCTTTCAACCTTATCACACCATGTGAATTCCACTGCTGAAAACCACACTGTGTGATACACCCTGTAGCAATGGCTCCCCAGGACCACAGAAGCTTTTGAAATCCTAAAACACAAAATCCTGTTTATAATCTATTGATTAAACATTGTGTCAGCAATTACTTTCAATAGGCAATTACAAATATTGAACCTGGAGGGCAACAAATTGTCACTGGTGTTCCTGAAAGTTTGAGAGTAGTCAGCAGAAAAGAGCAGACATTGCTCAATGAATCTAATTGCAGTCACGCCTTTGCTGAGTCATCTTTGAAAGCTGAGCCTGTAGACAAGTGCAGCAGCCATGATTCTAATAGTGTCTTTCACAGGCTTTGGGCTACCTTTTCCTTTGGATGATGCCTCTTCCTTATGTATTATGAATATCTGAAAGGTAAAACACTACAGCTCACACATTCTGCAAAATGCCTGGTTCAAATAATCTAGTCCATTGCAAGATCTCTTGTGAGTATTTTAAGTTTTAAATTAGGCAACAGGGTTTTGCAGTGATTGTGAACTCTTGCTGTCAATATAGCAAAGTAGTTAAAGTCAGAAATAGATTCAAGTCATCTTCTGCATGAATACATAACTTCTGTGGAACAGAGTTAGATAAAGAACTGACCTCCTCTGAACCTCAACTTCTTCCTGTTAAATGGGAATAAGATATTTACCTTAAAAAGTGGTTGTAAGGAACACCTACGATCAAGTATATACCTTGACAGGGCCACCATATCATATCATTCTTGGATTCCTGGAATAGCCTCCTAATCTGCCTCTACTCTAGCCCCTACTGATTTTCTCAACACTGTAGTGAAAGGGATCCTGATAGAAATGGTAAGGGAAAGGATGTGCTATCTCATTCAAAGCAAAAGCCAAAATGTTCTTGTATATCTTAGGTCCTCCATGACTTGAACTCTCTCCCTCTCCTTCACCCCCCATACTTCTTTAAACTTACCTCTGGTCACCCTCTCTCTCCACCCTGTAACAGCCATACTAGCTTCCCTGCAGGCTCTTGGGTGTCCCAGACATGCTCCTGCCTTAGGACCTTTGAACTCGCTGCTGCTTCTTCCTGGAATTCTCCTTGCCTGGATATATGCATAGTTCATTCTCCCCACTCCTCTGGGTCTTCAAGGAGTACACCTCCTTAGTGTGGACTTCCTTGGCATTTTTTTCCAAAATTATAATTCCTCTGTTTCCAGGACTTCCTTTCTCCTTTCTCTGCCAAGTATTTTTTTCAACCTTAATATTTATTACCATATAACAGAATATACGTTTTACTTGTCTTATTTATTAGCTCTTTGCCCTCTATAACCTAACTACAAAGACAGAGATCTTTGTCTGGTTTGTCTACTGTTCCATCCCTAGTGTTTAGAATAGTACCTGGCATATTAGTATTCAACACTTTTTTCTTTTAATAAAGAAGAGGAAGGAAGGGCAGCATTGTCCATAGTAGCAAAAAGCTGGAAAAGATATTTGTTCTTGGGATCCCTGGGTGGCGCAGCAGTTTGGTGCCTGCCTTTGGCCCAGGGCGCGATCCTGGAGACCCAGGATTGAATCCCACGTCGGGCTCCCGGTGCATGGAGCCTGCTTCTCCCTCTGCCTATGTCTCTGCCTCTCTCTCTCTCTCTCTCTCTCTCTCTCTCTCTCTCTCTCTGTGTGTGACTATCATAAATAAAAAAAAAAAAAGATATTTGTTCTTTTCCAGCTTTGAGTGGATACATTGTGGTATATACACAAAAAATATTTAATAATGAAAAACCAATGAAACTATGTGGAAGACATACATGGCTCTTAGAAATACAAGTTACATGAATAAAGCAAGTTTCAGAAGACTACACATAGCATAATACCAAAGCCCAATTAAGGAAAATGGAATGGCATATTGTTAAGGATACATTCATATGTAATTAAAAAAAAAAAAAAAGATTTTTTTTTAAGTGATGAATTTGGTTCCCAGGAAATTCCTGAATACTATTTTTCCTCTAGCTCTCATATATCTAAGTCTGGCTTACCACACAAAACAATAGTATATATTATTTAATTATGCATATACATAGCAAAGGTATTAAAAATAACCATAAATGTGCAGTTGCTTCCGATTAATGATTATCTCAGGAAAGAAGACTGAAATGGGATGTAAAGGATTATTTTTAGCAATTTCTATAATATTTTCACCATTCCTTATTTCGTTCTTCCTCCACTCCTTCCTTTGAGAGATCTGAAACAAGTATGCAAATAGTTAGAACCTAATTTGATGGGATTTTATATGACTGTTATATTGTTTTCCATATATTTTTCAATAGGCTTAAAATGTTAAGAGTAAAATTTGTGAGAAATTTTGTGTTGTGAACATTGAACAAATGGACAATTTTCTAAAGAACATGTAATTTATCAAAATAAAATAGAAATAAAACAAGAATAAACCTAAAACAGTTTAAGAAATGAAAGAGTAAAATCTACCTACTGGGGGAGGGGAAAAAAGCCGCAGGTGATTTTACAAACAAATTCTACCAAATATCCAAGGAATAGATAATATTATTATGCAAAGTATTCCTGACAATATGGAGGGGGGAAAAGGGAAATTCTCCCTCTTTTTAAGAGACAGGTAAAGCCTGGATTGCAATATCAGACATGGATCATAAGAGACTATAAAGGTATGAGATTTGGAAAAGAAGAAAAAAACTTTCCTTCATAGAAATTATAATTGTAGATTTTAGAAAATCCAAAAGATTTATATTCAAACTAGTAAAACTAATGGGAAAAAATAGGAAATATCTTACATAAAAACTAAATATATATTATGCAAATGTGTTTTTATATAGAAATTTAGAAACTAAGAATAAACTAGTAAAAAAAAATTACTATTTACAGCAGCATCAAAAACAATACATTTTTCAGGAATAAACTTAAATGGGGTCTGGGTGGCTCAGTCAGCTAAGCATCCAACTTGATTTCAGCTCAGGTTATAATCTTGGAGTTGTGGCATTGAGCTCTGTGTCAGGCTCCACATTCCACAGGGAATCCGCTTACTATTCCTTCTCTTCCTCTCCCTCTGCACCACTCCCTCCACATTTGTGCACACTCTATCTCTCAAATAAATATGTCTTTTAAAGGAATAAATTTAAAGAATGGAGCGATGCCATCCCTTCATGAAGATTATTTTAAAAATCATTAAAATCATTTAAAGAGACAAAGATGATTAAGAGGAGAGAAAGAATGCATTCACTCATGGGAAGAAACAATGGTGTAAAAGTATTAAGTTTTCCCAAACTATAATTTCCACGGAATTTAAAATTCTAACAGAATTTGGAAAAATCTAGCAGGTATGTAATCCTAAAACTCATAGGGAAAAGGGCGAAGAATAGCCATGAAAAATATAAAGGAGGAGAATATGAATAAGAACAAGACTATCTACCCAGACACCATAGCATAGTTTAAGCATACAAACTCTCAAACTAGATTTCATGGGTTTGAATCCTTGTTCTCCCACGTAACTGCCCAGATAAGCTTGGCTGAGGTCTTTCATATGATTCTTTTTCAGGTTAAATGACTTTATATATAAAGCCCTATAAGTTTTGCCTGACTTGCAACAAGTGCTTTGTGTTAGGTGTTATTAGGGAAATAAGAAATTAGCAAGATAAAAATAGGCAATTCATTGAAGTAGAAATCTGAATGCCTAATACACATAAAAATATTCATAACCTCACTAGCAACTAGGGAAATGCAAGTTAAAGCAAGAAAGTCATAGGCAAAAATTAGTATCTGAAAATACCAAGTATTGAGGAAGATGTGGGGAACAAAAATAATTCTTAAAATTACAAAATCTCCTTTAACTCCTTCAAAAATCTGGCACTCTTTGCTAAAGCTGAATAGCACATAAGCTACAACCCTACAATTCCACTCATGGGTCAGTGCTCTCCAGAAACTTTCTCAAGTCTTGCACAGGAAAAATACCAACAGCAATTGTTACAATTCTGTTTGTTAGAGCAAGTATTGGAGACCCTACCGACATGCCCAGATGGGAGAATGACTGAATAACTTGCAGTATGTTCACACAATAGAACACCGTGAAGTATATAAATGAACCAGAATTCTATTTGGCCATGTGAACAAATGTAACAGAGAGTGGGGGGGAAAAAAAAAAAAAAAAAGTTGTAGACTACGTACCGTTCACCACTGACAGAATTTCAACTATGTTCAAAATAATGCTAACATTTTTACATATTAAGTATAAAAACACACATTGGAGTTCAATTAGCCCTGAATTCAAAACAGATTACTTTTGAAGTGACAATAGAAAAAGGAAAGGTACAAATGAAGCATCAATATCGCTAATATATAACTTCACTAAAATATGCAAATCAAGTAAAGCAAAATGTAACCATTCAAAAAGCTTAGGTTGGGGGTGTGTGGATATTTATATTATTGTCTATATTTTCTATGTTCTTGAAATACCTTATCATTTTTTAAAATCTGAGTATTAATATATTGCTGAATACAATATATTGCATTCGATATATTTGGAATGATCACATTCCTGCAAAATAAATAAAATGGGAGGCATATAGATGGATGCATGTATGTCAATGTATTAGTGAAGGCCTAAAAGACACGTACTGACCACTGACAGTGGCTACCTCTGGGCTAAGGAACAAAAATGAGAAAGGAGAAACGAGAGGGACTTGTAGGTTTTGCTCTCTATGCTTCCATATTGTTTCAGTCTTATTTGAGAATGTATTAGGTCATAACTGAAGTCATAATAAAGAGCACAACAAGATCAAGCCCAGAGGAAATTCAAAGGAAAAATTCAAAGAACATGGAGATCAGGCCCCAGTTATGTAGCAAAACTAGAACCCTTCTTGAAGGAAAAGTCTCCCCTCTTCAGTACCAGTGAATTCCTTTAAGGGTACTGCAGAGTGCTAAAATATATGAGGTGTGGGTTGGGGGGATGGGAGGTGATTATTACCAGTGTTATCCTGAAGCTACACTTCTCTTAGCAGAGGGAGACTTAGTCTTAAAATGATACAAATATTATTACCATCCTATTTACTCAAGCAGGAGAGTTTCCCAAGCCAAGGAGTATTCATGAAACGCAGTCATCTTGAGTCATATAGATTAATGCAAGATAGTGCTGGGGTAGAGGGAAGAGGGTTGAGAAGCTGCTGTTCTGATCTCCAAGGATGAGGGAACACATTCTCATTAATCACAGTGAAATCAGAGCTCAGCAATAAAAGCAGCTGGCTTTAGAATGAGCTGTTTTCCAGGAGCCATTTATTCATTTGATGTTATGTCACTGATAAACTGCGCCAACCATGACTTGCCGTGATTAAGCCAAGTTTATTCAGATGCACACCACTGCCTCCTGAAACAGCTAAGGCCAGAGCCCTCAATCTTTGTCAGGGACTCCAAACTATTTGGGAAACTCAACAACAGGTCTCTGGTGGTGGCAAACAGTAAATTGTGCTCATCAAGGTATCTAAAAAGCAAAGGGAAGGAACTCTAGGGGTGGTGGGAAGGAGTGGGGAGACTGCAGAACCGTATCAAAATCTTATCAAAGTCAAGAGAATCGTTTATTGTTTTCTGAAATTCAACTATTTGGAGCAATGCATAGCAACGAGAATATTAACTGCCACTTCTTCTGGATCAATCATATGGCCAGCAGGATACCCGGTGCTATTTATTTCCTAATTCCTTTACTGGTAACCCCTTGCTGGCAGCTGGGTCATCAGGCCAAACTCAGAGTCCACAGTAGAGCTGAGCTACCAGGAGGCTGGTGACGGATACAGTGAATTGTGATAGAAGTCTAATTCTGTCACTTATATGCTGAATATCTTCAGGCAAATCTTTTAATTTCTCTGATCCCAGATTCCTCTCCTTAAAATTGGGTATGTTCATCCATAAGATTGTTTAATGGGTAAAATGTATGTGGGAATTTTTTGAAAAATGTTTAGCTATTAATTGCTATACAACCTGCACATAACGAGGTACAGTATTCCTCTAACATCTGACACCGGTCCTCTATTTCATAGACACAATGTCATCTTCCCTTTCTCTCAAGAAAAACATTCTCAACTTCTTTCCTCAAAGCAACATCGTTCAAGTATCTGGAGACATTGGCAGATTCACTTTAGTGCTATTTAGGTTACTATTTCTACACTGTCTGCTAACATTTGGAGTTTTGCTGGGTACACTCAAGGAGATAGCTATAGCTCTCGGGGTAAGGAGGTGGAGACCAGCTGATGTGGCAAGGCTGAGAGGACTTCAATAATCCCAAATGAGTTGCTGGCGAGTCCAACCAAAGCCCACATTCCAAAATGACCTGCACCAAATCCTCAGAAGAAGACAAAGAAACAGCAAAATATGAGGCTGGTACTCAAGAATAGAGCAATACACACCTGTATCACTTCTCTATATCACAATGCCCATGTTATAATATGCTTCCGACACCCACTCTCCTTCCCACCATACATACACCAACTGCCTCTGTTCACATAGGTGACCAACTTCTTCTGGTCCATCCTCAGTGACCCAATATAGTTTCCATCTAAAAATGGCAAATCATTTTATCACCAGCAAAAATTATAGCAGAGTTCTATTGTTTTTAATTATTTAAATAAAAAATACCTTCCTCTTGGGGTTCCTGGGTGGCTCAGTAGGTTCACTGTCCAGTTCTCTTGCTTTTGGCTCAGGTCATGATCTCATGGATCCTAGGATCAAGGCCCTGCTGGGCTCTGTGTTCAGCAGGGAGCCTGCTTAAAGATTCTTTGCCTCTGTCCCTCTCTGCCTTCAATTACTCCTCAAATAAATCTTAAAAAAAAAAAAAAACCAAAACTTTCCTCTTATAAAAATCATAGATAAGCCTTAAATTCTCTCTGACCACTACCCCAATCATTTTTTATGCATTATGTATAGGCATACACACACACACACACAGTTGTTACACATGTCACATAAATGGTGTTACAATCTACATATTCTGTGACTTGCTTTTCTGCAACAATATGTTCAGAACTTCTGTCCATGTTAGCTGTGATGTCCTGTTTATGTAGACTCTCTTCTGTGGAACTCAAGGAGATCAAATGTATCCTATTCATTGTTACTTAGAAAAAGTGAGGACAGCTTCCATTTCCAATTGAAAAAAGAGGAGTAGAAAAAAAAAAAAAAAAAAACTGCTGGGCTGGTTTCAGGGACATCAGGTGTCCTGATCCTCAGTTCCTCAGTTGAATGATTAATCCATACTTCATCCCTTATTTATAAGGGCCAGTGTCAGGAATCAGGCAAATCAGCATAAAACAGACAGTAATGGCTCTCAGGGCTTTAAAACACAAATATATTTTTCAGCTGGAGGAGCAAGATTTCAGATTTCAAATCCTTTATTTTACAGATAAGAAATCAGAGACTAAGAAATATTATTAATTTATCCAAGGTTACACAGTCCAAGTTTCCTGGCTTTGTCCCAGGATTGGGTTTTCTTTTTCCTACTTCCACAGATCTGTCTCAAGGACTTCAGGAGTAATCAATAAAGTAGTCCATATTTTTAAAGCAGACCTTTGCAGCTTACCAACTACACACACACACACACACACACACATATATATATGTGGCTGTATTTGAATCATTCTTTGAGTGAGGACACTGCAGTAAGAATTAATTGGTACTTAATCAGTCAGCAGGGATGGTGACAGATTGCTTCAGTCATTTCCAAAGTCCTAAAAAGTTAACATTTGCTCAGGTGGGACATCCACAGGACCTCCACCAGCCACAAATTATACCCATGCTAAGAATTAAATTTAATTGATATATGTGATGAATTTACTTAGCACAAAGCCTGGTATATGTACCTAATGGGTAAGCATTCTCAATTAAAGATGCCCTCTTTGCTGGAAACTCTCTCATTGCTCTGCAATGAAAGAAACGGAGGACCACTGTGTCCTGCTTGCCAATACCCTAGCCCAGGTCAGCTCCCCAACACTTGTTTTAATCAAAGAAAGGGTAATGGTTATGGTGAATATAGAGCCATTTGGGTCAATTCCAAAGGAAAAATAAATCCTTTTTTATTTCATTAGGAAAAGTATCTTCTCATTGTGGAAATCAACACTTTACTACCTGCCATCCCTGGCTCAGTTGTGAGTAGACACGGTTTCTAATCTTCCTCCCAGCCCCCTCCAAGCCTTCAGGCAACTGCCATGTGCCAGCTGGCAATGGGCTCTTGAGTTAAGAGACTCCTCCTCAGGTTTTTCACATTTTCTGTATTAACAAGTTTATCCATCTGATTTTTTCCAAGGCTTTCTCTCTAAATGAAAAGTAAACATGCTATTGTCCTTGGATAAGAGCCTCTTTGACCTTCTTTCTCAGCAGCTTATGAGAAGCAGATGCTACGTGGTTATAAGCTGGACCCAGGGAAACCCATCAGTGTTCTAATCATATATGTGTAAACCAGATGTTGGCCGAGGAATCCTGGCCCCTTGAAATGTAGACAATCAGCTTCAATCTCTGTTCCATGACCAGTAAAACATCTGCCTCCCTCCAAATTTTCCTTCTGATTTCCCAGGCAGTCTCATCCTACTGTCACCTCTGCTCAAGGCTATTTCTCATGTGCTTCCTCTTTTTCGGCACTGAATTTCCCCAAATGTCAAACTTAGCCTTATAAGCAATTTTCACTCAATCAAACACATCCCCAAAGCACATACGACTATAACTCAATGAACCTAAGGCCTGGGTGAGGGGAGACAGAAGAGGGTGTTTTATCAGAACTTTTATATGCATTCCAGTTCTTAAGAGGTCTTGTGGTCACCTCACCTTGGGAAATTTCTGCTAGCTACTTTTATGAGACCAGTTTCTTCACCCCCATTTTTATGGTTTTCTTGTCCAACATATTTCATTTCACCTCTTCTTCATGGAACTCCAAATTCCTCTCCTTGAGTTATGACTAGCTATTCAATTTTCCCAAGATAACAAAACTGTTTCAGCTTACCTTTATTCACCAAACCCAAAAAACTCTTCAGCAGGACCATATAAGCTCCACCCTTCATAGAGAGCAGTTGTCATAGCTAATAGAAGCCTCACTTCTCCCCCACTTTGTTACACAAGGGATGTGTGGGGATGAGACCAGAGGACCACATTGGTCATATTGAGGTTTGTGTGGATTGCAGCCTCTGGAGTTTTGCAGTGCTCAAATATATGGCCATTTACAACCACTTTGAATGGAACCAAGGAACAAATCAATTAAGTTGTAGGAATTGACACCTGGGGGAGAAACATTCAGGACATAGGACAGAAATGAATGAACAGATAAAATTATTGGCAGAGAAAGGAATACAAAAGAGTGAAGAAATGGGTGAAAAAGAAAGAAGCTAAAGTAGCTAGACAGGGGGAAAGAGGCAGATTTTATGACAAATAGAAAAGGAAGGAAAATTGTGAAGAGAAGAACACTGAGGGGGCAGTGGGAGAATGGAGGTGGTAGAGAAGAGACCACTCTGCACACATTTTCTCCTGACTCCACCAGCTTTTCAAAGTCACCCAGTCTGTAGGTCACTGGAAGTATAGTCTAATGAAACAGAATGCAAGACTTGAGCTCTGGTCCAAATTCTGAGGAGTGTCTGTAGGTAGGTCATTTACTCTCTCTGGTCTGATTAATCTCTAAAAGATAGCAATTAACCTCAATGTAAAGGTCCCTTCTAGTTATGAGATACACTGTCTCCATGACTGAGGATAGCAAACTCTTTAATCTCCTACCCTACTACACCTATTGGCTACCCACCTTCCCATCTCCTCTTATTGGAGCCAACAACCAGGGAAAGAAGTTCATGCTGAATGAAATAGCCATATACTACCTAGGTTGCTATTAGCTACCTAACAGCATCCCCCAGGAGACAGCTCAATGTTCAAATGCATCTTTTAAACCATGATTCCAGCCACTTTACATATCATGTAAAATCAGATGATATCAAAATAAACTGACTTTATGGTTTGGTAACTGGTATCACTGTTTGACCTAAAAGGTCAATATGCAGATTTATCTGTCTCTTCAACATTCATCAAGTTCCAGAGTTGCAGATCTCTACTACACATTATGGGATTCTCCAGAATCAAAATCAGGTGGATTGAGTAATAAGGAGCACCCTGACCAAGGAGGAGTAGACATGATAAAGAATTAGGCCAGAAGTTTCTTAAGAGAAACTGCAATAGCTGTCATAGTCCTCATCAGAATTCCCACCCTCTCAAAGGCCCATCTCTAAACCCTTCAGGGGGAAAACAGAATTAGAAAATCTAGTTTGCCAGACGCTATCACTGTGTACAATATATTCTTCCTAAGGCAATACTAATAAAGCTATATATAGGAATCATTAAGTATATCATTCAGGTCATGTAATGGGTTAAAGAAAAATACAGATATGTTTGAGCAAAAGTACCTCTTCTGTGTTTCTGAAAGTATACTACACAGACTAGATATTTTTTCACCTGTATATCAATTTGCATTTTTTAAGTTAAAAAATTGTCATATGCCGATACTACAAAGGGGGAAAAATGAGGGGAAAAAGTCTGGGAGATAAAGGCTAAGAAACTGATCAACTCTTACCATTATACTTGGAGCAGGCTTTATTTATACAGAGCAAGCCTGGCTGTAGCAGATTATGTGCCTGAGAATTAGGTCAGAGATTGGATGGCACATACAGTTCTGTAAGTTTTAGGAGAAACCCTGAGAGAAGGTTTCTATCCCTCTGTCTTTGATATTCACAATACATATTAAAGACCCTAAGGTTCCTATTAGTAAAAACTACCTAATTCAATAAAGCTCAGACCTGTCCAGACCCATTGCACCAGACAATATTTTCCCTATAAGGCCTCTTAGCATACTACAGATCTCGTATTCCAGGAACACTCTTTGGGAAGGACTGACCCAACATCATTCTGATCTTCATAATTAACTTCTCCTTCGTCATAGGGAGATGATAGAGCCTAGGAGCAATATAGCATTAAAAATAAAATTACCACTGACTGGTGTTCACAAATGAAAAATCAAGTGGTAGGATGATGGGGGTTGTAATTTTGTCAGATGTTTTCTTGCTGGAATAAGATGCAGATCGGCCAAAATCATTGACATGTTTATTACACAGGAAGTCTTTATTGCTCTGGACATGTAAAGGACCATGTGATACTGAGCTACCTTTGTATGACATATTACCTGACTTCCTTCCCAGATAGTCATTTTTCCTTCTTAATGCTTCAGGGATATTATTTTCTCATTGGTGCAAAAATGGTCTCTTCTAAGCATCACAAAAATCAAAGACTCTTGTGGTATAATGTAAGTACCTAGCACTAGTACATGGAATACCAGGATACATGCACTTCAATGCTGCCTGTGAGAACTAATAAGTACAGATTCTTGAACAAGGCCAAGCCACCAACTAGCCGCTGTTCGACCTTGCCTAGACCACTTAAAAATTGGCCCGGACTACCTTACTTCTGAAATGAGAGTATAGGACTTGATTCAGAAGTCCCAGTCACCTCCAACAGAACAGGAAACAGGATGAAAGAGTGGTTAAATATTCTGCTTTCAGAGTCAGACCAACCTTAACTTCTATCCCAGTTCCACCACTTACTTACTGTGTGTATATGTAAATCAATTATGGAACTTCTCTTTCCATGGGGATAATAGTAATCCCCAAGTATACATTAATATTTAGTTGACCTAATACATGTAGATTAAGTAAAATTAGTTATATTGAAAATATTTACACCCCAACACATTAAAAGGGATCTATAAATATTCCTATCATGATTATCATTAATTTCCTATGCCACTGAATGCTGGAAATCTAGATAATGGGTGGAGAAAAAAAAAGGGTCAGATTGGGCCAAGTGAAGTCCAGACACATATAGTATAACAGCTTGATCATACCAGCCTACACCATGTGTTAGGACTCCACTGTCAGGTCACTGAGAACTTGAAATAAATTAAAATACTACCTAGTGTCAGTGCTCTGCCTAAAACTCATTATTGGCTGTTGGTTGCATCGAGAATACCAAATGCCAATAGATACTGGGTCATTTGGCTCAGATTCTCTCTCCTTCTCACTGCTCCAGCCATGCTGCTCTGACTTCAGGATTATGCTCCTGCCGTTGCCCCTCCCTGGACTACACTTGCCCCCCATTCTTTGATAGCCTATTAATCCTCATCTTTCAGACCCCAACTGAAACACAGCCTACTCAGAAAGGTCTTCCCTAACCACACCAACTAAGATAGATTCCATCCCCTAACCACACCATCCAAAATGACTTCTAATTTCTTCATTTCCCTTGCCAAATCTCATGCTCTATATTACCACCATATGATCATTCATTTGTTGATTTTTTTGGGGTCAAGCTATAATATCCCTGAGCCCCTCTTAACAATTTATGCAAGGGAGAAAAAAGTTAAGTCTGAAATTATTTTACTCTTGATCTTTTCACTCCAGTATTCTCTATCCCTCAACCATGGCCTGTATGTCTATTAAGAGTCTAAAAAAGAGAGAATCTCATCAGTGCAGCCAAGGTTAGAGATTCATTCTTGGTGCAATCAACTGGGGTGATTAGATACAGCCATGTCATACAAACATGACCTACCATTGTGAGCATTGGCTGGACAGGTACCCCCAAAACATGTCTGAGCAGTGTTCAAGGCCCATGAAGTACAGTAAGATAATTAAGCTCTGAGAAAAAGCTAGAAAACTTCTGCTTATTCAAGACCAACTCAGCATCTCCTCCTTCTCCATCTCCTCTTCCATAAGGTATCCTTTACCCCCATGAAATCATTTCCTAAGCAGCAATGACCACTTCCTCCTTTTGGAGAGTGCACACATTAAAGCATAGATCTCACTGCACTGTGATTTTTTTGTGCATAAGTCCATCTCCCCTAGGGTTACAAGCACTTCATACAGTGCTAGTGCATACTCAACAATAGATGCTCAATAATTCTTTAATAAATGGATTAATATGTGAGCAAACTGATTAATTGGAGATTATCTGGTGACTACGATATTTTCAACAAAGGAGAGTAAGAATCATATTGTGCAAAGTCAGGTCAGTTGTTAGTGATATTGAGATATGGTCATGATGTAGAAAGAAATAATCTATGTACCCCACTGACTGGCACACAGTAAACCTTCAGTAATTGGCAATTGTCCATTATAATGACGACAATTCCAGTACTTACTGATGAGCTACTTAAAACATTTTTCACTTATAATTAAAAGATAAAAATTATCCAATCATCTTTATCTTCTATCTATCTTTAAAGGTCATTTTTTTTTAAAAGACCATTTTATCCTGGTTCCATGGGAGGATAATGAAGTTAAAATATCTGCATTTCAGAGAATGCCTTAAGCTAAACTGAAATTAAAAATAAAAAAATAATTCCATTTTTGTCCCAAACATCTTGAAGCTCTTTTGGTCCTTAGCAAGGAAGGGCAATCCAGTTTTTATCATTTACTTTGCTTGAATACAGCTGCTTCCTTTTGCTGAAGCAGATGGAATTTAACTCATTTCCAAAGTTTTGCTTCAGAATTTGGCTTTTCCCCCTTTTTCCAGGCCTGGTATAAATAAGGACATGGGCTAAGAGAATGAAAATATAAACCAAAAGCAACTATCTAAGGAGTTCTAAAGTGTGTTTTCATTATAAGTATTGCTGAAACTCCAGTCCATCACCAATTTTCCAGGAACATTTAGGTGTTGGATGGGAGACCAATTACAGATAGAATGCAGAGAGCAACCAGTGTCAAAATACAGCTTTGGAAAAACAAAGTTCTGTAAAAATGTATGTTTCTCAGAATAGCAACCTTAACAACTTGGGTAATGGGAATGAAGCCTGTTGAAGTATCACCCCGTGTCCAATAATCTTGGAAATAGGCCAAATGTACTGCTTAATGACAAGTGGATTTTGTTAGACCAGACCTCAGTCACTGACTTTACGAATTAGGAATGTTTCCGAGAGTACTGAGAGATGTTTGATAAAAAGGTAGTTGCTTTCCACATACTAACAATAATGATGGTGATTCCATAATTATTAATAACATGTACTATCAATATTTTATTTGATAGCTTAATAGTTACAGAAAATTGAGTTTGAATCTCAACTCTACCACTTACTAGCTATGTGACCTAGAAGTTACTTAATTTCTTTGTGCCTCAGTTTCTCAATCTATAGTGTGAATAATATTTACCCCATAAAACTATGTGAGGATTAAACCAATAGTGCATCATAGAGAATGAATGCTCTATAAATATTAGCTCAATTGTTATTGAAGTCCTATGTATCTCAGGTTGGTTTGACACTGGAGTCTCTGTTCTTAATCATTGTTCTAGCATCCATCCTGGATGATGGATGGTAGGTGGCGTGAGTGAGGATGGACAGTTAGATGAAAGATGGATGAGCTAAGCACCAGTAGACTCAAGACTTGTAATAGTTCACTTTGTGACTCATATAAATTCAGAAAAAGACTTATAAACCATGATCTCTTTAGAGGGGATGGAATCCTGGAACAAATCATTGTGTATTCCATATTTCTCCAGACTCTAATATTTTCAAACAGGAAAATTCTCACAAAAATTTATTTAACAAAGTTTTGTTGAATTATGAGCAAATGAACCAAACATAAATCTTGGGTAGTGAAAAGAGAAGTCTGCAAAAAATAAAGGACAAGATATTGCATATAGCAGAGGGCAAAGTGGCAGAGGTTGAGGTGGTGGGAGGTGGGAAGATGAGGCTTACAAATGGAGTAGAAGGCACCTTGATGAGCCTTCTTCTCTTCTGTCCTCTGGACAGAAGCTGAATGAACACTTGTTTAAAATCAAGTTCTCTGGGAAGCCAACTCTGAGACAGAATCTAATGTGCAAGAAATTTCTTAAAATATCCCCTCAGGATCAATTCTGGTGGAAGTTGAGCTGTGAAACAAGGCCCACCACCTAAGCTGACCCCATAGGGTGCTCTGGAGCTAAATGGCCCATCAGACTGGCCTATAACTGGATGAATTGGCCTTTGTATTCCCTGGCTAGAGTCGCCAAATGTAAGTGGCACACAGGAGAGGCAATTTTCTGCAGGAGAGGCAATCCTCTGAAGGGTCACAGAACTCAAGATTCTCTGCTGATAGCATTCCTAATGGCTGGGGCAACAATCCTTTTTAGAAGGATGATTTGGGTAACAGAACTGGCTGTCTCTCACAGCCCCAGATTAGTGTTTCCCTACCTGCAGTCAAACAATCACCTGTATCACTATCACCCAAAAGAGCAAATTCCTGGGTCCCAACTCCCAACCTAATGAATCAGTCTCTAGGGGTAAGGCCTGAGCACACATTTTCATAAGCTCCATGGGCAATTTTGGTCCACAGTGAAGATTAAGAACAGCTATACAATGGGAAAAAGAAAAACTTGCTGCCAAGCCAAGTAAGAACTTAAAGAAAATTTCCAAATTTGGCTAATTCCACAATGTTCAATGTAACTTACAAAGTAAATTCTTGCCTAAAAATAAATTTTCCCCTCAGCAGCTCCTGTAGGCAAATACTCCTCTGTAAGTATGGATGCATTATCTGTAGTTGGCCATCCATTCCATATGTCTGTCCACAGGCACTTGCAGGGACATGGGGCTTCCAATACATCAGCACGAGCCTGGCAGGCCTGGTGCTGCAAAGGCTGATTCATTGTGCCAACAAGGTCCACAGGTTCATTTATACCTGTCTTCAGTAGAACCTTTGTTGCTTCTGAAAAGCCTATATATTAGTGGTATAACCCAGCCAAATCACTGCCTGGTATAAGGAAGCTTTGGGAAGTCACTGAATAAGCACCCCCCCCCCCAAACCCTCCAAGCACCAAAACATTCAGAAGACAATTTCATCTGAAACCCATCCTCTGGGTCACTGCCATGCTTACCCATCTCTTTCAGCCTTCCTTCTGATAAAGTCTGAGGCTAGCAACGACACACCAACCTAAAGTCCTTAAACCTAAACCAGAAATTTAGTGAGCCAGGCAAAATTAGATCTATGGAAAACAGCAATGTTTTCTTTCTGAGAAAGTAAGTATTTGTCCTATACATATGAGACTTAAAGTTCACATGTTTTGACTGTTGGAATTCACTTAAGGAATATTTTTTTTAAAGGCAGGAAAAGTAGGAAGATGTTCATCACAAGTTTACCTGTAGCAGTGACAAAAATGAAAAAAGCTAAATAGGCTACAAAATGAATAACTGAATATACATTATGCCGTTGTTAAAATGTTTATGGATAGTTTTAGATAATATTAAATGAAAGCACTTCCTTTTGTTAAGTGAGAAGTGCAGGATACATTGTTGCTTAAGCAAAAAAGAATTCAGATGTTAGAAACGCTTAGAAAAGAAGACAAATTTACCAAAAATATTAATAGGTAGAGGTCTGGAAATGCATAATTTCTTCTTTGAGAATTTACACTCTAAGTTTATAATTTTAAAGAAATAGATAAAAGGTTAATAAATGCTTGGGCTTGTCTCAATCTTTACATTATCTACATTAAAATGCAGATTCCTATATAGGACAATAGTATTTGCTTCGTAGAGCTAGCCTGTTTACATACAGAGATTATTATAGAGGTGATAATCTGTTAATTGGTATAACCAATCCATAGACTTGGGAAATGTTTTTTCATCTATGTTTTCTGCAGTTTCATTTGTTGATAATCCCCAAAGGAACTAGCCCTTCCCTGGTGATACAATCACAGCCACAAGCACGTGCCTCTGGAAAGCAGCTTACCACTGCCTGCTCCTATACATGTGATGTCTACAGATTGCTTTGTTTTATGATCTGGCTGTCTCTACAGGATTCTCAGGTATTATTTCTGGCCATTCTCTAAGGATTAATCTTCTCTGCTTATTCTTTCATGGAGAGAAATAACAATAGGCTTGATTACAAATTCATTAACATAAACATTATGAACAGAATTAAAAGGATAAAAGTTTTAAAAGCAAATAAGCTAGGGAAATGTGCAACAAATATAATAAGGTAGTATCCTTTTATTAAAGGACTCACCAGAATGTTTTTTTTTATACAAGAAGATTTGCCCTATAGAAGCTGGGTTTTTTTGTTGTTTGTTTTGTTTTTGCCTTTTCACTCTTTATTCTAGTTCCTGAGGCTAGTAAGAGATAAAAAGAACATTACACTAAAATATTTCTACAAAAAGAAAAATGGTTCATATAAGATAGCTAATAGAAATATATTAAGTAAACAAGTTAACACTTAAAAATGAGAAGTGATTTTTACATATTCAATGCTGGCAGGTATACAGTGAAACAGACTCTGGTACACTAATGATGGGAGTAGATATTGATACAGCCCTTTTCAAGGTCTGCAAAGCAATATGGATCAACAGCTTTTAAAGTATTTATACTCTTATAGTCCTTTACTAAGAATCTAATCTAAGAAGACAAACAGAAAGTGTTCTGTTTATTTATTGCTGTGTAATAAACCTTTCAAAACTTAACTGCTTAAAACAATAGTAACCCATATTTAGCTCACAAATGTGTGATTCTGCTGGGAAGGCTCATCTCTGCTTCGTGCAGCATAAGCTGAGGCACCTGAAGCAGGAAGAGCCACTTCCAAAGCTAATAAACTGGAGCCAGCTGGGAGCTGGGAGCTGGGATGGGCTGAGTTCTGAAGTCCTCAGTTCCCCGCAGTCCCAGTGTGGACTTCTGCATATGGACTACTCCACAGGCTGCGTGGGCTTCTTCATAGCATGGAGTCTGGAGGCCAAAGACAGGAAGTGGGTTATGCTAGTGTCTTAAAGCATAGACCCTGAAACTGACCCAAGTCCCTTTAACCCAAGATTTAAAGGGAGGGACCTAGAACCTATCTCTAGATAGGAGAATTATCAAAGAATATAAAGGCCATGGTTTTAAACTTCCACAGAAACATTAATACAAATGTACATTCCAAGATATTTATTGAGGTATTATACACATGTCAATCAGTAAAAATACAAAAACTGAATATTCATTATTAGGGGAGTAGTTACAGTACATCTGAGAAATGGAACATTAGATCATTAAAAATTATGTTTATAAAGAGTTTCAAATATCAAGTGAAATGTTATATAAAAAACTATGGACAAAACCAGCAGACAATTGTGTGAAAAGGACAATCATATATCTACAAATCACTGATTTTTTTTTTTTTTTTTGCTGTATTTTTTCTGGTATTTCCCTAACATCCCATAGTAAGTATTTTGTTATAAAAGATAAATATTTGATTTAATGCATTGGGGAGAAGCCCACAGACTACAATATCAATTTTAACATGGTTCAGCCAGCCAGTCCTGGGACCTAGACTACAGCAGCTTAAAATCTGCCCTTATCCCTACCTGTAATGGGTACCCTGCTCTGTAACTGCTCTGAGCTTTAAACTTTCTTGGATTTCTGCCTTCCAGGTGACCTGTGTAATTTACTTCCTGACTTTACTGACCTCAGTGTCTCAAATATGCACCAGCTTGGCTTTGTTTGGCTGGAATCATATGTCAAGTGATAGCTGTGCACTGTTCTTCCTCCCTTAGCAATTACTGGCCATGATATCCAAATGCAGGACTGACCCTTGGTGTGCCAGAAGGAACTGGGCCTGTCTACCCCATTTCCTTTTCTCTTTCCATATCTCAGCTAACTCCATTCCCACCACCTGAAAACTTGCTAACTGTATCATCTTCCCCCATTGATAGCCTGAGCAATACTCAAATAAAATGATAAAATTATCCCAGAGAATTCACCTGATCTCTTTTCCCTCTGAATGTCTACAGCTCCTCATTTCCACCATAACTATGGCAGTTAGTACGTTCACCTACGAAGAGCCATTCCTCTCCTTGATAACTCAAGTTAGATGTGGCATCCCTAACATCCCCCAAAACCTAACTCCCCACCATGGCTATCCCTATACCCTTTCTGTCTGCTCCTATACGAATCCACACTGACCCTTTTCATTGTATGTATTTGTAGAATTACCTAGTAATTGTTCATCATCCCTAGCAAATTATTAACTCCCTAAGGACAGGAATTGTCCTGACCATCATATTTGCAATAGACACCAGCTTCCCCCAAAGCCTTTGCCATGACTCACAATACAGATTGGAAAGTCTAATGCTGGTGTTGCCAGCCTTCCTTTTATCTAGGAGTTATGGCCGATGAGACATACAACACTGCCATGAGGACTTCTATTAATACTCTTCAGTGACCTAGCCCTTTTCCTTTCCCTATTATTTCTATCTTATGTGTCATCCTAACAGCTGGAAGACAGCAGAAATCTTGCAACCACAGGGAAAAGCCAAAAAATTTCAGGCTTAACTTGAATTGAGCCTCTAACACAATAGTTGCTACCTGTGGGTATCCCATTACCTGAGAATAATAAAGTTCCACCTGTTTAAACCAGCAAAGTATGGCTCTGGGCCAAATGAGACCCATGTCTTGTTTTTGTAAAGAAAGCTATATTGAAATATAGCCATTCCCCTTCACTTACATATTGCCTCTGGCTGCTCTTATAATGGCTGTGTAGTTGCAATAAAGACCTTATGGAAAAGCCTAAAATAGTTACTAACTGATCCATTACAGAAAAAGTTTACTGACTCTGGTTTAGGTACCTGTTGGTTGGGTTTCCTATTAATTACAGCTAAGTGATTAAGTTAATATCCCTGTACCTAACACATAGTGTATCCCACAGAAAATGATGAATGATTGTCTGATGAACAAATGGGACAATGATTTGAGATCAGTAATTATTTCTCCATTTAAAAAGGTATATATAGATTTTTGTCTAGATATGGATATAAGAAATAACTTCAAAACAAATAGAGAAAAATTAAATACTAAGCTATGTAGACTTAAGTTTAGGAGTTCTGGGAATGTTGGGCTATATGTGTGGCACAGTGTATGAAAAAAAGATTTCATGGCACAGCTGGGAATTTTAACTATTCTCTTTTCTTGATGGAATTATATTCAAATAAGTTCACACAGCAAATGCCAATAAAGATAGGCATTTAAAAGTGTGTTATTCATAATGATTTAGAAGAACATCTTCTAGAACTTCTGGTCCTCAGGACTTGTCAAGCACTCTCTGGTAATTTAACATTATTTAATCAGGTAGGATTTAAAGAGGAGCTGGCTAAATGGGAATTGTAGATGGAAAGTAGAAGGGATTGACACAAGTATAAAGCACAAAGGTAAGAAATACCCTGGCACACATAACGTAGAGCAGAATTTCATTTCTCCATTTATTTTGGAATGCTGTTTTCCTTCTAGATAAAAACAAATACTGATTCAGAATATTAATGGGACTTCTCACCCAATAAAATTATTTATGGTCTCACACATCTAGAGGTCTATTTTTCTGAAATGATCAAACTATACTTTTACTGAGTCTGATTTGTATATAGAACAGTCTTTTTACAGTGTAGGTCTTTAATATGAAAGCTCAGGCAAATCCAGCAATAATCCAAAATCCCTTTGCATATCATAAAAAGAATGTGTTCAAATAAAAATTTGACTTTTGATACACTTCTATTTCAAGAACAGTGGAACCCCGATATTAAAGACATTGTTTAAGGGTACCTGGGTGGCTCAATCAGTTGAGCATGTCTCCTTATTTCAGCTCAGGTCATCTCAGGGTTCTGAGATCAAGCCATACTTTAGGCTCTATGCTCAGCAGGGAGTCTGCTTAAGATTTTTCTCTCTCCCTTTGCCCCTCTCCTCCCACTCAGGCACATACACCACCTTTCTCTAAAATACATACATAAAATCTTTTAAGAACACTGTTTAACCACTGTGCCACCCTTACCAAGTATTATCTGCAAAACTGTCAGAAATCTGAACTAAAAATCTCCTAAAGCTCAATGAAGAACATAAAAAAGCATGTTTCTAGGAATGTAAAAGTGGTTTTATAGGGAGTGGGAAAAGAAAAATGGAAGTGAAGGAAACTTTAACTTGAACTAAGCTAAATTGAAAAACAATAAAGATCATAATGGATCTACCAATAGCTGAGATGAATGAGTGAGTCAGGAGACCAAGGTTGGGATCAATTGGGTTTATCAGGAGATAAAAAAGAATGAAGAGCAGGCATGTGAATCCAACTTGATGTTTCTACAATCTTGAGCTTGACTCTCTTAAACCCCACCCTACCTTGGTCAGTGGAAGCCCTGACAGAAAGACAAAAACAAGACTCAATGAATCTGTTTCTCTAATACTTGAAATCCTTAACTCACCAGGAGACCCAGTGATAAAATTCTTCCCTCCTAACAACTTTATTCTTTTTTGAAAGACTTCCATTCAAACCACACACAAAGCACAGCTATTAAAGGGCTTTTTAAAAGTCTATTGACCCCTGATGATTCAGAAGAAAATCTCAAAAGATTTCTGATCCTAAGGATTTGATAAGAAGTCAATTTCATCTAAAGACTCTGACACCTTGGGGTGTTCAAGAACTCTTTGCCATATAGAATCTGTTTTTGCCGTTTTTCACCCTTTGTTCTACTTCCTGAAGCTAGTAGGAAAGATAAAAAGAACACTGTTCTAAAATCAAGACCTGAATTCTGGCCAAGGATCTACCATGAATTAGCCTATGGCATCAGTCAAGTCACTTAACCTTTCTGTGTCTTAATTACGTCTTCAGCAAAATAACAGTTTAGGGCTCAGAAGTCCTTTCCAGCAATATGGGCCTGATAGCAACTGAAGATCATGTAGTGATTATTATTCTGTATTGTTACTGCTCTTACAGTACTTCTGAGCTCCTGTGGAAACAATCTTAAAGAGTGCATTTGGGAAGGTGGTAGGATGTAAAAAAGCATTTGAATTTGGAGTCAGATACCTAGGCTGACAAAGTTAAAAGAGCTGCTCTACATAAATAATCCATGTGACCTTGAGCTGATTACTCAACCTCTTTGAGCCTCATTTGAATATAAATGTATTGTGAGAATTACATAAAGCAACATATATAAAATATTTGGCAAGTTGCCTGATAAATGTCAGGTACATAATTAATGTTCATTCCATACCCTCTTGACCCCCCCCCCCACAACTGATTAAAGATGAAGAAGAGAGGCAAGAGTTGAAAATTATAAGGGCTTGACCAAGAGTAACTAGTATAGCGAATAAATAGAAATAGAAATTTGGTAGAATAAAATGGTTTGAAGGTAGAGAGAGTTCAGTTTTAGGAATATCAGTTTGAGATAAAAGCTAAACAACTCATAGAAAATGTCTAGTTAGCAGATAAGAACATAGAAAGTAAAGCTTATAAGAGATAAAAGATGTGAGTGTAATTCATCAATTCTCTAAGTTTTTCAAATATTGACTGCAAGCCAACTGAAGAAATACATTTGACATTTTTAACTAGTCCTTGTTAAAGTATGTGTGTGTACACACACACACACCTATAATTATATATAATGTATATTATTATATAACATATTTTAATATATAATGTATACACATTTAAAAGTTTGTTTCCTTACTACATGAAATACATCTATTTTTCTATTCTAGCCTATTCCACATTGTCTATTTCATTAAGGAGAAAAGCCTTGGTGACAACTCTAAATTGATTGCAATTCCCAATAAGAAGCTGAAACATAGTTTGAAAAACACTATTTTGGAGGACACAGTCATTATTTGTAAACTATTATCTAAACCAACTAAGTTATGAACTCAATGACCTCCTGGCTTTCTCCACAGAATGAGAACAGTCCCTGCTTTCCTGTGACATGGTAAACTATACCATGTGTCTGCTAATTTGGTAGATGATTAAATGTTATGCCCTTGAATAACTGACATGAATAAAAGCCCTTAACAATTTTAAACTGAGTTCATCTGTACTTAAACCTTTGATCTTACGAACCCTAGGGAGATCGAGGTCCCCAAGGACATCAGCTGTGAGGCCAGATTTCCTGTCCTTCACAATACAGCTTGCATTGCTATTTTATTCAAAGCACCATACAAATCAATAAATTACAGATAAAGTATTCTTATTTAAATCAATTCTGACTACTGCTCAATAGGCAATCGTTTTACAAATTCCATCCAAAACTCCAAAATGTCTCCAAAGCCAAGGTTCTAGGCATCTGTCTCCTGTCTGCAGCTAGGCTTCAATGCTCTGCTGTTTCCAAATAACAAGAGGATTTGATCATAATTATCATTCCCCCTTAACTCTGAGTGGTTTTCATTAAACCAACTCCTTAGCTAGTCTCAATAAGACATAATTTCTTAATTGAGTAAATACTTCAAATGCAGAAAAGAAGGCCTTTTCTCACAACTCTCCACCCTATAAAAAATTTCCACCTGACAGAGAGAAACGTGAAGAATGTGAATTGGTCTATTTTGATCCGTTTAGATTTCTGCTCTACCCCTTTTATACACTTTGGTTATTTGGTGATTTAGCCTAATTTTATCCAATTTTGCACATGATTTTCCTCTTTAAATCCTTCTCCTTCAAGATCCACGGTAAATGCATCTTTCTTTTTTTTTTTTTTTTAAACAAAGATTTCCCTGGCTATAATTAATGACTCCTCCTAATGCCACATAACATGCTTTATGCATCTCTATTTTATCTGTATCATTCTGCTTTCATTAAAGATTAGCAGTCCTGATAGTTCCTTGATAGAAGTATCTCCAATGTCCAGTGGATTTGATCAAGGGAAACCAAATAAAATCAATATCATTATTTCAAGTTGGGGCATAGGATACATAGGGAAATAGTAAGAAAGAGGCAGAAATTAGATATGAGAGGTGGAAATTCAAACACATTACATCTGTATCTGTGTTTATATTTCCTATTAATTGAAATAGGAAAGAAAAACTATTTTAGACAAGCAATGGTGTAAGGGCAAAGAAGAAGGGATTTGTATCAGACCCAAATTTAAATCCTGATTCAAGTACTTAAGTCAGTGCAACATTTGCAAAGTGCTTAGCTTCTCTGGGCTTTAGTCTCCTTATGTGGAAAGCTAGGTCAGCTCCTTTTGTTGTACTAGTGAGAACTAGGTAATGCACTGTGTATATTTGCAGTATACTAGAGTTTTAGTGAGTGCTAGGTCATTCCCTCCAATTCTTATCTTATAGTTTTACATCTTTACATTGATTTCTACGTTAAATGTTTTTCTAAGTTCCCATTCACCTTCTTAGCTGTTTAATTATTGGAATTCCCCATGGTTGACTGCACGCTTCTTGCTTTGCCTTCTATTGAAGTTTTTTCTCTACCTAACCTTTAATCATAGGCATCTCAGGACAAGCTTCCTTAGGACTTAATATGGAAACAGTAAGAGTGAGGGCCCCCAAAGGGATAGGAAGTCTTGTTTACAGGTAACTCAAGCTACATACTTCCATTGGTTTGGGGCAGATGCTGGTAGGGCAGCGGTTTGGGTACCTGAATAATCAGAGTTTTGTATCAACCTACGATTTCTTTCCTTATTTGCACTGATTGTAAGAGTTGGAAGATCAAATACTTAACAGAATAGCAAATAAGATTTAGCCTCCTAAAAGGCAGTTGAATAAATTATTCTAACCCCAGCCCTGAGACGTTAGTATCTGATTAGAAGCAAAGCGTATCCCTGGCTAAATACAACAATAGTCAAAATCCTAGAAGTAGAGAATAGAACAGTGGTTTCTAGGGCCCGAGGGTGGGTGGGAGGATAAATCTCACGTTACATATTCTTGCTTCCAGGAAGAAAAAGGACTTATACTATGAAGAGAGGGATCTCAGAGTTCAGGATACCAGTTTTATATACTGAGCCTGTCATCAGCTTCTAATTTAAGTTTCCTGTATTTAATTTGCACAAATGAGCAGATATATTTTTTCCTCTAGTTCATTCTTACATGAAGAATACTGTATTATAAACCTTATTTGGACTTTGTTTTCACTTAACCAATATATTCTGGCAAAACACTCTAGTATTAGTTCATAGGGAACTTCATTCTTTTCACAACCACATGGAAGTCCACTATGTGGTATGGAGGTACCACAGTCAATGCAACATCCCTACTGTGGATGGGCATTTAGATTTTTCCAATATTTACAGTTACTAATGATAAGCTTTGTACATTTGTATTTTCATACTGTTGGCGCTGTATCTTCAGAATAGATTCCTATAAGTGAGATTGCTGGGTCAAAAGGTAAGCACCTATGTTGTTTTGTTAGGTATTACTAAATAGCACTTATGAAGGTTTATATGAGTTTACATCACAAATGGCAGATACAAGAGTAATGGTCTCCCTACAGCCTCACTAACAGAACATGTTGTAAATACTTTGATTTTCACTAATCTTATAGGTTAAAATGGCATCAGAGTGGGGTTTATTACTTTGCATTTCTTCAATAATGTGAAATTTTGCTGTGTTCAAGGGCCATTTTTATGTTAATTTGTGAATTATCTGATCAGATCTCCATTCCCACTTTTTAGTTGGGTTTTGGTCTTTTGTTCCTCATTGTTTAAGGTTTCTTCTTTACATGTAAGGAAGTTGGTTTTTGTAGTATATGTCACAAATACTGTCTCCTAGTTTTTCAGTTCTGGTGTATTGACTGCAAAAACATTTTATGTAGTCCAAGTTATCAGTCTTCTTTTACTGTCTATAGATTTTGAGGCTTTTCCTACAGGATTAAAGGTGAATTCACTTGTTTTCTTACAGTACCGAATGGTTTTACTGTTACATTTAGATCTTTGATGCACACTGAGTTAATTTTGTGTGTGGTGTGAAATATGGAATCTAATCTTTTTTCCAAGTGGCTAACCAGGTTGTCCAAGCTTCCTTTATTAAAAAGCCCATCTTTGCCTTTTAGCATATGCCAAATCTCCATATGAACTTTGGTCTGTTGAGTTTTTCTAGTCCACTGATCTATTTACATTCCAGTACTTAATCATAACTGGCTGTATAGCAAGTTTTAATGTCTGATGAAATTCATCCACCCTTAATTTCTTAATTTACCTCTGAAACTAATAATATACTATATGTTAACTAAATTAAATTTAAATTTAAAAAAATAATACAGTACATAATACATATACCAGAAAAAGTATTCCTCAATTCGCCTCATAAATTGAATTCCAGCAATGGCTTTATCAGCATCTACTGAGAGAATTACATGATTTTTTTCCTTTAGAGCTATTAGTAACATGTATGATATTAATGAATTTCCTAATATTAAGCCAAACAGAATAAATCCCATTTGATCTAGTATAGCATATTCTTAATGTAGTACTAAATTGTATTTACTATTTTTGCATCAATATTCATAATTACTGGTCTTTTATTTCCTTTTTTTGTAGCATGTTTATCAGGATTAAGTTCAATATTCAATTTTGCTACATAAAAGTTAGGAAGTTTTCCCTCATTTTCAAAGCCCTGAACAACTTATAGAGCATTAAGACTACTTGGTCTTTGAGGATTTACTAGAATTTGTTTGTGAAACCATCTGAGCCTGGTCTTTTTGTTGTGGGATAGTTCTTTAATAACTCTCTATTTCTACTATGAAAATGGAACTTTCTAACTCTAGTTAGGACAATTTTGGTAAGCTCTATTCTCCTAAAAATAAATTCTATTTCACCTAGATTTTAACATTGATGTCAAGGTCTATAGTCATTGATAATTTTTAAATTTCTTGTTTCAACAGTTATTTCTGCCCTGTCAATTCTTATTTTGTATATAAATCTTTCCTCCCTTTGTTCTTGATGAAGTTAGCTAATATTGTTGATTTGTTAAGAACTGGATTTTAGAGTCTACTATTTTGTTATTCTTTACTTCATTAACTTCTTTTATCTTTAGGATTCCCTTATGTTTTATTTACATCATTGTTCTTTTAGTTTATTAAGGTAAATATTTTCAGGATTTCATTTTTACTGGTAAAAGTATTTAGGGATATGCATTTCTTTGACAACTGCTTAAAAGAATCCCATAGATTCTGATCTATAGAGACCTCTCCTTGTCTTAATTTTTAGTTCTATAATTTATTTTGTATTTCCCCTTTCACTCAAGAGTTGCTTAATAAAAGGTTTTTAGATTTCAAGATAGACTTTCTATTGATTAGAAATTTCTAGTTTTATTGCTTTGATCATACGATAGAAATATTACAAATGATACGCTATGAAAATGAGTTGTGTGTGCTAGAGCAGACTTGTACTTGGCTTATGAAAGCCAATTGTATACCTCACTTCCCAACTTCCTGATCAGTGACATTACATGGGTAGCTTCAAATCAGCTACAGGAGGATTTATATCAGAAAAATCAGCAAGTACTATAAATCAGAGCTTCCCCACCACCACCAAAAGAGCTGATTATTTACCATCCTACTGGTGAACTTACTTTGTACTTGAAAATGTACAAATTATGTGACTATTACATGAGCTTGAGAAAATTTACTCTGTATTGTGCAGGTATAGAGTTTGATATTTATTCATATGATCTCCATTGATCATGTTAGGTCTTCTTCTCATTTTTTGTCTACCTTGTCATTCCTGTATTAAGAGTGCTATATAAATAGGTCCTATTATTTTTTTAATAGGTCCTATTATTACTGTGATACTGTGATTCTATGTTTCCTTGCATCTCTAGTATTTTTTATAAAGATGATTGCTATGTTATTTGATGTAAAAAAATATTCACAAGGCTATGTCTACATTGTAAATTGTGACTTTTCCATCAAAAAGTGCCCATAATTTTCTGAGGTTTTTTGGTTGGTTTCATTTTGCCTTTGACAGTGTGGTTGGTCAGTTTTTGTTACCATACTTTAACTCCTACCTACTGCTTATACAACAATCAATAAGCTTATTCTCATGTTCATAGCAGCATTATTCACAATAGCTAAAAAGGTATAAATGATACAAGTTTCTAAAGGATGAATGGATATTCCAACTGTGGTATACACAAAAAACGATATTTTATTCAGCTTTCAAAAGGAAGGAAATTCTGACATGTGCTACAATATGAACCTCGAGGAGATCATGCTCAGTGAAATAAGCCACTCACAAAAAGGCAAATACTCTATGATTCCACTTTTAGGGGTTACCTAGAATAGTCAAATTCATAGAAACAAATTAGAATGGTGGTTATCAGAGGTTGAAAGGGAGGGTTATGGTTTAATGGGTATAGAGTTTCAGTTTTACAGGATTAAGAAGTTCTAAAGATGGAAAGTAGTAATAGTTGTATAACACAAAACAATGCATGTACTTAATAGCACTGATCTGTGCATTTTAAAATGGTTAAGATAGATTTTGTTACATGTATTCTATAATAAAAGGGAAAAATACCCTCTGTTTACCAATTCTATTTTGTCTAATATCATGCTTACTATACCTACTTCCTTATTTATTCATTTTCCTGGTGTGCTTTTTTCACCCATTATTTTTAACCTTTCAAAATTACTTTGCTTCAGGTATATATCTCTTATATACAGTATGGTATATGTTTTATGAGCCAAATTGAATGTTTTTCTCTTAGTACATAAGTTAAACCTATTCACACTTATTGATATGACTGATGTTTTGTCTTATCTGTGGAAAATATATGTATTTTATTACATTTGCTATGCTTTTTTTTTTAAGAATATATGTATTCTTTGCCCTTTGAATTTTTTTTTGATATTTTGAAGTGTTTAAATTTTTGTTCTGGTGATTATCATTGTACTTGTTAGTACTTCTAATTTCTTGGTATTTTTTGGTTGGATTTTGCCTTTGAAGATCTGGTTTACCACTTTTTGTTATCCTGCTTTAACTCCCATCTACTGCTTATACAACAATCAAAAAGCTTATTCTAATTCTCTTCTCTCCTTTTCCAGGGCATTATCTACTTTGTCACAATATACAACATTTGTACTTTAGATTTCCACCCTTCTCCCCACCAAGTTTTTATTATATCTACATTTATATACTGAAATATTCACCTGAGTTTTAGGATTTTCAGTAAAATCCTTTGGCTGAAATTTTCCTAGTTAATATTTTGGTTAGCTGAAGCTTATCCTCTATAACTGGCAAAAAAACAATCAAACCTCTTCAATTCATTTTGTTATTCTGCAACTATGTTGCTATTTTCCATAAACTGAACTAGTGGCAAAATATCAACTCTCTTCCCTTCCCATCCACTTGCCATAGAAAGAATTTTTAAGATTTGAGAGAAAGAGCACTAGCAGGAGAGGCAGAGTGAGCGGAGGACAGAGAATCCCAAGTAGACTCTGCACTGAGCACAGAGCCCCACAAGAGGCTCAACCTCAGGACCCTGAGATCAGGGCCTGAGCTACAACCAAGAGTTGGACACTTAACCAAGAGTTGTGCCACCCAGGCACCCCACAGAAAGAAATTTTTAAGCCCATGGTAATAGGTCTTTCACATTGAGTAACCCACTTAGGTTAATGTCATTAAAAGCACATACATATGTGACACCTGGGTGGCTCAGCAGTTGAACATCTGCCTTCAGCTCAGGGCATGATCCTAGAGTCCCAGGATGAGGTCCCACATCTGGTTCCCTGCATGGAGCCTGCTTCTCCCTCTGCCTGTGTCTCTGCCTCTCTCATAGATAGTTAAATAAAAATCTTAAAATAAAAAATAAAAATACATACGTAAATCCTATGGTCGATTTGAAGCTATCCATGTAGTGTCACTGATCAAGAAGTTGGGAAGAGAGGTACTGGCTTATGAAAGCCAATTATATATAAGTCCACTCTAGCACACCACTCATATAGAGTATCATTTATTTGTATTTTATGATCAAATCAATAAAACTAGAAATCACTAACCAATAGAAAGTCTATCTTGAAATCTATGAACCTTTTATTAAACAATTCTTGAGTAAAAGGGGAAATACAAAACGAAGTTACAGAATTAAAAATTCAGACAAGGAGAGATTTCTATAGATCAGACTCTATGGGATACATTTTAAGCAGTTGTCAAAGAAATGCATACCACATGTTTAAAAAAAATGTCTTTCCAAAGACCTTGTAATAATATACCCACTGAAGCATTTCAGCATAATCAGCATTTAATCCAATCTTTACTAAAACCTATAACCTTAATAATGATACTCAATGCTGGCTGGCATCATCCCCAGTCGATTGCAGTTCTATTTATTCATTTGATACCTTAACATTTAGTTGAATTATCTAACCAAAACATCCTAAGAAAAAGACTGGAGTAATTATATAAACAGAGCAAGATGATTATAAAGCAAGACCAGTTAACATTTAGCCAGGTTAGAGAGTTAATTTGCATATGCATATCTCTGGAGGTTTGGGCCTTTGCTATCTGTTTTATTATGTCCTTTGATTTCTGCATCTTTATTCATTTTCTTTAATGAGATGCTATAGGGTGTTTCCTTACTTAGGTGTCATTCTTATACACATATATTCATTTTGATTCAGAGATATGCCTGGGAGCCTTGGAAACATAGGTGGGGTGTAATTACAGGACACTATGGGATAACAACAGGGAAGAAAATCATGAGAGTGTTTGTCTGGAATTAGACCTTCCATGACCACAGAAGGCACAAGGTCTTAGATTAAAATCCTAAATGGGTCTTCCACTACATGTACACTAGCTTATCAGGAAAACCTCTAGCATTTAGCTGTAAATGAAAATGTCATATAATTTTAGAAGACCTTTTTGTAGTTCTAGGTCCATTTCTTTAGCCTGAAGGGAAACTTTTAAAAGGAGCCATTTCTCTGACCTTATTTTCTCAATATCCTATCACATCCTTTTCCTCCTTACCATCCTCTTGCACAGAAACTATAAATATATATTCCTTGAACCTACATGCTTAGGTCCTTGGCAGCTTGACTCAGTTCCCAAGGAAGATGTGGTTTAGATTCGTGTGTCTAAATCACTTGCTTTAAAAATACTTTTCTCAAAAATACACCTCTTGAGTCTAAATGAAAGCTAGAGATATATAATGCAGTTTGTAAAACTAAAATTCTCTTTGGAAAAAAAAAATTGTCACTATGGTATACTGTTCTGCAATGAAATGGTTGAATAAGTGTCAAGGACAGAACATATCAGTACATGATGTTCTGTGCACAGACAACAAATATTCAGAGGTGTATAACCAGAGCAGATTCACTGTTAATCCCATTTGTTCTATGTACCCTAAAATAAGAAAATGAAAACCTTAAAGGCAGAGACATTCTGTTGTCTTTATGCCCTAAGAATTTTAGGACAGGTGCATGTGAATTTGAATCTTGATGAGGTGGTTAGCGTACAAAGGGAACAGAAATGATTCATTCTCAGTGATTCACTCTCTCAAATTTTTAAAAACACCATGTAATTTCAAAGGTTCAAATTATGTGACTGATTTTTCGATGACATGTGTTAAATCCCTCAGCAATTAAAAATTTCCTGGGATGGAGGGTATGATAGTTATCTATCAATATCTTCTTTATATTAATGTATAATTTTTCTAAATATCTTCAATCCTTTTATAATTATTCTCTAAAGTTTTCTAATAGTGTAATTTCCAGCCTTCTCCAGTCTAGATGAAGATAGGACAACAAGTACACCTAGGAAAATGATATACCGCCAGGATAGGAAGGAGAATAGTCTGAATTTAGGACAGAAAGGGCAAGCATATGATACATAAGACAGAGGTTTTTGCCCAAAATGGGCAGGTTGAAAAGAAGCCTGAAGCCAATTGGACATTACACCTAGATAAATCTATCATATGACATGGTTCTAATTCTCAACCTTATAGTCCTTGGTATTGGAGACTCAGAAATGAACAGATTATGACTAATAGGCACAAAATTAAACTCAAATGAGACTTGTGTATAAACCAGAAGGTCAATTTGTGAAATTTCCTGTTGGGGTGTGGTAGCCATGGAAGTTCAAGCAAACCTGACACAATGAGTGTGGTTAGATCCTAGGAATCTGCTGCAGACGCTATGCTTTACCTGGCAGCCCCTGCCAATTACTGAGTACAGCACTGAGCAGGGAAACTGCCTAACACAGACTTTCCCTTCCCATAGGCCTGGCCATTTCTGCCCAACCTAGGTCTTCCTTCTATAGGAAATTGCTAGAGCTCCCCTTAGTTTGGAAAACATTTTCTTAGAATTGCATCACAGTCTAAGGCCTATCCTACCCGATTTTCCTTCTTTCCTCCTCTCCTTTAAGAAGTGTGAGATTTGCATTAGAGTGGTCTCTGCCTTCTCCTGTTCCCTCTCCCTTTTGTCTCATATAGACCCCAATAAGTAAATCTTTTCTCTTTCTTGGCATCTTCTAGTATTAACTAGTCCTTAATAAATGTTTGATGTGGAAAGGCTTCTGATTTTGAAGTGACAGCAAAGTAACTTGGAAATTCTCCCACTACAAACACCTACAAATACTAATGAAACCTAAGAAATCTTTAAGATACATTACTAGCTTACAAGGAAGGGGAATTCCCAAATGTCAAGTGAAAACAGTTACAGCTTCCATTTGTAAATCCCCACCGTGATCTAAAATATACAAAAAAGAACACATAGGTGGCTCACTCGGTTGAGCATCTGACTCTGGGTTTCAATTCAGGTTATGATATCAGGGTTGTGGGATCCACTCCCCATTTTGGGCTCCGTGCTCAGTGCAGAGTCTGCTTGTCCTTCTCACTCCCTTGCTGCCCTCCCCACCATGCTCTCTTTAAAATAAATCAATCTTAAAAGAAAATAAATACACAAAGGAACAACCCATTTTGAAATAGAGACAGTTAAGTATTCTCAAAGAATCTACAAGAAAATATGAAACCAGTATTTTTAAAATTACTACATACACCAATGGAAGAATCAAAGTCCTAAGATGATACTATTAAAAAATACACAATTCAGGAAAACTTCACCTAAATGTTACAGAATTTCAAAGAAAATATAAAATGTTAAAAAGAAATAAAAAGGAAAGTCAGAAGCTGAAGAATGAGACATTATAGGAAAAAATTAAGCCACCAATATATCTCAAAAAAATGTAGGCAGTGAAATTGAATAAAAGATTAAACAGTTTTAGAGACTTAAGCTGGAAAACAGATCTGTGGAAATCCAGAATGAAACAGAAATAGAGTTAGAAAATATAAAAAGTTAAGAGGAATAGAAGACAAAGCAGCTCTAATTTACATCTAGGGGTAAATGGAAAGGAGATTTCAAGGAAGTAGTGGCTGACATGGCCTAGAATGACAAAAAAGGCACTAATCCTAAGATTCAAGAATCGTAACGAGTCCCAAGAAGAATAAAAAATTCTGAAATTGCATAAAACACATGCAAAAGAAAAATCAGAATTAACCAAGGAAAAAAGGAACAATTAGACTAGCAGATTTCTGTTCAAGAACAGAAACTAGAATAAAATCTTGATGGAATGAATTTAAAAAGGAGTTTGATTTAGGCCAGAGAGGACAAGTAGGTTTTATTTTGTATGCCCTCCTCCATTATTTAGTTATATCTCCCTAGAAGGCTTTTAAAATTCATTTAGTTCTAACAGGGAAAAAAAATCCCTTAGTTATTGTTGTCTGTCATTATCAAAAGAAAGGCAAGTAAAACTCCAGAGAGTGGGGGGTTTGAGTGAGATCCATCTAAGATACAGGCCATGGTGAGGCTCAGTGAAATTACTACAATCTTTCCTCTATGGCCAGAATCTCACAAACATGGCCTTTATCTAAGGAGGTTTCAAGAATCATGATAATGTATAGAACATGTCTCTGAAAAGATTTGTGTTCAATAAATGGAATGGCATTTGTGAGGACACTACTGTAAAGCCTTCAGCAATGGCCTCTGAACCCAGCACTTGGCACCCAGACGTGGTCTCTTTAACTCAGAAGTTGATCCCTGTGTCATGGAGACTGAAGATGAAACTTCAGGGAGCTAATACCAGACTAGCCCTGATAAGCTGCATTTTCCTCAACAATGGCTTAGCATTTATGAGTACAGATGTCCACATAATCATTATTGGTTTTAGTTTTCCAAATTAAGGAAATATTCTAACTAAAATACTATGAAGTACATGTTAAATCACTATATTGTACACCTGAAACTAATATAACCCTGTATATAACTATAGTGGAATTAAAATTTTTTAAATTGAAAAAAAAATTAAGACTATGAAGTACGTAAAGGCTTTGGAACCTGGAATATATTTTCCCATATCAACTATGTAACACAGAATGATTGTATCTCAAACCAACTTGACATAAATCTGCATTGCTCATAATGAACCTGAAACAGAATATGTATTACTGGATCCCACTTCACTAATGTGTCTTGTCCCTAAGGCAACGTCCACATGTAGATGCAATGTAAAAACGTTAGATCTAGGACCAGAAGACCAAAGTCCTTACCTCCAGCCCATGGCTTTTCCACTACATAATCCACCAGTCCTCCTGCCTCTAGACCCTGAACCCCACCCAACCCCAAACCAAGAGGAGGTTGAATTAGAGATAAAGGACTCCAATAATGCCTGTGTGGACTTAGGAGTAATTTTCAAGAATGATTTCCTTTCTTGAAGAAAACATAGGTATGCTTGTAAGCTAAAACTTTAAATAAAAAAAAAAGATAAGGACAAAGTGACAAAGGTAGGATGCTTCCATAAACTTCGTGTACTGAAGAAATCAGTGTATCAAGCTCTAACTCAAGTAATAATGTTTGAGATTAAGTACTTAAATGAATCTGGTAAGGTCCTGTACTAACCATTTTTTTTCTCCTAGCTACCTATAAGATAGGTATTAATATTTTCCCCATTTTATAGAGGAGAAGACAGAAGCTTAGAAAAGTTAAGATGCTAGTGTAGGATCAAAGGGCTAGCAAGTGGTGGCAATAGGATTTGATAAGACAAAGATAAAGTCTGGCTCCAGCTGTACCACTACACAAGTCTCCTGTCCAATCCCATTCAGATGTCAGAAAGAATAATTACACACAAAAATGGCAAACGGGTTTTTAACTAATGCCAACTCTGATCTATTTGTGGTTATTTTGATAAAGATTCCAGTGCTCCATCAGGGCTCAATGACAAAGAGTGTTATGATTATTTAGCAATGTCTGCCATTGGTGAGAAAGTGGTGGAGTGACAATATTTGCTACATATTTGCTATTCCCAGAATAGTGAATTCTTTAAAAAGTTTCTATCTTAAATACTCAAGTTAAAATTATGAGGAAAGGAACATTGACAATTGCTGCCACTCCTGATTTTTTTTTTTAATGGAAAGACACCCATCTGTGATATAAAACTTAAAAATGGAATACAAGCTGCTAAATTGTTCCCAAGTCTGTATTGGTGAAGGTTAACCTCAAATACTATTCCTCCCAACATTCCATAACTTTAAATAATAAAAAGGTGATAATCCAAGCAGCAGAGACAAAATGAAGTTGTAGGCTTTTTTTTTTTTTTTAAAAAAAAAAAAAAAAAAAAAAGGACAGGAGGAGAAAAAGTCTCATAACTGTCAACCAACTGCCAGGAGTTTCATGAGTCAAGATTAATAAATCCTTGTTTCCCCTCAAATCCAGGGAAACACAGGAAAATCACATCCATATAAATATATCTAACTACTTCTCATCACTATACCAGCAACCACCACCCTTGTCTCTCATCAGAAAGATTAATAATCCCCCTACATAGTCCCATGGCTTCTACCGTTAGCCTCTACAGATTTTAGCACAGATGCTAGAATGATTCTAAAACCATCCAATGACAGGCCATAACATTCAGTAAAAGTCAAAGTATATATAGTGGCTTACAGGGCTCTCAGAGGCCCCTTTTCCTATCTTCAAATATCTGTTCTCCCCTGCCCTCGACAACTACACCAGCCTTCTTGCTATACTGAAAATGTGCCAGGCTTGCTCCATCTCTAAGCTTTTGTATGTGTAATTCCCTCAGACTAGAATGTTCTCCCTTTCAGTTATTCCCACAACTCACTTTGTCACCTCCTTCTTGTCTTTATTCACCATGTCCTCTTCTCAACGAGGCTTTTTGATCTAAAACTGCCACTCCATACCCTCTTACTATACTGCCTTCTCTTCCTAAAGAAGTATTTTTCTCTGTATCCCTTATAACCACTTTACAAGTTACATATTAACTTTTAGTGTGACTCGCCCCTTCTCTTCACCCCCATTAAACTGTAAACCTTACAACAATGGGGACATTTTCCAGTTTGCGCTCTGCTCTAAGTTCAGGGTCTAAAATTGTGGCTGCCATACAGTAGGCACTCCTATGATCCATAATTCTGTTTCCTGGGCAACAGGAAAAAAGTAAACTCAAATTTTCCTTTTTTTTTTTTTTTCCTTTTTCTCTACAGTGGGTCTGAAACTCAAAGATTTTCCTAAATGTTGCTTTAGGTGCACTATTTCTTGACAGAGATGCCAATTTCTAGAGTCCACACTAAAGCACTCAGACCACAGTGACCACAAGAATATATTCCATTCCTACTACTGCACATGCAGTCCAGAGACATGGAGCATCAGCTACGAGTTTGCTAGAAATGCAGATCTTGGTTCTTATACCAGAACTTATGAGTCATAACGTGCATTTTAACATGTATACACAACAAGGTGGTTTTTATATGCACAAAGTCTGAGCAACATTATGAGTTACTGGCAAAGGGCTCTCTCTCATCAAGAGTTATCAAGGAAAGCACAAGCCAGTTTTTGAGATCCAGGAAAACTCAGATGTTGCTTATTTCCTAGAAAATCAAGCTTCAACAAGTAGTGGAGTCCACGTGCCAGCCTTTCATTTCTAAGTCCATGTGAAATTTCCAAAAGTAAAGAAACCACCAACCACAACCCTTAATATCCCATGCCACCTTTAGTTAGTGTCACACTGCCAGCATGCATCACAGCTTAGGCAGGAAAACAATGCATGGAGAAAGTGATATCTCAGCTTTTGAGTTGTAGGCCCTTAGATTAATCATATTCTCCTCCTCAGGGTCCAGCTGATTCATCTGTTTAGATGAGTAGGAATACAAAGCTCTCCCTCCCTCGAGTCTGCTTTGAGTTTCAGATGGGTTCGTATTTGTCAAAGTTCTCTGAAAAGAAAATAGTGTTGCATAAAATGAAGTATTATTTAAGCACTAGTATTTTACTTGCCATTTCCTAACACATGCTTGGTTCATGCTTAGGGAGATGGATTCACACCATATCACGATTGGCATTTGAGGACCAACTGTTGTTTGTTCTTGTACTAGAAGCCATAGCAGCTAAGGTAGGACATCTTCCAATTATATGATTTTGGTTCTAATTATCTTGCACCCACACAGCAATAAGTTTTCCCTTGCCACTAGCAGAATTACAATTATCATCATTCCTTCCTGAATCACTATAATCATTAAAACTGAACTCCTCAGAGAATTTCACCCCTTTTTCTGTGCTTCCACTACTAGGTCCCTCATGACTCTTGCCTCACTTTGAGCAGCAAAATAGCCCTGTAACTCACCAACAAGGAAATTTCTTACCTATCATTGGAGATAATGGTCACCCTTGGATCAACAGGCAAGCCACAGCTTCAGAGTAGCACGTTGTCTATATGTAGAGACATGCTGTCTGACCTCCTGGACTGAGCCCGGTCTACCATCTGTTTCCAGGTATATGATCTCTTGCCCATGTGTAAATTTAATTATCAAACTCTTCCATTTCCTGAGGATAGTTGGTTGTCAATCTCAGCTCACCTATTCTGTTTTGCATTTGCAAATTCCTTTCTGACCTCAACATTGCTCTCTCAATTCATAGGATTTACCCACTGTCAGTTTCACTATCCCTCCAAATCCTCCAGTTGTGATCTTTATCTATATGCTGCAACATAAGTGAGAGCCAAAGTACTTGGTCCTGGCCCCCTCTGGGTCTCTTGATCCCAGAACCACCCAAGACCTGGTATTGTGCACCAACATGCTGGTTTTCCTAACGAAACAATATTCTTTTTGCTACATTTTAAGTGCCTTTGTTATTTACAACCCCATGGCTGATCTTTGGGAAACTCCAACAGCTTCCAGGCTATACTCATTTAAAAAAAAAACTTGGGGCACCTGAGTGACTTAGTGGTTGAGTGTCTACCTTTGGCTCAGGTCATGATCCTGGGGTCCTGGGATGGAGTTCAGCATTGGGCTCTCTGCAGGGAGCCTGCTTCTGCCTCTGCCTATGTCTCTGTCTCTCTCTGTGTGTCTCTCATGAATAAGTAAATAAAGTCTTTATTTTTTTTATTTTTTTTTATTTACTGAAGTATCATACATACAGAAAAGTACACAAGTCATAAGTGGCTCAATAAATATTCAGAGTGAACATACCTGTATAATGCCATTCAGATTAAAAAAAAAAAAAACACTTCTGGCATATTAGAAGCCCATCCATGCCCTTGGTCATTAAAATCCCTAAGATAAATATTTCGTCCTCCTTGTCATCACCTACCTCCCCCAAAATAGCCATTCTCTTGACTTTTCAGCACCAGAGATTAGTTTTGCCTGCCTTTGAATTCTATATATGGAATCATGCAGTACGTGATTCTTTTATGCCTTCTTTTACCCAACATGACATTTATGAAATTCATCCACATTGTTGTGTGCAGTTTATAACAATGTAGCATTTAATTTTATGAATATACAAGGGCTAACCAAATATCAAAAATAGGTAATTTCCAATTTTTTTTTCTATTAACAGTATTGCTATAAACATCCTTGTGCAGGTCTTTTGGTGAAGATAATGTACACATTTCCTGTTGAGCATATAAATGGTACTGAGTTATAAACCTAAATAGTTCCAGAAGATAATTACAGGAGAAATGGATTAATAAGTGGATGTTGAAATATTTCTATTTTTCATTTAATTTTAAGTATGATTATATCTTCATCAAAATAATATCATGAGTGTTTCACAGTTAACTTTTGTTGGGTAGCAAACTATCCCAAAATGTGGGGACAAAATAATTACCATTGATTTTTTTTCAGGAATCTAAGGGTCAACAATTTAGGCTGTGCTTACAGGAATGGTTCTTCTCAACCTAATAGGACTCACTCACTTTTGAGCTCATCTAGAAATTGGCTACACAGCTCTGCTCCTGGGGTTTACTGGATAGCTCCTGGGATGACAGAGTACCTGGGCCATGTGCATATTATCCAGAGGGCAGCCTGGGCTTACTCACAGGGTGGTCCCATGATCTGAGAGCAAATAGAAATGTGCAAAGCCTCTGTGTAAGGAGCCTAGGCTCAAAAAACAGCAAATCATTTTTGCTAAATTCTATTGGTCAAAGCAAGTCACACATTGTTGGAGATCATGGAGAGATTGTGACTACTAGTTGACCTGGGGAATCAAAAGCTCCTCATCCCCTTCTGTTCTTGGAAGGTAGACCACACCTATTATTCCCATACTAGCAACCATTTCAACATATAGTCCTGAGAATAAGAGGTTGTTGAGATACCATCTAACTCAAGACTAAGCCCTTTTAAGACCTCTATATAAACTTTTAAGATGCCAGTGAGCAGCTGTAGATATCTACTCATCTTTGCAAAAACACATTGGGAAAAAGGTCACACTGAAAAAGTCAGATATGGGGAAGGAAAAATTGTGGCCATTTTTTGAAAGTATTTACCATAATATATTAGATAAGCATGCTAACTCTATCCTTGTTTGGATTAGAATTCCTGTTATCTTTTAGTAAAAAAGCTTTCCCGGCATTCATTAAGATGAGGATTTATATTTTTCCATCACATGAACAAATAAATACCTAGAGTTCATAAGGGAGGAAATGGGCACTTTCATATATGGATAGGCATCAAAGTACATTATTTTGAATCAGGAATTCCATGATGATGAAGTTTTTTAAAAAGACCATGGGTTTCATAAAGATATGCCTCGATGGCTATATATTGAAGCATTTTCAATACTGAAAAACTTTAAATTAAACTAATTTTAATTTAACTTAATGTCCAACAAAAAAAAACAACTGGTTAAATACATTATGATATAACTACATAATGGAATGCAATGCCATTAAAATGAAGATTTAGTAAAATATTAAATGATATGGGAAGACAGTAATAACATTAAGGTCAGAAAGACTGTTGGTGTTATTTACTCTACTTGTACTTTTTTGGTATAGCTTTTCTAAAGATATTACAATTAGTTTTGGTTTTGCAATCAGAAGGATAAATGCCTTTTGACAATAAATTTGTCCATCCTCATTTGCTGCAAATACAGCATAAAAAAACATTCCTGATCTACCTTCATCAAGATGGTGTTACCACTGAAGAACTTACAAATCTCATGTACCATGTGGCATTGTTTAAAACTCAAAGCTCTGTAATGAGTCATGACCCTGTACTTGCCAGTCGTTTGCTGTTTTAATGCTCCAATAACTGGTATAGGCAGTACAATTTATTTGTAATAGGAGACATAAAATGTTAATAGATCCAGCTTTGCCATGTTCTGGTTGAATGACTTGGAGAAAGTCACACCATCTCTTCATTTCATTTTCCCATCTGTCAAATATAACAGATTTCAAACTCCAGAAAAGACTTACCAGGCCTAATTCAACTTTGTGTCCTCAACTTCATTTGTGGATACATTACATATGCTCAACTGGTGTATCTGCCTACACATTCATAGAGGTATTTGGGGGGGATGGTACAGTGGAAACTGTATGAAACACAAGTGTACCATCACTCTGCAAGGAAGATTTCTACAAGGAGGGCAGATGAACTAGAGACTTCTTACATACCAAGTCATATCCTTTCATATTTGCCTATCCCTAGGGCATTTGGCCAACCTCAGTGGCTCCAGCAGCTACCAGCTCTGTGGGAAATTTGGCACCTTCACATGAGCACAACCCAAAAACATCTCACCGCGTATTTCTATCATATTCCCTCTTGCCTTCTGCCCCAAGTTTTCACATATGTGACCTAAAAGTACGTAAGAATTAATTACTTGAGGTGAAACCCTGAGCATTAGAAGTCTTTGCTTCCTCTGCAAACAGACTGTTGTGAGAATGGCCATTTATAGAGTCAATATTACTTGATACCAGTTTGGTAATATGCCACCATGGTAGATTTTCCACCTTTCTTGCTACACTACTCTTTTTCCTGCACTCCTGCTTCCTAAGATTTCAGGCTCCCTCAGGGACAGCTCTAATGGGCAATAGTTCAAGAAATCCTAACAGTCAGAGCTGTGGGTATATTTTATTGTTCATTTTGTAGGAGAGAAATTCCCTGAAGTATAGATATACAAGGAATCCTGAGGAGTGGTGAATGAACTGGCTGGCTGGTCAGAGGCCTGGCAGGAACAGATTAGAATATTGGAAAGAAAAGTCTGTAAAAGGAACAAAATGGACATATGAGCATGGGCAAAACTGTCTCATATTGTCCTCCAGAGAACATGCAGCACTGAGAAGACCATTAAAAATGAAATGGATAGAAATGACTTTTCCTGTGGCCATCAGCCAGGAAGTCTCCTTGACCACTTCAATATAGCATAATGGGACCATGAACAATTACCAGAGTTGTGCAGGAACTCTGCAGCATGGACTCCCTCTCAGCAAGACTCATCTAGTTCTACTACTGCTGAATACACAAACTACCAGCAGTAAAGACTAATGCTGATCCCTCATATGGTACCATTCTGCAGGAAATCCAGCAACCATTAATGACAGATTAATTAAATCAGATCCATTCTATCATAGAGGAAGTAGAAATTAATTCCAACTAGAATCCATATCTATTCTGGATACAGGCTTGCCTTCCCAGCTGCAGTGTTACTTCCAGTATTGCCATCTACAGAGATTATAGAATGCCTGCCTTACTAACATGATATCCCATATAAAATTGTTTTGGACCAAAGGACCAATTTCTTAACAACATTCGACAACGGGTACATGACCATGTGGTCAATTGCTCATTACCTTCCTACGCACAAATCAGCCAACACAACAAAACAGTGAATAGCCTTTTAAGGGCTCAGCTAAGAGGTTAGATTGAGCACCACCATTATGGGGTTGGGGCTCTCTCATGTAGAATATAGTATGTGCATTTAAGGAATAAATATTATGTCCTCAATACTTAGACTATGGAGGTTCAGAAACCAAGGAATGACACAGGATTGGCCCTTATTCTTGATGACTCATGGAATTGATGTTTCTCATCTTATTTTCCAATTCTAGGTGAGAGTAGAAATGGGATGAGTAGAGTGAGCAACAGATTTTTCCATGGGAAAATGTGCACATAAGGATTCCAGTGAACTGCTCACTGTAATACCAAAGGTCAAAGGCTTCCTCATGCTACTAGACAAAGTCATTCCGTTGGTAGGAGTGATTTGATCCTGAGTGCCATGGGGAGCTAGGAGAGCTGTTACATAAAGGATGAAGGAAAGAGCAAGTCTAGAAGCAGAAGATTCCCTGGAACATCCCTTAGTACTTCTGTGCTCAGTAAGAACAAGAAACTGACAATTGAAGCACTCACAACCTGACATCAACAAGACCTAGAAGTCCATAACCACTAAAGTGTTGGCCACAGGTGGAGAAAAATCTAGAAGAGATGGAAGAAGATGGTAAATATCAATTAGGGACTTATGACTTGCTATAAAAATAGCAACTACAGTTTGTTTCATTAACCCCTTTGTCAGGAAACCTGGGTGGCTCAGTCAGTAGAGATGCATCGCTTGATCTTGGGGTCATGAGTTCAAGCCCCATGTCAGGTGTAGAGTTTACTTAAAATAAGTCAAGAAATACTTATTTTTAAATACCTTTCAGAAAAACAAAGCCCCTTGTCCAAGTCTTTTCAGAGTTTGCAGCTGGTCATTACTGTGATGCAGCCCCTTTGACAGCACCCTCCTCCCCAAGAGGGCACCATTTTGTAATATAGCAGCAAAATGTAACACCTCTTCTCATACCTGCACCAAGTATTTCTTGCCTCCTGCCCAGGGTTTCTTGTTAATACTGAGATGGGACACACGGCAGAGCCCACATATGCATATTAAAGTAGTTCAGAGAAATTAACATCCAGGTGGTTAACTTTTGACTAAGGGCAAATAGGAAGAATTTATTCAGTGGCTCCTTTCTTCCTGGGACACACCTCTTCCTGGCTCATTCACATAATCTCAGAAGGTGATACTGCAAGACTGAGCTCTCAGGTGCTTTTAATACCAAGTGGTAGCTGATTTAATAATGTACCTTTATACAGGCTTTCCCTTCTTTCCTGATTCATTTCCATTTTCCTTTCCTGGTTATGGAATTCTAGGTCTTGTTGATGTCAGGTTGGTATTGCACTCCCTAATAAAGAAGTAGCACTTAAGTCTTTGCTGGAGGCTCTAATTTCTGGCAAAACTAGGATAAGACCTAAAACAATTGGCAGGCACAGCTGTGGTATTCATACTAGTGGAAAGAGATTTGTGGGACAATCATCAAGCTTCCCATCCAAGAGATGGAAAGACACAGCCCACTCTTCCCAGAAACAAAGCAGTCTTCATGAATTTCTTCCAGGGACCTAATCCAATGCCAAGATTAAGGCAAGGAGTAGCCCTTGCTTAAACAAATGGATAGTCCCATAATTCCTTTCTTGATCAGCCTTAGAGCATATCTTTCCTGTTATGATGGTGCTGGCCCCATCTTCACCCCAAATGACAGTCATGAAATTAGGCCTGGCCTATCAAGCTCCATTTCCCCTAAGTATCATGATTGTGTCAGAAATTATTCTCTGATTAGTGCCAAGCCAGTCAGACTCCTCCCCCAAGATATTCCTACCAGTTCTACAAATGCTTTTTCTCTGCTGGGGATAGGAGTCTAGTGGCCTTCACCAATGCCACATGGAATCTGCCCAATAATGAAGCCAGCAGGAAAAAGCAGAGCTTAGAGGTGAAAATAGAGACTTTTGTTGCTGTCACAACTGCTGTGGGCCCAGCTGGGATGATCAAGTGATAAGCATACATTCACCTGTAGGAAAGGATCAGGGTTTAATGACCATGGCACTGGAACAGAGTATTGGGACCTTTATTAGCCAAGATTTGAAGGCTGTCAAAATGCCATTAAAGCTAGGATAAGCAGAATAATCTAAAAGTAGTGCTGGCCTCAGACATGGCTAGATCTGGAGGTCCAAACAATATAATCATGACTATCACTTTTCAGCTCTAAGCTCTACTTTTTCTCTTTTGGCTTCATTATTGGACAGATTCCATGTGGAAAGCAGCCATATCCTTTAGGCTCAATGTGGTTATAGTAACAGCAGTACCTGGTGGCTGCAATAGGCAGGAAGTAGGAGAGGGAGCAATTCTGAAAAGGTAGCAGCAGGTCCCTCCCCACGTTAAGAGTAATAGTTGACAAGGGCAACAGGGAGAATAGATGCACCACCCTACTCCTGGATTTGGTGGAGGAAAAGGCAGGCAGAAATCAAAGTCTGAGTTCTAGGGATCACAGTGAAAAAAGCAAGGGAGAGAAACTATACTTTTGATTGGCACTTTCTTCTTCTATAACTCCATCTGTATCCTGCTATAAGCATGAACCAGATCAAACATTAAGCAGATGACATTTGACAGTCATAATGCAGTATTTCCTCTTCTCATTACTCTACCATTTCCTTGCTATACCATTTGGATTTCTCACTCCTGCCCAGATTTCTAACAGCTGAGTCATGAGAAGTGACAGACTTAAAAATACTTTTTATCTTTTTAAGTTGAATGTAAGCACCTAAATGTAAAGCCTGAGCATATAGGAAATTTAGTTTTACAATTAAAACTTCCAACAGAGTTCATGACTTACGCTCCACCATGTATACAGATAGCATTCTTCTGATGCCCAGGAATTGAATATGTGAGATGAATGGCCCAAGGAAATGACTATTGTTGCATTTTTCATCAAGTCAAATCAAATGTGTTTGGGTCTGTTGTAAAGAGGAGAAAGAAAAATGGTTCCCTCTTTCCTGCCAAAGAAGCAATGCTTGGAGGAGATAATCATTGCTTCAAGAACCCCAGCCCTGGGGATCTCTGGGTGGCTCAGCAGTTTAGTGCCTGCCTTGGGCCCAGGGCGTGATCCTGGAGTCCCGGGATCAAGTCCCACATCGGGCTTCCTGCATGGAGCCATTCTCTCTCTCTCTCTCTCTCTCTCTCTCAAGAATAAATAAATAAAATCTTAAAAAAAAAAAGAACCCCAGCCCCATCCTGCCCTTATCGATCAAGGCCAAGATTATGTTCAGGTGGTAACTTCTAGAATGACTGTAACTTCCATCCACACACACAGAAACCTCAGGAGTATCTTCACTCACCCCATAACTAATCCAAGGGATTCCAGGGAAGCTCCCTGTTTCTTTCAGGGAACACAAACTTTCAACAAAGGGATTTTGAAGTTGGCAAGAAGAATCCAAAATGTGTGATAAACACGGAGTTTTGCCAAAAATAAGAGGTTTCCTGTTACCAATGATTTCTGCTTTCTGGAGGATTTTAGTATACCTTGAGCACAAAAAAAAAAGCAATATAGGGTGAATCACAAGCCTTCTAGGATATATAAAATACACACACACACACACACATATATATATGTGTGTACAAGCAGGGAAACGCAGGGTATACTGCAATGTTGAGAAGGGGTCCCTTACCCAGCCTCTTAGGGCCAGAAAACCTTTCTGCAGAGTTTAGTCAAAAACTAAAAATCAAGTTTTAGGCAAATGGGGAGGATAATGTTCCAGGTGGAAGAATGACAGATTAGTATAGAGAGGATAGACTCCCTGAAAGAAGTTCAGGAGAGTTCATTCACTGGAGGGTTGGAAGGAGAGAAAAAAAGAAAATGGGAAAACAGGTACGGAGGAGAGAAATGACGAGGAAGGGAGACAGGAGCCAAATCATGGAGAGTTTTTAAAGTCATGCTTTGACTTTCACAATTTATCCGAAGAAAATGAGAAGACATGGAGGAGATTGAAACTGGGAAGAGGGATGAACATATGTATTTGAGAATCTTTATAATCCCAGTGTCTAACAGCAGACTCTTAACAAGTGCTAAATAAATACAGGGGTTATGGGGTGTGGCAAGTATGGGAGAGGGGACCACCGTTATAACAGTCTTTATAAAAATCTTTTAAACAAGAAATAAACAGCATAGAAATCTGTAAACAGATACTATAAAAGAGTAAACTCGTTAGATCACAGTCATAAAACTCACCAAAATGTTTAGGATGCCAATGTTGCATCCTAAATATTAAAAACAGAGCCATAAATTATTCATGAGTGGTTCCTCATTGCATAAATCATAGTTTTCCTAATGCTAATATTAGGGTTGCTTTCTGCAGAATAGAGAAGAATAGTGTTCTGGAACCTGGGGCAGGGAGAGAGGCTATAGTTAGAAAAATACAATTTAGAAAGGAAGAGAGTGCTTGAGAATCCTGATCTATTCTGACTTAAAGATAGGCAGCCCCACTTCCCCTTTGAGAATTTAGAATTGAAACGAAGTTTTGGCTTATGGTAGGTTTATTCATTTCCCCAAACATTTGTTAAGCACCTACCATACACTAGGCACTACTTTAGTAACTAGATATTTGACAATAAGGAAAAAAAAAATAGATCAAAAAGAAAAAAAAAAGGAAAATTAGAGTAAAAAATTATTTCAAAGAAGCTTTATACTCACAAAAATGAGATGGAGTGATCTGGCTGGGGTTCTTAGATAATATGTGAAAAATGGGCTTATTTTTATTTCCCTAAGCCTAAAGATGAAGTATTGGCAGTAAAAACCCTGAGCCAAGTCAACACACTGACCAACAGAATAGTAATGACAAGTAGCTGGAGATATAGTAGTGAGCACAGCCAGCAGGTCCTGATGTACTGATTAAAGTCCCAGAGTTGGGGCACCTGGGGGGCTCAGATGGTTAAGCATCTGCCTTCAGTTCAGGCCATGATCCCAGGGCCCTGGAATCAAGCCCCACATCAGGCTCCCTGCTCAGCAGGGAGTCTTCTTCTCCCTCGCCTTCTGTCCCCCCCACCCCCCCATCCCCACCCCCACTCATGTTCATTCTGTTTGTCTCAAATGAATAAAATCTTTTTAAAAAAAATAAATAAGTCACAGGGTTGGCAGAGTTTGTGGAGACTTCCTGAAGACTCTTTTCCCTAATTCTTTTTTTTTTTTTTTTTTTTTTGTAACTCTTTATTTTTAAACTTCAATTTAAATTCATATTAGCTAACATACAGTGTAATGTGACTTTCAGTTGTACAAATTTTTAAATTTTTATTTATTTATGATAGTCACACATACAGAGAGAGAGAGGCAGAGACATAGGCAGAGGGAGAAGCAGGCTCCATGCACCGGGAGCCCGATGTGGGATTCGATCCCGGGTCTCCAAGATCGCGCCCTGGGCCAAAGGCAGGTGCTAAACCGCTGCGCCACCCAGGGATCCCTGTTGTACAATTTTGTGATTCAACATTTCCACATTACACCTGTTACTCATTTTGGCAAATGCCCTCCTTAATCCCATTACCTACTTCACTCATCCCCTCACCCACTTTCCTTTGTCAAACAGTCCCTAATTCTTAAAATTTTTGTAAAGTAGAGATAGCACATAGAATGTTTTAATATATTTTTGTTTAGGCCAACAACAAAGCTCAAGGAAAGGTGGTAGAGTACCTGCTCAAAAAATAGGGGTGGGGATGGGAAAGGAGAAGAGGCAACTTTTTCAAAGGTGCTAGAGAACTTAGAGCCATGTGTAGAGGATAGGACATGGGTGAGCGGGTATACAAGTGGGATCAGACTAAACAAAAGAAGAAAACCAGCACAGTTGCCTGGATCCCATTAAAAGGAGAAGGGAAAGGAAATCATTAAGAATTATAATTCACATCTGTTGCTCAATAAGCATCCAGGAGAACATCAAAAGAATAGACCACAGTTTATAGAAAAGTGAAAACTACAAAGTAATTTGTTTTATCAATGTAACCAGTGTGGGTCCATCTCTCTCATGAATCTTCAAATCCTCAAATTACAATATTTGAGATCCTTATCCTATTTGACTGGATAAGTTTAGTCTTTACCAAATTTCCATTCCAAATATTCTGGACTCCTAGGGAAATGCTTACATGCCCTTCAATTCTATCTTGTCACCTGATACCTGAGCCAGCCACCTGGCTCCAAGCCTTTTATGTGGAACACTGCTTACATATATGACCCCCTGCCACTTCCTCAGAGATTAAAACAACAACAAAAACTATAATCAGGCCACTCCTCTCCCTTAGACTGTCTGAAGCTTCCTCAATTCAGTTACAGCAGAGATCAAGTCAACCAGATTTTATTGCTGTTTGGGGGATAATAGATCAAAGAAAGGAAATAAGGCAATAAAATTGAAATCATTTTTACATACGATGCTCTCAAAACCTCCAAGCCAAGACCCAAGACTAACTCCAAGAGATCCATACCTGTAGCTCTCCCAACTAAACCATGTTTTAGGAGCCAGCTTATGAATCATAAATATTTCCTAGCAGAAGTTCCTTGAACACATTCCAATTTTCAGTGAAATGGGTTCTTAATCTCAAGGCCTAGAAAAACAAAAGGAGTTTACTCTTCACTTCCCAGTGCTCATTTCATGACCTAAAACCTGCCTTTCCCCTTCAAGGTAAGACTCCCATGGTAAGGTTTTGCTCAATGGCCTTTAGAATGAGTGTTGGGGGAAGTCATTAAGAAAATGTGACCACCAGTTGACATACAACTGGACCCAGGCAATGAGAAGCTCCTTACCCCTCTTTCTTGTGCTTGGAACATGCATTCAGCTTGCCTAACCATCCAGAAACTTCCTCAAGGACATACCCTTGAAATAATGTGTTGAGATCATCTGGGTGATATATGTGACTAAAAACCAAGTTAGGGTCTATAAATAAACTTTTAGGATTTGGCAACCAGGTATTGGAGATGTACTTGTCTTGTGGCCACCCAAGATAAGCCTTGTAAGTAAGTCTCCTTGCTTATTAAAATTGCCACTTATCAATCTAGAGTGATCTGCCCCTTTCTTTGGTTTCTCCCTGACCTCCACATAAGGCAGCCATTTTGAAAACCAACGGTGAGCCCCAAAATACATAAGAGTTTATGTAGATTAATTCCCAGCTCTGGATATTAATTCCTCAATGTAAGATGTGGAGCCTTAACAGTCTAGCTTATGTTGAGCTGCATCAGATTCAGACCACATAAACTGAAGATCATATTTACACATGTTTTGTAGCCAGGTCTTCTATTCTATTCTCCTATCAGCAGTGGTTTAAGCAAATGCACGTGAACTTATTTACAGCAAGGCAAGACAACACTGCTGTAGAGATATCCAAATCTATACACAGGAAAGAAGCATATTCTAAAGAAAACAATTTTCTGAGATGCAATTCTGTCTGCTATAAAACACATTTCAAAACTATAAAGTCAAATGGTTTTGTCTTTGAGACCAAGAAGTCTCGACCCTCAATGCTGTTTAGGTAGCTGCTCTTTGTGAGACTCTAAGATTTTTCAACTTCTACTCACCACACTGTTAGGGACTGTCCTATAAGGGCTCTGATATATAACCAATTTGATATTTGTGAAGGTTTTTTTTACTATTGTGACAGTAAATATGTATATTACACATTTATCTTTTACAACTAAAAAAAAATGTGGAAGGGCAAATATTTATGCAAGAGTTTTAGCAAGTATAGGGTTTTGCCTTAGCAACTCTAAGGTCAGTCTTTGGAAAGCTGAAGACAAACTAGTTTAAAGAAAATGCAAATTAAAATAAGCCCAAGACCTTGCATATCACAAAGAGAGGACAGTGTCCTCAAATTCGTTTATATCCCAAATTATATCCTTAGTAGATCTTGAAAACCCATTGCCACATATCCCTGGCTGGAAGTCTTAGAAGCCATTCAGCTCACTGAACCCTAATCCTTAACTACTTTAAAGTAGAGTCACTAGTTGATCAGTTGCTACTCAAACTGCATATGCTCCTTGTATCTCAAGTCCTCTGACAGAAATGGTATTGAATATAAATGAATTTTCCATCAACCTCAATATCAGTCTTGGGGTTCCAACTAAACATAATTTAAACACATATCTTTACTTATTCCTGACTCCACTGAAATTGCAATGAACTCATTTCAAAAGACCAGCCAAATTCCTTAGACACAGGAATTCCCTGGAGATACCAAATGCCTCTGAAGTCATGGGAATTCAGTAAAAACCCACATGTTGAATGTGAAATCTCTAATTCTTTTCCCAGTTTAACTCCCCAAACTCACAGCAGTGAGGCATATGCTCCTCAGCCAGGAGACTGGAGAATTCTCCTTAGGAAAAACTGTAACTCAATAGAAAGACCCACATATGAATTTTGCATACAGCACTCCCCAGTGAAATTCCATCTCAAAAGTCAGCAAGTCCCATGCTTACATGAGACTTTCCAAAGAGCATTTCAATATCCAACTCTTAAAATGCACAGCCCAAGATCACGAGATGTTTAGGAAATACTTCTCAAATGAAGTTGGACCAAAACAGGAATACACACACACACACACACACACACACACACACACAAGGAAGGAGAGAATATTTGGAGAGAACTATCAGTCATTATGTTCTAAGAGATAAGAGTTTAGAAAACATTACAAGAATGAGGTACCTGGAGGGGATACTAACATCATGGTGATATAAACTATTTCTCATGTTTGCCCACCTTCCTGACACACACAAATTCAGCATCCATCCATGGACAGAAGAACCTTTGAAGGAACTGTGGGATCTGGTGCCAAACACCAAGGGACCCAGGAAGAGTCTCATCCACCTACAACTTGGGTAGTGAACAGAGAGACCTCAACCTAAGCTATAGACCAAGCAGTGGCCCACAATCCAGTTCTAGCCAGCTCAGCTGCAATCCAGGAGCCCTTACAGAACATGGTCTCAGACACTCGCCCATGGATGAAAGAGCTCTTGCGGATGACCAGAAGATATTTCTGGAGAAATCCCAGCACCTTATTGGAGAAAAAAAAAATAGGAATTTGGATGCATTGTAATGGGTAAGAGAACACTAATTAGTAACATGAAAATACACAACACACCGGTAAAAGTATATATCTTTTATGTAAGTCTCATAGTAACTACAAAGCAAAAACCTGCAGTAGATTTGCAAAAAGTAAAGAAGATATCAAAACATACCATTACAAAAATAATCAATTTACAAAGTAAGGCAGCAAGAAAGAAATGAACGAGGGAATTACAAAACAGCTAGAAAATGGTATTAGTAAGTCCTTACCCATCAATACTCTGAATATAAATAGACTGAATTCCACCTCCTCCCAAAAAACCCAGAGTGGCTGAATAAATTAAAAATAAGAAAAAGGACTGAACTATATATGTTACTTACAAGACACTCATTTTAGCTTTAATGACACACAAAAAGAGCAGGAATAGTTATATATGACAAAATATACTTTAAGCCAAAAATGGTAAGAGATAAAGTCATTATATAAGGATATAGGAGCCAATTCTTTGAGGAGATGGATCATAAATCTATATTTTCCCAATATGGGACACCAAAATATATTAAATAATAAAGTCTGAAGGGAGAAATAGATAACAATACACTAGTAGTATGAGGACTTGCATATCAACTTTCAACAATGGTTTTCTGTATGAATGATCAATCCAACAAAAAAAAAATTTGGATTTGAACCATACCTTAGACCAATGGACCTAAAAGATACAGAACATTCTATCTAACAACTGCAGAATATATATCGTTCAAGTGCACATAGAAATTTTCTAGGGTAGTTCATACAACAGATCACAAAGCAAATCTTAGCAAATCTAAGATTGAAGTCATATTACCACAAATATTTTTTCCACCCTAATGACATGAAACTAGATATCAATAACAGGAAAAAAACTGGAAGATTCATAAATACATAGAAATTAAACATGCTCCTGAAACAATGGGTTGAAGCAGCATTCAAAAATGGGCATTAAACATCTTGAAAAGATAAAAATGGAAACCTATCAAAAGCTACGAGATAATGCAAAAGTAGTTCTAAGAGAAAAGCTTACAATGATAAAGTCTACATTAAGAAATGAAATATTTCAGGGATGCCTGGATGGCTCAGCAGTTGAGCGTCTGCCTTTGGCTCAGGGAGTGATCCCGGAGTACCAAGATCAAGTCCCATATCGGGCTTCCTGCATGGAACTTGCTTCTCCCTCTGCCTATGTCTCTGCCTCTGTCTCTCATGAATAAATCTTTTAAAAATGAAATATTTCAAATAAACAACCTACATTTACACTTCAAGAACAAGAAAATTAAGCCCAAGTTAACAGAAGGGGGAAAAAATGAGGAAGTAAATTAGACCAGAAAAATATCAAAGATCAATGAAAGAATTGCTTTCTTGAAAAGATAAACAAAATTGGCCAATGTTCAGCAGGACTAAAAAGACAAAAATCAAATGAAAGAGACTTTGCAACTGATACACAAATACAAAGCATCATAGAAGACTACTATGAGCACTTTATGTCAACAAATTTTATAACCTAGAATAAATTCCTAGAAACATACAGCCTACCAAAACTGAAAGAAATAGAATATCCGAGCAGATCAATAATGAGTAAGGATAGTGAATCAGTAGTTAAAAATTTTCCAGACTGTCCAAGAACAGATGGCTTCACTGGTGAATTCTACCAAACATTCAAAGAATTAGCACCAATCCTTCTGAACTCTTCAAAAACAATTGGAGAGAATAATGCCAAAACTCCTGTTGGGAGGTGATCATTATCCTGATACCAAAGTCATATAAGAACACTACAAGGCCAGTATTCTTGATGAATAGGCCAGTATTCTTGATGAATATAGATGCAACAAAACATTAGCAAATTAAAAACACCACATTGGAAAAAAAAATCATACATAATGATCAAGAGGGATTTTTCCCTGGGATGCAAGAATTAAATACATGAATATCAATAAATGTGATACACCATATTAATAGGATAAAAGATCAAAAACACATGATCTCTAGATACAGAAAAAGCATTTGACAAAATACAACCTTTCACGATAAGAACTCAACAAATTCAGTATAGAAGAAATATACCTCTATAGTTATAGAGGGCATATATGAGAAGCCCACAGCTAACTTCACACTCAATGGTAAATAAAGGCTGCAAGCCTTTCCTCTAAGATCAGGACCAAGACAAATGCTACCATTCTAACATTATTCAACATAGGATTGGAGGTTCTAACCAGAGCAGACAAGAGAAACAAAAACCATCCAATAAGAATAGTAGTAAAATAGTCTTTTCTTGCAGATTATATAATCTTAAGTTTTTATAAAATTTCAGTTAGTTAACATATGATGCAATATTAGTTTCAGGTGCACAATTTAGTGATTCCACACTTCCATATAGCACTCAGTGCTCATCACAATAAGTATACTCCTTAATTCCTATATAATCTTTTATATTTAAAATGCTAAGACTCCAGCACCAAAAACACCCTGTTAGAACCAATAAACAAATTCAGTAAAGTTGCAGAATACAAAAAAAAAAAAAAATGTAGAAATCAGTAGCATTTCTATACTCTAACAAGATATCTAAAAAAGAAACAGTCCCATTCACAATATCCAAAACAAAACAAAAACACATAAGAGTAAATCTAAATGAAGGTGGCAAAGAACCTACACTGAAAACTACAAGATTTTGGTGAAAAGAAATTGAAGAGGAAACAAATAGAAATCTATCCTATGTTCATGGATCATAAGAATATTGCTAAAATATCCATACTACCCAAAGCTACCTACAGATGAAATGTAATTCCTATAAGTTCCAATGGAATTTTTCATAGAACTAGAACAAAAATCCTAAAATTTGAATGGAAACAAAAAATCCTGAATAGCAAAAGCAATCCTGAGAAAGATCAAAGCTGGAGGCATCACATATCCTGATTTCAAACTATACTACAAAGCTATGGTAAAAATAATAATAATATGATACTGGAAAAAAATAGACACACAGTTCAATGGAATATATACAGTCAACTAATATTTGACAAGGGATCCAAGAACACTCAATGGCAAAAGGATGGGCTCTTCAATAATTGGTGCTGGGAAAACTTGATAACCACAAGACGACTGAAATTGGATCTCTATCTTATACCACTCTCAAAAATTAACCTGAAAGAGATTTAAAGACTTAAACATAAGACCTGAAACTGTAAGACTCCTAGAAGGAAACATAGGGGGAAAAAAAAAAAAATCACTCCTTGATTCTGGCAATTGGTTTCCAGATGAGACACCAAAATCAAAAGCAACAAAAGCAAAAATTATTAAGTGGGACTGCATCCAACCAAAAAGCATTTCAACAGCAAAAGAATCTACAAAATGAGAGCACAGGGGTGGCTCAGGCAGTTAAGTGTCTGCCTTTAGCTCGGGTCATGATCCCAGAGTCCTGGGATCGAGTCCTGCATCGAGCTCCCTGCTCAGAGAGGAATCGGTTTCTCCCTCTACCTCTGCCCTTTCCCTTGCTCGTGTGCTGGTTCGTTCTCTCTCTCTCTCTCTCTCATAAATATTTTTTAAAAATAGAATAAAAAAGAATCTACAAAATGAAAGGCAATCTGCATAGTGGGAAAAAATACTTGCTGGTCATATAACTAATAAGGGGCTAATATCCAAAATATGTAAACTGAGTAGCAAAAACCACAATCCAATTACAAAACAGGCCAAGGAACTGAATAGACATTTTTCCAAAGAAGACATACAAATGGCCAACAAGTATATAAAAAGGTACTCAAAATCATTAATCATGAGAGAAGTGCAAATTAGAATCACAATGAGATCATCTCACATCTATTAGGATGGCTATCATCTGAAAGACAGGAGATAAGACGCTTGCAGGATGTGGAGAAAAGGGACCCTTTATACACTATTGGTAGAAAAGTAAATTGGTACAGCTATTATGGAAAACACTATGTCTGTTCCTCAAAAACTTAAAACTACCATATGATCTAGCAATCCCACTCCTCTGTGTGTATGTGTATATGGACACACACACAATCTAGCAATCCCAGTCCTGTGTGTATATGTACACAAACATATGCAATTAGAATATATATATATATACACACACACACACACTATGTAAACATATATATGTTTACTATATACACTATATATATACACACTCTGTAAACACACACACAGAGGAGATATGTGTATACACACACACACACACACACACACACACACACACACAAAGCAAATGAAAACAATCTTGAGAAGATATCTGCTCTCCATATTCATAGCAGCATCATTCACAATAGCCAAGATATGGAAACAACTTAAGTGTCCATCAACATATGAATGGTAGGAAGACAGGTATTAGATCTATATAATGGACCATCCTTTAGCCATAAGAAATTTCTGGTGTTTGCAAAAAGACAGATGGACTTTGAAGGCATTATGCTAGTGAAATAGGTCAGAAAGACATAAGTTCTCACATGTGGAATCTAAAAAGTCAAACTCACAGAAAGAATAGAATGGTGGTTACCATGGGCTGGGGAAAATGGTGAAATACTGCTCAAAGAGTACAAACTTCCAGATAAGGTGAATAAGTTCTGGAGATGTAGTGTACAGTGTGATTATTTATACTGTATATATTGTACTATATTACATATTTGGAAATTGCCAAGAGATTGTATCTTAAATGTTCTCACCACAAAAAGGAGATGGTAAATATATGATGTGATGGAGGGGTTAGCTACTGCTATGGTAATAGTCATTTTGCAATATTTAAGTATCAGATCAACATGTTGGACATCTTCAGCTTGTATATCAATTATACCTCAAAGCTAAAAACAAAAACAAAAAACACCACAACGGCAAAAGCTATGATCAATAAAATTTGATATGTATTTAAAAAAATGTATGGTGAACCAAATTATGAACTGATCTCAATGGAATATTTCAGAAAAGTAAGTATTTTTAAATTTTAAAAAATAGGTGCTTAAAAGAACAAAAGGGAACACTATGGAAGAAATATGGTTTGTGATAATTAAAAATACCATATATATTAAAATTCAGTGCACCTTAGAAGACAACAGTTGAACAAATCTCCTAGGGAGACAAGTAGCAGTGGTTGTTTCAGAGTGTTAAGCCGCTGAAAAGCTGTAACATGAGTGACTGTCACACAAACGGCTGCCACTGGAGTTGTGCCATGTCTGGCCCTGCTCCAGAACAGAGCTTCAAGGGCACTATATAAATTTAGTCCATCCTAAACAATCTGAAGCAGACAAAGCCTTTTGAGCTTTTGTTCCTTCCTCTCAACACAAAGCACCAAAACATTGTAATCAATGTGATTATTTACCTCATTAGACAGACAGTTGGAATGCAGGATGCCAAATATCTCAATACTAGGTTCAGTCTATATAGGCACTACTCTGAAGTAGGGAGAAGAGACCCTCAAATGTCCCATTTACTGTGCAATGTGCACTGCAAAGCAAGAGGGCATTTCCCCCTTCCATAACCAGTTCTAAAGAAATGATTAAAACATGGGAAAATAAGAGCTTTTGTCACCCATCATTGTTGAGTAATGATCACTTTAGTCACGAAGGAGTCTGCTCTGATAAGGAAACACACTGCCTGGAAAATGTAATGTTTCATACTCATGCATCTGCGCTCTTGCAAATGCTTTCTTGGCACCATCATATTTTGTATGATTAATTTTCCACTAGATTTGCAGAGGAATAAAATTCCTTCTTTATAAAAGTTTGACTTGTATTTTTTGAGTAACTCCTGACACCAAATGCTGAAATTCTGCCTTAGTGTCCATCAGGAAATGTTATTTTCATCAGCTGGACATTTTTGTTGGACATTATCTATTCTACTATACAATAGAAGTAGTACATAGTCAATTAGTTATATCACATTTAGCAAAGCACATACTGAATATGCATTAAAATATACTGAGTCATCAGGTCTACTGTAGGCCTCCTAAACTCTTGTATAAAAAGACAACAGAGTAAAATAGAGGATCTCCATTGTTCAGTCTATGATGTACAGAGAAGGCTACTGAAGATCCATCAGAACATAATTCCAAGAATGCAAGCAGGAGAGCTCTATAGGAGAACAGCATGGCACTGAGCTGGGCTTGCTGTCCATTCTAAGAATACAGAATTATCCTGCTTATGAATTTGAGTCATAGTCATAAAAAAGTGATAGAAAACCTCAGGATCGTATGCTGAACCAAGAGCCAGGAAGTAAGCTATATATACTAGGTGCCATGTGTATAGATCAGGAGGCACTAGATTTTATAGACCATTTTTGTAGACTGTGATTCAGAACCACAGCAGTTTTTTTTTTTTAATTGGAGTTCAATTTGCCAACATACAGCATAACACCCAGTGCTCATCCCATCAAGTGCCCCACTCAAACACAGCTTCTTTTCACACTCCTTTAACCCACCTTGCCCTCACCATACACTTAACATACACAGACAGAATTTAATTCATTATCTAGAAGATGGTGCTTGAGAACCTATAGCTTTTTAAAGCTCCCAAGTGATACCAATAATCAGCTAAAGAACCACTTTTCCAAGTGATCTTGCAAGTCCCTCTCAGGGCTTTGGTAGACAAGACGGCTATGCCCTCCAGGAACTTGAAATATAGTTAAGACAGAACAGGGAAATGTAAGGTAATATATGAGCTAGGTAAGTATCTTAAATACAAGAGTCCTAAGAATATAAAAGTTCAGAAGCACTTCTCTGTAGGAGAAAAAAAAACCCTGATAGAAGTCTCAGAACTTTTAGCATGCACAACAGGAGAGATGGAGGAGGGTGTTCCTGGAGAGAAATAGAAGAGAACCGGCATGAGGTGTTGCCCACCCAGCAGGGGAATAGTGGCTGAGAGCAGTAACTGCTTGGTCTGGACCCAGTAAAGTCTCCCCCTCTGGAGAGTCCTTTCCCAAGTTTGCTTTCCTAAACATTTCCTTCAAGGAAAGAAGAGATCATCTGATGAGTACTCATCCTACTCATTGATGAAAGCTATACCAGGCTGACTACAGGCCCCAAACACATCTTCTTTCATAAAGCCTTCTCAGGCCAACCCAAACTTTTCTTCTTCCTCTGAATTCAGCTAAAGATGAATTAAAAGCACCTAATCCAACTCCTTTACATGACAGATCATCATACTGAGAGGTTTAGTTGCTTCCTAGTGTCACATGGGTAAGTAGAAGAGCCTAGAGAAGTAGCTCCATGGTCTCCTGTTGACAACTCAACATTCTTTGCATTACTTCATATTCCATATTACCACAGCACCATAGGCTTACCCCAAAGAACAAATCACAATTGATGTTAATTCTTCCAACTGGACTCTGAGCCACTTACAGAGAGGCACCTTATCTTTCACCACTTCTATATCCCCACTATCTCTAGCATGGTCCTGATAGAGAAATAGAACCTAACTGAAGAGTAAATGAATTTTTGCTCTCCATACCCAGAAGTCCATATGACAGGTGCCCTCCGATGAATCAAAGTCATTCATGTAGTAGACAAATAGATGCCACTAGGGAAAGGCAACATACTAAACAAGTTATAGGTAAGTATAAATTAAAACATTTGGTCTTACTAAACTAAAAAAAATTTACACTCAAGTACAATTTTTCAATATTTTATATTTTGTTCTGTAAAGTTCTAGCTTAAAAAACTTTGTATAATCCTATTTTAAGTAGGAAAGTAGTATATCCATGCAATGGAACATTATTTGACAATAAAAAGTGAAATATTGATACATGCTACAACATGGATGAATCTTGAAAACACTGTTAAGTAAGAATCCAGTTGTAAATACACATGATTCTGTATTTATGAAATATTCAGAACTGGCAAATCTATGGAAAGGTAAATCAGTCTTTGCCTAGGGTTAGGGTAGGGGGTAGGGATGAGCTAAGGGGTGATGGCTAAGGGGCATGGGGTTTCCTTTTGGAGAAAGATTTTAAAATTGATTTGGTGATGATAGCACAATTCTGTGAATACACTAAATGCAACTGAATTATACAGTTTAGATAGGTGAACTGTATAGTATGTGAATATTTCTCCATAAAGCTGTTACTAAAAATGTCAGACTTCCATTTTGGGGAAGATGAATAGACCTACTTTCCCCATTCCCTTTATTCTTCCAAGTTTAACTGAAAAATCTTTGGACATGGTACATAAAACAAACATAAGACTTTGATAGGTAGAGAGAAGACTCATGGGTGCCTGGGTAGCTCAGTCTGTTAAGCGTCTGACTCTTGATTTCTGCTCAGATCATAATCTCATGACCCTCTGAACTGAGTTTGGGCCTGCTTAAGATTCTCTTTCTTCCTCTCCCTTTGCCCTTTTGCTTCTCCCCCCCTTAGAGAAAGAAAAAGAGAGAGAGAAGATTCAAAAACACTAGATATTTCAAAATGCTGAAAAGTTGCTCAACTATGCCATAGAAATGCAGGAGAAAAAAAACCCAAAATGGGAGATTAAGGCCCTAATATGTACATATTTTTAAATTATATTAAATATAAGCAGTGTAAATACATCAATATAAAAGATTCACAGACTGGATTTTAAAAAGTGATCCAACTGTAATACTATCTACAAAAAGCTTCCTTTAAATACAAAAATATAGGCAGGTATCCGGTAAAAAGCTAAGGATATATAATGCAATTTTTAATCAAAGGAAAGCAGGAATAGTTATATTAATATTGGATAAGAAGACTTCAGAGCAAGGAAAATTACCAGCGACAAAATATAATGGTAAAAGAGATAATTCACAAAGACAGCAATCCTATATATGTATGCATCTAACAATAGAACTGCAAAATATTCAAAGCAAAAACTGATAGACTAAGAAAAAAGTATACAAATCCACAGTTATACTTTGAGGCTTCAATATTTCTTTCTTAATACCAACAGGACTCAGAAAATTAGCAAGGATACTGAAGAACTCAATCAACAAGACCTAATAAACACAGAACACTCCACCCAACAACAGATTACACCTTCAAGCAACTCACAGAACATACATCAAAATAGACCATTATCCTGGACCATAAAATAAATCTCGACAAATTTAAAATAATTGAAGTCATAGAGTCACTAACAACAATTAAAACAAACTAAAAATCAAACTAAGCCACCCAGCGCCCCCCCCCCAACTAAGGAAATTTAAAAATACACTGAACTGAGGGGCCCCTGGGTGGCTGAGTTGGTTACATGCCTAACTTTCGGTTTTGCCTTAGGTCATGATTTCAGGGTTGTGAGATTGAGCTCCACCTGTGGCTCCACACTCAGCATATAGAGTCTGCTTGAGATTCCCTCTCTTCTCCCTTCACCCCTCACCCCACTCACACACAAACTCTCTAAAATAAATATTTAAAAAAGAGGTTCTCAAAATTAAGCTCATCCCTCATGAAATAAAAGAGCAAAGTAAACAAAGCAGAAGGAAAAAAGTCAATGAAACTGAAAGTAGAAAAATAATAATTGCGAAACCAATGAAACAAAAAGTTGTTTCTTTGAAAAGATTGATAAAATTGTCAAACCTTAAAAACTGACAAAGATGATACAAATTACTAATTTCAGGAATGAAACAGGTGATATCATTAGATACTGCAAACATCCAAAGGATAATGAGAGAATACTAGGAAGATCTCTGTGTGCATAAATTTAACAACTTAGATTAAATGGAACAATTCCTCAAAAACACCAACTACAACTCACCCAATACGAGACACAAAGTTTGAATATCCTCTAACTATTAAAAGAAATTGGATTGTAATTTTAGAACTTCCAAAAATATTTAACATCCATTCTACGTAATCTCTTCCAGAAAATGGCAAGAACACTTCCCAACTCATTTTATGAAGCTAACACTGTCCTGATACAAAAACCAGACAATATTTTTAAAAAGAAAACTTACAGAGTAATATTCTTACCAACATGGATCCATAAAGTCCTTAAAGCACTAGCAAATATAATTCTTTTTGTATTGCTGAATTCTAGGTCAATTATACTTCAATTTAAAAACTTAATTATACACCATAACTAAGTGGAGTTTATTCTAAGAATATAAGCCTGGTTCCATATTTGATAAGTCAATATAGTCTGCCATATTGACAGGCTGAAAAGAAAAATCCTGTGATGCTATTATTTTGGGAAATGTATTCAACAAAATCTGACACCCATTCAGGATTTAAAAATAAAAACAAAACCTCTCAATAGGGAGGGAACTTCCCAAACGTGATCAAGAGAATCTATAAAAACCCCACAGCTAAAAATCATACTTAATGATAAATGACTGAATGCTTTGTCAAATTTAGGAGCAAGGATGCCTGCTCTCACCACTTGTATACATGATCATACAGGAAATTCTAGCCAATGCAAGAAAAAAGCCACACAGATTGAAAGAGAAATTGTCCCTGACTGTAGATGACATGACTGTCTATATAAAATCCCAAGACTTACCCCCAGCCCAAAAGAAAAATATACCTCTCCTAGAACCGAGTCTACAAAGTCACAGAATACAAGATAAACATAGAAATCAACTGTACTCTTATACACTAGCAATGAATACTTGAACACTCGTAATTTAAAAATGTAATGCCATTTACTATTGTTCAACAACAACAACAAAAAAAAAAACAGAAGGTGTAAATCTAACAAAACCTGACAGGACTTGTAGGCTGAAAATTACACCATGCCAATGAAAAACCTCAAAGAAGATCTGAAAAGTATTACATTTTTATTAGGATAACCAATAGTGACAACAACAAATGCTGGTGAGGCTGCAGAGAACAGGATCATTCCCACATTGCTGTGGGGAATGTAAGTGATGCAGTCACTCTAGAAAACAGGTTTGCATTTCTTTAAAATATAAAGTTACCATATAACCCAGCAATTGCCCTCCTGGAACGTTATCTCATAGAAGTGCAAACTTACACCACAAAAACCTAGATGTGAATGTTCGTAGCAGCTTTATTCACAATAGTCCAACTAGAAATGACCCAAATGTCCTTTAAGTAAATGGTTAAACTACAGTAGGTCTATACCATGGATTACTACTCAGCAATAAAAAATAATAAATAGATACACTCAATGAATGACTTAGATAAATATCCAGAGGAATCTGATGAATGCAAAGAGACAATCCCAAAAACTGATATACTGTATAAATCTATTTAGATATCATTCTTCAGGGGCACCTGTGTGGCTCAGGGCCCAAGCATCTGTCTTCAGCTTGGGTTGTGATCCTGAGGTCCTGGGATTGAGTCCCGCATCAGGCTCCCCATGGGAAGCCTGCTGCTCCCTCTGCCTAGGTCTCTGCCTCTGTCTCTCTTGTGAATGAATAAATAAAATTAAAAAAAAAAAAAAAAAGACCTTTCTTCAAATTACAAAAATCCTAGAAAATCAGGGCAGTGGCTGCAATCAGGAGGGAAGTAGATATGGCTAACAAAGGACAACATGAAGGATCCTCGTGGTGATGGAAATATTCTGTATCTTGACTATATTAATGTTAATATCTTGGCTGAGATATCGTGCCAGTTTTACAAGATGTTACCAACAGGGCAAACCAGGTAAAGAGTACGTGGGATCCCTTTGCATTATTTCCTACAACTGCATGAAAAGCTACAATCTAGAGATCTACCTTCTCAAAATAGTTTTTAAAAATAGGTGGCGAGGAGGGGTGAGATGGCGGAAGAGTAGGGTCTCCAAATCACCTGTCCCCACCAAATTACCTAGAAAACCTTCAAATTATCCTGAAAATCTATGAATTCGGCCTGAGAATTAAAGAGAGAACAGCTGGAATGCTACAGTGAGAAGAGTTCACGCTTCTATCAAGGTAGGAAGACGGGGAAAAAGAAATAAAGAGACAAAGGCCTCCAAGGGGGAGGGGCCCCGCGAGGAGCCGGGCTGAGGCCGGGGTGAGTGTCCCCAGGACAGGAGAGCCCCGTCCCGGAGGAGCAGGAGCTGCACCGACCTTCCCGGGCGGAAAGGGGCTCACAGGGAGTTGGAGCAGGACCCAGGAGGGCGGGGAGGCCCTCGGGCTCCCTGGGACAGTAACAGGGACCTGCGCCCTGGGAGAGTGCGCCGAGCTCCCTAAGGGCTGCAGCGCGCACGGCGGGGCCGGAGCAGCTCGGGGGGGGCTCAGGGGCGGCTCCACGTAGGGGGCTGCAGGGCGGGAGCAGCTCGGGGGGCTCGGGGGCGGCTCCTCGGAGGGGGCTGCGGGGCGGGAGCAGCTCGGTGGGGCGGGAGCAGCTCGGTGGGGCGGGAGCAGCTCGGTGGGGCTCGGGGGCGGCTCCGCGGAGGGGGCTGCGCCACCGGGAGCGCAAATCCAACAGCACAGGCCCCGAGCACAGGGCAACGGGACACAGCCCAGGATCCCGCCTCCCCCGGGACAGGCAGAGGCCGGGAGGGCCCAGGACAGCGAGGACGCTCCTGCCCTGGGCTGAGCAGATCAGCAGCCCCGCCCCGAAGCCTCCAGGCCCTGCAGACGGAGAGCTCCCGAGCTACTGCAGGGGCTGAATCCAGGTTTCCAGAGCTGGCCCCGCCACTGGGGCTGTTCCTCCTGGGGCCTCACGGGGGCTGTTCCTCCTGGGGCCTCACGGGGTAAACAACCCCCACTGAGCCCTGCACCAGGCAGGGGCAGAGCAGCTCCCCCAAGTGCTCTCCTTCAGGTATCCCCCAAGCTGATACCTGAAAATCAGCACAACAGGCCCCTCCCCCAGAAGACCAGCTAGATGGACAAGGTCCAGGGGAAGTCAAGGGACTTAAAGTACACAGAATCAGAAGATACAAAAAAAAAAAAAAAAAAAAAAAGGAACCACGGGGGAGTTTGTTTCTGTTTTGTTTTGTTTTGCTTTTTGATTTGTTTCCTTCCCCCACCCCTTTTTTTCCCTTCTTTTTCTTTCTCTTTTTCTCCTTTTTTTTTCTTCTTTTTTTTTTCTCTTTCTCTTTTCTTTCCTTCTTTCTCTCCTCTCTTTTTCTCCTTTTCCCAATACAACTTGCTTTTGGCCACTCTGCACTGAGCAAAATGACTAGAAGGAAAACCTCACCTCAAAAGAAAGAATCAGAAACAGTCCTCTCTCCCACAGAGTTACAAAATCTGGATTACAATTCAATGTCAGAAAGCCAATTCAGAAGCACTATTATACAGCTACTGGTGGCCCTAGAAAAAAGCATAAAGGACTCAAGAGACTTCATGACTGCAGAATTTAGAGCTAATCAGGCAGAAATTAAAAATCAATTGAATGAGATGCAATCCAAAAGAAGTCCTAACGAGGAGGGTTAATGAGGTGGAAGAACGAGTGAGTGACATAGAAGACAAGTTGATGGCAAAGAGGGAAACTGAGGAAAAAAGAGACAAACAATTAAAAGACCATGAAGATAGATTAAGGGAAATAAACGACAGCCTGAGGAAGAAAAACCTACATTTAATTGGGGTTCCTGAGGGCACTGAAAGGGCCAGAGGGCCAGAATATGTATTTGAACAAATTCTAGCTGAAAACTTTCCTAATCTGGGAAGGGAAACAGGCATTCAGACAGGAAATAGATCCCCCCCTAAAATCAATAAAAACCGTTCAACACCTCGACATTTAATAGGGAAGCTTGCAAATTCCAAAGATAAAGAGAAGATCCTTAAAGCAGCAAGAGACAAGAAATCCCTGACTTTTATGGGGAGGAGTATTAGGGTAACAGCAGACCTCTCCACAGAGACCTGGCAGGCCAGAAAGGGCTGGCAGGATATATTCAGGGTCCTAAATGAGAAGAACATGCAACCAAGAATACTTTATCCAGCAAGGCTCTCATTCAAAATGGAAGGAGAGATAAAGAGCTTCCAAGACAGGCAGCAACTGAAAGAATATGTGACCTCCAAAGCAGCTCTGCAAGAAATTTTAAGGGGGACTCTTAAAATTCCCTTTTAAGAAGAAGTTCAGTGGAACATTCCACAAAAACAAGGACTGAATAGCTATCATGATGACACTAAACTCATATCTCTCGATAGTAACTCTGAACGTGAACGGGCTTAATGACCCCATCAAAAGGCGCAGGGTTTCAGACTGGATAAAAAAGCAGGACCCATCTATTTGCTGTCTACAAGAGACTCATTTTAGACAGAAGGACACCTACAGCCTGAAAATAAAAGGTTGGAGAACCATTTACCATTCCAATGGTCCTCAAAAGAAAGCAGGGGTAGCCATCCTTATATCAGATAAACTAAAATTTACCCCAAAGACTGTAGTGAGAGATGAAGAGGGACACTATATCATACTTAAAGGATCTATCCAACAAGAGGTCTTAACAATCCTCAATATATATGCTCCGAATGTGGGAGCTGCCAAATATATAAATCAATTATTAACCAAAGTGAAGAAATACTTAGATAATAATACACTTATACTTGGTGACTTCAATCTACCTCTTTCTATACTCGATAGGTCTTCTAAGCACAACATCTCCAAAGAAACGAGAGCTTTAAACGATACACTGGACCAGATGGATTTCACAGATATCTACAGAACTTTACATCCAAACTCAACTGAATACACATTCTTCTCAAGTGCACATGGAACTTTCTCCAGAATAGACCACATACTGGGTCACAAATCGGGTCAGAACCGATACCAAAAGATTGGGATCGTCCCCTGCATATTCTCAGACCATAATGCCTTGAAATTAGAACTAAATCACAATAAGAAGTTTGGAAGGACCTCAAACATGTGGAGGTTAAGGACCATCCTGCTAAAAGATGAAAGGGTCAACCAGGAAATTAAGGAAGAATTAAAAAGATTCATGGAAACTAATGAGAATGAAGATACAACCGTTCAAAATCTTTGGGATGCAGCAAAAGCAGTCCTAAGGGGGAAATACATTGCAATACAAGCATCCATTCAAAAACTGGAAAGAACTCAAATACAAAAGCTAACCTTACACATAAAGGAGCTAGAGAAATAACAGCAAATAGATCCTACACCCAGCAGAAGAAGAGAGTTAATAAAGATTCGAGCAGAACTCAACAAAATTGATACCAGAAGAACTGTGGAACAGATCAACAGAACCAGGAGCTGGTTCTTTGAAAGAATTAATTAGATAAACCATTAGCCAGCCTTATTAAAAAGAAGAGAGAGAAGACTCAAATTAATAAAATCATGAATGAAAAAGGAGAGATCACTACCAACACCAAGGAAATACAAACGATTTTAAAAACATTATGAACAGCTATACACCAATAAATTGGGCAATCTAGAAGAAATGGACGCATTCCTGGAAAGCCACAAACTACCAAAACTGGAACAGGAAGAAATAGAAAACCTTAACAGGCCAATAAGGAGGAAATTGAAGCAGTCATCAAAAACCTCCCCAGACACAAAAGTCCAGGGCCAGATGGCTGCCCAAGGGAATTCTATCAAACGTTTAAAGAAGAAACCATACCTATTCTCCTAAAGCTGTTTGGAAAGATAGAAAGAGACGGAGTACTTCCAAATTGGTTCTATGAGGCCAGCATCACCTTAATTCCAAAACCAGACAAAGACCCCACCAAAAAGGAGAATTACAGACCAATATCCCTGATGAACATGGATGCAAAAATTCTCAACAAGATACTGGCCAATAGGATCCAACAGTACATTAAGAAAATTATTCACCATGACCAAGTAGGATTTATCCCTGGGACACAAGGCTGGTTCAACACCCGTAAAACAATCAATGTGATTCATCATATCAGCAAGAGAAAAACCAAGAACCATATGATCCTCTCATTAGATGCAGAGAAAGCATTTGACAAAATACAGCATCCATTCCTGGTCAAAACTCTTCAGAGTGTAGGGATAGAGGGAACATTCCTCGACATCTTAAAAGCCATCTATGAAAAGCCCACAGCAAATATCATTCTCAATGGGGAAGCACTGGGAGCCTTTCCCCTAAGATCAGGAACAAGACAGGAATGTCCACTCTCACCACTGCTATTCAACATAGTACTGGAAGTCCTAGCTTCAGCGATCAGACAACAAAAAGACATTAAAGTCATTCAAATTGGCAAAGAAGAAGTCAAACTCTCCCTCTTCGCCGATGACATGATACTCTACATAGAAAACCCAAAAGTCTCCACCCCAAGATTGCTAGAACTCATACAACAATTCGGTAGCGTGGCAGGATACAAAATCAATGCCCAGAAATCAGTGGCATTTCTATACACTAACAATGAGACTGAAGAAAGAGAAATTAAGGAGTCAATCCCATTTACAATTGCACCCAAAAGCATAAGATACCTAGGAATAAACCTAACCAAAGAGGTAAAGGATCTATACCCTCAAAACTACAGAACACTTCTGAAAGAAATTGAGGAAGACACAAAGAGATGGAAAAATAGTCCATGCTCATGGATTGGCAGAATTAATATTGTGAAAATGTCAATGTTACCCAGGGCAATTTACACATTTAATACAATCCCTATCAAAATACCATGGACTTTCTTCAGAGAGTTAGAACAAATTATTTTAAGATTTGTGTGGAATCAGAAAAGACCCCGAATAGCCAGGGGAATTTTAAAAAAGAAAACCACATCTGGGGGCATCACAATGCCAGATTTCAGGTTGTACTACAAAGCTGTGGTCATCAAGACAGTGTGGTACTGGCACAAAAACAGACACATAGATCAATGGAACAGAATAGAGATCCCAGAAGTAGACCCTGAACTTTATGGTCAACTAATATTCGATAAAGGAGGAAAGTCTATCCATTGGAAGAAAGACAGTCTCTTCAATAAATGGTGCTGGGAAAATTGGACATCCACATGCAGAAGAATGAAACTAGACCACTCTCTTTCACCATACACAAAGATAAACTCAAAATGGATGAAAGATCTAAATGTGAGACAAGATTCCATCAAAATCCTAGAGGAGAACACAGGCAACACCCTTTTTGAACTCAGCCACAGTAACTTCTTGCAAGATACATCCACGAAGGCAAAAGAAACAAAAGCAAAAATGAACTATTGGGACTTCATCAAGATAAGAAGCTTTTGCACAGCAAAGGATACAGTCAACAAAACTCAAAGACAACCTACAGAATGGGAGAAGATATTTGCAAATGACATATCAGATAAAGGGCTAGTTTCCAAGATCTATAAAGAACTTATTAAACTCAACACCAAAGAAACAATCCAATCATGAAATGGGCAAAAGACATGAACAGAAATCTCACAGAGGAAGACCTAGACATGGCCAACATGCATATGAGAAAATTCTCTGCATCACTTGCCATCAGGGAAATACAAATCAAAACCACAATGAGATACCACCTCACACCAGTGAGAATGGGGCAAATTAACAAGGCAGGAAACAACAAATGTTGGAGAGGATGCGGAGAAAAGGGAACCCTCTTACACTGTTGGTGGGAATGTGAACTGGTGCAGCCATTCTGGAAAACTGTGTGGAGGTTCCTCAAAGAGTTAAAAATAGACCTGCCCTACGACCCAGCAATTGCGCTGTTGGGGATTTACCCCAAAGATACAGATGCAATGAAATGCCGGGACACCTGCACCCCAATGTTTATAGCAGCAATGGCCACAATAGCCAAACTGTGGAAGGAGCCTCGGTGCCCATCAAAAGATGAATGGATAAAGAAGATGTGGTCTATGTATACATGGAATATTCCTCAGCTATTAGAAATGACAAATACCCACCATTTACTTCAACGTCGATGGAACTGGAGGGTATTATACTGAGTGAAATAAGTCAATCGGAGAAGGACAAACATTATATGTTCTCATTCATTTGGGGAATATAAATAATAGTGAAAGGGAATATAAGGGAAGGGAGAAGAAATGTGTGGGAAATATCAGAAAGGGAGACAGAACGTAAAGACTCCTAACTCTGGGAAATGAACTAGGGGTGGTAGAAGGGGAGGAGGGCGGGGGGTGGGGGTGAATGGTGATGGGCACTGGGGGTTATTCTGTATGTTGGTAAATTGAACACCAATAAAAAATAAATTAAAAATAAATAAAAATAAAAATAGGTGGCATGCTTCATAAGATAACATGAATATAAGTTTGAGTAAGCAAAAATATTTTTTGAACAAAAGATGCTTAAATATCTTGTCCTGGATACTCACCTACTAACCTTCAACCTGATGGTTCTAGGGACTGCTAGGGGAAGCAGGGTGGACAAAAGGCTAAGAAAGCCATACCTTTAAGCACTGGAAATCCATCAACTGAGTCAAACAAAATGCATCCTTAATTCAGCTCCTCCTCCGAACAGGGAGGATACCTGAAAGCTGCTGTAGAGCTCTACTGAGGATAGGCACAATGACATGTGTAACAGTTGAAATCCTTCAGACCCTTAAGTGAGGAATCAACTTCTACGGTGGTCATGGTTGCAGTTTGAAAGAAATTCACAGTGGGAACTTCGAGCACGCCTACAATTTGCAACTGGAAAAATGAAGCAAGACTGATGTAGAAAAGAGAGAAGGAAAGGTTTTAGTTCCAAATGGCACATGCTTGATTTGTGGCCTAAGGTAAACCACCCCCCTGACCCACAGGAACTGGACCTTGAGAATTCCCTTCAGGATGTATGCTGCCAGTAACAGCAGAATCCAATTACAATCATGTGATGTCTCCTGTCATACCAAATTGTTTCATCAAATCACTTTCTATAAATTTAGCAGCAGTCCACATTTCACACACAGCATCCTCTCAATTTGAGGAACTGTAAATGTCTACATGCCATTTCAATGCCAATACCACCCTCTAGTGGCTAGAACGGCTGGCTGGCCTGACGGAGCTGAGCGTGCCTGCCTGCTGGTTTTCTTGTCCTATTGATAGCTCTCTCCTCATCAAAGGCCAACTTCGCTAAAGAATTGTTTCTTTTAACTAAAAAACAATCCATTCTATAGTGTCATGGATTAGTATACTTGAACGGTAGTAGCTAGTAGGTTAGCTTTTCTACTTAAGCTTCTCAGTAATACGGAAATTCACCAAAAAGTTCAGGAAGATTTCATGGGATTCTATTTAAATATCAATATTCCTTATAAATTTGGACTGTAATTCGATTTGCAAAGGCAATTTCTTTGCCCACAACCCTGGGAATACACCTATGGTGTGAATACACTGGGTTTTTTTTTTGTTTTTTTTTTTTTTTTTTTGCCATTTAAAGGGAAAAGGATGGTTTCTACCTCCTCAGAAGGCAAGGATGTTTAAGGAGTTACGGGAGGTAAAAGACACACATTTTGGAGGATCTCGGATGCAAATTTAGCTCCAGTGCTGTCAATGGTTAAGGTCCTGGTCAAGTCACTCAATTTTGTGATACCTTGATTGCCTCTTCAAAAAGGGGGAGAGAGGGCAGCCCAGGTGGCTCAGCGGTTTAGCGCCGCCTTAAGTCCAGGGCCTGATTCGGGAGACCCAGGATTGAGTCCTGGGCTCCCTGCATGGAGCCTGCTTCTCCCTCTGCCTGTGTCTCTGCCTCTCTCTGTGTTTCTCACGAATAAATTTTTTTAAAAAATTTTTTTAAAAAGGAGGGGGGAGGAGAGAGTGTGCCTAGGTGGCTCAGTCAGTTAAGCATCCTACTCTTGATTTCAGCTCAGGTCAGGATCTCAGGCTCTGTGCTCAGTGGGAAGTCTGTTTGAGATTTTCTCTCTCTCTCCCTCTTCCCCTTCCCCACTGCCCCCCCCCCCCACACACACACACACTTTCTCTCTTTAAAATAAATCAATATTTTTTTTTTAAAAAGTGAGGGAATAAAAATAATGCCTGGCTCACAAAGTGAGGGGAAATGTACGTGTAATTCCTGGCATGCGACAGGTAGTCAATAAAGTATGTTATTAGGCATAAGTTTGTACCACCTCACACAAGCCCCAAAAACAAAGTGAAATGTCATTGGGAGAATCATATGAGACAAATGCTAGCCTTTCCTTTGCAATTTAATTACCAAGATAGGATCCTAAAACCTTATCTTTAAAAGCTGTATCTTTTAGTAATTCTTCGAAATATGCTTATTGTATCCTAACCACTGCTCGTGATGCCTTACACGAAAGAGCTCATTTAATCCTACAAGTAAAATAATAATCCTTACAAGAAAATACAGAAAAATTCACATAACTTATATGTGGCCAAATGGGTACCTGAACTGAGATACTTAAACTCCAGCTGCATCCTCCTAATATGCTATCCCATCTCCCTAAAGCAAGCCCAGGCAGGTGGAGAACACCAGTTTGGGATTTTTGTCACTGGCAGCTTATTCTAAAGACTTAAGATCAGGCTCACCAGGTTTTGGAGGATAAAGAAGTGGGCTACTGCCCAAGGTTTGAAATATTTATAATTAAAAACTCTTCCTCTCACCTTCTGTTTGTCATGCATAAACCAGAAACATGCAAAATGTTTACAATTGTTCAGCACTTTACAGTGTGTGGTTTCTTCAAACTACTGAAGACTATTTTCATTCTCACAATAATGCAAGCCCAGGAAAATATTATGTCCTATCTTACACATCTAAGGCCAAGACAATTAAGTGGATCATCCAAGATCACATAGCTCGGAAATGGCACAGCTATAACCCTTAAGCCCCATTCTTTGCTGCCAATCCTGTTCCTTACTTTACTAGGTCTTGATAGATAAGGTCGGCAGAAAACTCTGTTTCTAAGTGGAAGATCTCAAAAGCCTACTTTCAACAGTGCCAGCAATTCAAAATCCAGTTTTTAAATGGGGAGAAAATTGGAGACAAATTTAAGGTTGATCGGGCTAGAGGTACCACATTCTTAACGGGCCATTGTTGCCTTTTTCTCTTTCCCAGGCCAGCTTTGGTCCACCAAACCTCAGAAGAGATTAGGACAGGAGAGGGCTAGGGATGTGAAACTTCATATCTATCTGTGAATCCGCCAGCACTAACAGAAACAAATCCTTATCTGCCAACTTTCTGGATCAGTAACTGCATTACTGTATTTGGAAGACACCATTTTTTGCCTTATAATCAGACAATGGAATTGGTTTTGTATAATAGTATCTTGAGGTATCTTTCAAGCTGTATCTATCACATTCCCAAACCTCACTTTCAGAAGATATTTTAGATGTTTAGCTAGAAGGGCCCAGTCCCTTGAAATCACTCTCCTCTGCCCTGGATAGACTATCAAATATTTATGTTTATATTTTTCACTCAAAATGAAACCATACGGATTGTTGTTGTTTTTTTTTTTTTTTTAATTGAAGGGAAAAAAAAAAAAAAAACCTGTAAAGATAAAATTGGCTGCCTGTCCCCTAGCTACCATGATCTCACGGGAGGGTGGAAGCTTCAGTAGCTTTTCAATTCAAGAGGCAAAGTCACCCTCAAACATATGGGGACAACCAAGACTACACTTTGCAAAGTTGTCTGGCAAATTATCTTGTCCCCTACTAAAAGAAAAATAAATCCCTACAGATATGTGCAGCTGCAAGCAATTACTCATCTCCATTATACACTCACTTAAAAGACTAATTCAAACCCTGCTGCCTACACCTGTGTGAGGCAAGTAAACAAGTTATAAGGGGAAAGGGCAACAATGAAAAAAAGCCTGTCTATAATAGTATGTATATGGTCATTTCCAGAACCCTAGCATTAACTTATCAAGGCATCAAATAACTGTTCTCATTACTAAGTGGTCTGGGTTACTCCCAGGATAAGCAATAGATTGCATCTGTTGCTAAATATTGTCGGTCTCTTATGGAAATACAAGTCTCATGCTACCCTTTAGAAATAGCATAAAATTAATTAATTGAAAGAGACCTTAGGGTCCAATAGCCTCATATTTCCACCCAGGAACAGAAGAATGTATGCTTAAAGGTTTCACGAAGCAACCAAAAATCTGCAGAGCATGAATGAGAGATCTGAAAGTTCTACTTCCATTGGACAGGACCTATGTTCCACATAGTGTGCTGGAAACCTGTCATGGGCTATACGATTTTTAAATTTTTACCACATTGTTATTATCATTTTCAAACTTTAGAGAATGGAGGAAACCAGTCCATGATCACACAACTTGAAAGCCACCAAACAGAAATCAGAATCCTCTGACTCCTAAGACCAAGGCATTAAGCCCTCAGGAGCTGAGTGTTTAACACATGGAATCTCCAGGTTGGCTGCATGTTGGGATTACCTGAAGAACCTTATTATTATTTAATGCTAATTTGATTTAGTAGGTTTCAAGCATGTCCTGGACTTGGGAATTTTCTTCTAAACTTCTCAGTTAATTCTCCTGTGCAGGTGCTTTTGCAAACCACTGGTAAAACAGAACCGAAAGGGTTTGTGTATTCCTTTTCATAGTGGTGCCAGAAATGGAAGTTTAGCATAGAGCTTAAAAGAATCATTTCAGAGATCATGTAGATCTGGATCTCAATCTCAGCTTTGTAACTTACTAGTTTTATTATCTGGGCAAAATTAACCTCCCTAAACCCTAGTTTTCCCACTGGTAAAATGGAAACTCACGATGATTAAGTTGAATAGGATTATATAAGAACTTAGCATAGTGCCCGATAGGCAGGAAAGTACCCCCAAAAGGTCACTGTTCCTATTATCTTTGAAAAATATAGGAGTCTAGTGATTTAATTTAATCTACATAAGAAATCATGCATAAAATATAATTTATGTTGATAATTACACTGGGGAGTTTGTGAGATATATTCACCTATCTTATTTAACACTCTCACATCTCTGTGACATATAAGTGAAAATGAAGTTCAGAGATACCAACAATCTTTCCTAATGGCACCCATTCCTAAGTGACAGAATGAGAATTTGGCCATCTAATGGCTAAGGATGGCTCAAGTTCAAATAAAATAACACTTCATACAAATGGAGACTTTTTATTTTTCAAAACACAGCAAAATTCTAAGTTTTTCTTCAATAGAGACTACTTACTATAAACAATTTGAGGAGTTATCATTTGAACTACCTTCAGAGCCAGTTTTTAAGTACAGATACTCCTCATCTTATATACTGGAAGGTATTATCCAGTTTAATCCATGGAACTTACTTTTAAATAATATTTGAGCATGGACTTGATTTCAAGAAATGAACACTAAAGAAAATGAACATGTTTAAAAGATTCTTTAAGTAGTTTCAGAAAAAGAAACTTCAGAATGAAGCTATAAGAACTTACAAAAATCAGTGGATATAGGATATAGACTTTGCTTTTAGTTCAATTCCTCATTTTATTAAGGCAGCTCAATATGTGTAGCTTTCTAAGAAGGCACAAGTGAGACTTCAGGAAAGTCCAATAACTTGTATCATTACAGAAAAAAAAAAAATCTTTTTACCTTCAATTCCAGCCAGTCCAAAGGCCCCCAAGTCTTTGTCAATAAGGAGTAAATTTTTTTGATACAGATGAAATCATCTGAGTTCATTTTCTTTCATGTTCTAGAAATGACTTCTGTATTTTAGAGTATCAATTTCTTTATATTTTAATTGTTCCTGAAGTTATATAACTATATTCTATCAATACTATAATCTTTATGAAATTGATAATATTCTTTTAAAAATGCCAGAAAACAAACCTCAGAAACTTGGTCCTAATATATATGAAATATATGACAAGAAAAATTAAAAGCCAATATAGGCAGCAAATGTAAGTTAGATCCAAAGGCTGTTAAAACTAGAAGGGAGCGAGGCCAACCACCTTACCCAACATAAGAGTTAAACTGCAAACAAAGATGTTAAAGACTTGTCTAGTCTCTCAACAGGCAGAAATGGAAAGTTCATAAAACTTACTTTCTGACTCTAAGAAGAAGGTGCCATAACAATGATTTGCTCCAAATATCAACAGGATAATTCCTACAACCATAATGATTTTTAAAATATGGTCACAATGAGATATTATAAGGGGAAGGAGAAAAACTTACTGATGTTGAGTCCAGGTAGTATAAGACTCTTGAAAGTCTATGGATCCTAGGGGCTAGAAAATCAATAAGCATCTAGGGTTTACAAAGAGTCATCTACTCACTTTATAAGTAAGAAATCCACAAAAGAGAACATTAAAAAATAGCAGTAATAATAGCACACACTGATTTTGCTTTGGGTTGAACATTCAGCCAAGCCACTGATGTGCACATTCTTATCACAGCAGCATTAATAGGTAGGTTCTATTTAAAAAAAAAAAAAAAAAAAAAAAAAAAAACCAGTGATACTAAATGAGGAAACTAAGCAAGAGTGTCAATAACTTACTGAGGCCACATAGTTGTTGTGGTACACAGTCTCTTAAAATGGCCCCTACAATTCCTGCCTTCTGGTATTCATATTTACTAGTAACTGATTTCTAACAAATAGAATATAGCAAAAGTGATGGGAAGTCACTTCCGAGATTGGGTTACAAAAGACTGACATCTGACTTACTGGCACTGTTTCTAGTTCTAGCTTGCTCACAACAATGAAGCCAGATGCCATGATATGAGCTGCTCCATGGAAGGAGGCACTTCTGGCCAAGGGCTAGCAACAGGCTGAAGCCCTCAATCCAACAGCACACAAGGGACTGACTCCTACCAGCTACCACATGATTTGAGTTTAGAAACTAATCTACCCACAGTATCTTCAGATAATGGCAGTCCAGGCCAACACCTTGGCTACAGTTTGTGGGAGACTCTAAAGATCCAGCTAAGCTTCATCAAGACGGCAAACCTACAGAAACTGAGATAATACTGTTTTAAGCCACTAAGATTTGAGATAATTTGTAATGCAACTGATAATATATCCAGTACATTAAAATCTCAAGATTTAAGGGTATCTGACTTTAAAATCTATTCTCTTATCCAACAATATCACAAGGACAATCTATGCAGATCATAGTTAACCTATAATATGATGGCTATGTCCATGTTTTCATCCTTTGATTCATTTTAAAATTACCGAAAATTATTGTGAAGTGTCAGGAACTCCTCTACATTCTAAGATATGAAGATGAGACAAGTGAGCTTATTGACTTTTTATTAGGGAAGAAAAACATGCAAACAAATCAACATTGTTAAGTTACCACTCAAATTCAAGTTGTAGATAATTACTTTCATGACAAAATTTTATTCCAAATATTTACTTTCCAGATTTTAATGTAGATATCCCCTGAGCATCTAATTCCTACTTTCATTAGTTTTTTTTTTTAGCAGCACAGAACTGAACCTTATTTTACACACAATGTTATTTAGTATAAAAACCATCATTCACTTCTATCTTTTTGCTCAACCTTAGCACCTAAGTATTTTAAACAATGCTTTCTAAAATTAATAAAGTAGATATACAGCAGAGGGGGTATTAGAAAAACCTATAGGAAAAGAACAATAGGTGATCTAGAAGTATTGACTGGAAGGGAATTTTTGGGAAGAAAAAAGGCAAGGGTGACAGCAAAGAGCTAAGGGTGTATTGATTGCCTGCTATAGGGAGCCCATGTGCTGACTCCTCTCCCCACCCTTTCTTTTTTGGTGCAATTGCAGAGAGTTCACACTAAGATGATAATCCATGGCATATTTGAAAATGTATCTGACTTAATTAGCAAAGAATGACAGAGTGGATAATGATGGCACTGAATGTTGACTTTGGGTTCTTGATGGTTTTCAGGAGAATTTGTCTCAGTTTGGTTGAGGAGACTGACAGGGCTATGAAGTAAAAACAGTGACAGAATGAAAAATGATGTGTTTTCCTCAAGCTATTTGATCAAGAGCTGGAGCAGTAGATATAGATTTTTCATGAATTTACATTTTAATATCCGTAAATTTCTTTCTGCTTCAGATAGATTTGTCTTTTTCATCTTTTCAAAAATATTAGCTTTGGCTTACTTCTTGGTTTTACATATTTTCCTTAACTGTCCTAAGTGCTGTATGTTCCACCCTACAAATGACTCTTATGGGAATTACAGCAATATTTAAAAATTTTCTCAGAAGTAAAGAAACTTCATACTAAATTAGTAAATCCTAATCATTCCTGCCAGACTCCTTGTCTAGCAGGTAACTATCTTCTCAAGACATTATCCACCAAGAACACAAAGACTCCATTTGAATTTTTTTAAACAACAGACTATTTTCACAGTTCTAGAGAATGGAAGATCAAATTCCCAGCATGGTCGGATCCGTTAAGAACTCTCTTCCTAGGTTACAAATGTCAGCCTGCTTGCTGCATTCTCACATGGCAGGGATAAGGAGGGGGAATGAGGGATAGGGAGATCATTCTAGTCTTTTCCTCTATTCTTATTAGGATACTAATCTTGAGACACCTGGGTGGCTCAGGAGTTGAGTGTCTGCCTTTGGCTCAGGGAGAGATCCCAGGGTCCTGGGACTGAGTCCCACATCAGCCTCCCCACAGGGAGCCTGCTTCTCATTATGCCAATGTCTCTGCCTGTTTCTCATGAATAAATAAAATCTTAAAAAAAAAAAAAAAAAAAAAGGACACTAATCTCATCAAGGAAAGAGTCTATCTTCATGACATCATCTAAACCTAATTGCCTCACAAAGGCCCCACCTCCAAGTATCATGTTTTTGGGATTAAGGCTCCAAGAAATGAATTTGGAGGGGACACAAATATTCAGTCCTGACCTTCCATTTAGTGCTAATGGAAGGGCTAATGAGCTTGGATAGGGTGAAAAGATGTTGTGCTCAGCCTTTGTTGCCATAGTCCTGAGCAGCTAAGGCAAAGCAATTAGGTCAAACTGGACTATCTATGAAGCACAACTGATAGAATAACCTATATATGAGGAAAACCAATGGAACAGAAATTTAAAACAAGTATAACAAGTATACAGAAATGACAGGAGACAAAATAAGCATGATGAATGCTAAGACCTGAAAGCTGGGACAAGATAAATGACTTTCAATTTTTGAAAAACTGTATATGGAAGATATTGTGTTGAAACGAAAACTGAACTTAAGAAATTAACAGCAGAATGGACAAAGTTAAACAGCAAATTAGTGAGCTGAAAGATTGGGTTGAGGCAATTGTCCAGAAAACACAAAGAAGTAATATTTTAAAAGTACATATAAAAAGAGATATAAAGTAGAATTGTCCAAAGAGAAAGGAGAGAAATTATTTGAAGAAATGACAGTTGAGACTTTCCCAGAACCATAGACAGACTTCAGTACACAGCAAGAGCTTAGACTGTAAGAGGGTTTGAGAAGAAGTCATCCTCAAGACCAAAAAAAATTTTAACAAAAAGAGTTCTGAAGGGGAAGAAGGAAGCAAATCTTCAGAAAAACCTGAAAATTGATGTCCAATTTCTTAGCTGTATTGGATACATGAATATGACAGGTTAATATCTTCAAATTGCTGAAGAGATCATTAACCCTAAAATATTATATCCTACTATGCTATCATTTGACAGATAAAAGCTTTTTCAGATTTATGAGAGGTGAGAAACTATGCCAACAATTGAAGTTGTTTGAAAGATCTTCTACAGAAGAGGAGAAATGAATACAGAAGAAAGAGCTATGGGAAGTAAGCAGAAATAAAATTTATAAATTTTGTGGTTTAAATAAAGAGGAACAGGAAGAGGAAGGAAGGAAGACAAGGAGAGAGGTGGAGCCGGGGAGGACAGAAAAGGACAACAGAAAAACAAAATACACCCTTACTCTGGAAGGAAGGAAGGAAGGAAGGAAGGAAGGAAGGAAGGAAGGAAGGAAGGAAGGAAGGAACAAGACCTTAAAATACCAAGAATTCAGAAATGGAGGCAAGGTAGGAAAAGACAACAGGAAGGTCAGAATGTGATACTATCCTCTCCTTATTTGAGATGGAGGAAGGAGCTGGGGCAGGCCTGAGGACAGATGCACTTTATAAATGGATAGGGGAAATAGGTACAATTATGGCTTTCAATTTAGGAGTAACTAACAGGATCACAAAGCTCAGCCTTCAAGCCTACAAAAAAAAAAAAAATGTTGAGAAAGGAAAAATCATAGCAAATAGGAAACAGATCATTGTCAAAAATCTGAAAGTGTGGCAAGTTATATTTTCTGATGTAGAATCACTCCTTGAGATAAACTATACTTACGATGCATTTTTAAAAGCTCCTTTAAAATTTATCTACATGATATATTAAGATTTTTGCATCTATGTTCATAAATGAATGGCCCTATAATTTTCATGGATTGTATGGTGTATATATATCAAAGTTAATCAGCCCATGTATTATTCAAGCAGTTTTCCTTTTTTTTATCCAAGTTACAGAAAACTTAGATATCTTTACTATTTGTGCCTTGAAGAACCTATAAAACACTTTAGGTCTAGCATATTTTATGCAAGGGTGGATTCTTACCATTTTAAGGTCTTTAATGGTTAACAAATCATCAAGGCTCTTTTCAGTCTGGCCCATTTATATCTCCAGATATATTATCCTCAATTTCTTACAATCTGTCATCCAGCCAAACTAGCTTACTTGCAGTCATATGAAACTTATCCCTACCCCTGCCCTGTCCCATTCTGTCCCACTCAATTGGCCTTTGCACAGTTTAGGTCTTCCTGAAATCACCACTCATCCACCTACCTATACTTAATCAGCAGAGATAAATTTGGCATTTCATGTCTCAGCCTGTACATTTATTTCTTCTCCTGAATACTTCTTTAATCCACTCTCTGAAGGGCCTGTAAAGGTCCTGTACATTGGATTAGGTCAACTCCAACAAATACCACTTTTCCCATTTGCACATGTAGTTCAATGCTTGACACATTTTCACAGTTCCCTTTGGTCAGAACCCAAAAGCATGGAACGCATGGTTCCTGCCACAGTTCCCACCCCCATCTCCTCTGTTCCACTGAGCCACACTGACCTCAAGATGCAGGAGCACTTCTCAGGCCTCAGCAGCCCAAGGATACTAAGAAGGGAATTTTAAAAGATTAATCTACAAGAAAGAAGCTGTATTTCTTTATTAGCAGGACCCATCTTTTACAGGACCATCTAGTTACCAAGATATGCCATTCACACTGAGAGAAGCCTCTCCTTTATTGGCTCAATCTCTTCACATGAGCCTATGACCATACCTCACAACCCTGATTTACCACTAACAAAATCCTGAACACATTTTTCTGACACCTTTCCATCAATGTGTATTGCTAGAAGGGAAGTGGGGGAGAGGCAACTGATAAGATGCCACTGGCCTAAGGTAAACCTGAAATCAGAAATGAGGCTAAGGCCCAGCTTGGTACATTGGGATAGTGACTTTAGTATTACCTTCCCTTCTACTTTGATAAGCATCCCTCTCTAGCTCACAGGATCCCTACCAAAGAGGTGATAAAGTAAGATTTCTCATCTGGAGGGGTTTCATAAACTAAAGAATTATACAAACAAAAGGTATGAAGGGAGCAAAGAATTGTTGGCTGCCCTTAAGAAAGGCTGCAATATTTTGTGGCCAGCTTGCACCATTTTGTGTACTAAATAGAATTTTCTAAATAGCAGTCTCCTGGCTTCAAACATTCATATAATTTCTGCTAACTAAACATTTTGTTGACTTCTTAGAGAAAGCACCAGACTTTTCCATCTTCAGATACATGTAACAGGGTCAAAACAATTTAACTCCCAACTCAGATGTGCAAGGTGAATAAATCATTAGTCTAATTAATGTAATCTTTCTTTCAATTCCCTAACTTCTCAATCCACTTTAGACATAATCTGATTCAGTAATTTAAACAGTCCTTTAAAATAGTATTCTATGTCTCTAAGGCTGCTCAGAGTTCCAGGTTCCCTCTATCTGCCCTGCCTCTCCTGCAGTCTTGGCATCCAGGTGTATAGAAGAGTCAGGTGTGTGAGTCCTTGGGAAAACCAAAGGTCCTGTAATCTCGTACTGAGCCTCTGGAACAACAGCTTCAGTCGGCTTGGTTGCTCCAAGGCTCTGCTGGCCTTCCTGAAAATGGTTTATTCTTGATGTGCTTCTGTGCTGACTCATTATAGTTTGCCAGGCCCATGAGTTACATCATCGTCGCCAGTCAAGGATCACTGCACACAGCTCTATCAGCTCCCTTAAAAGGCCCTCAGGCTTTTAATTCAGTGACCTTCTGACAGGAATTGGGGTGACTCAGGAAAGCTCAACTGCTAGCTCTCCTAGGCTGACCCTGCAGTCTGCTTTCCCATGGTGGTACTCAGAAAACAAGGAACAGTTCACCCCTTCTCTGTCCTGCACCAGCCTCATTTACCCAACACACCAATTTCTCCAGTCTAAATCTGAAGGACGAATGAGCGACATGCGTCCTGCTATCTCCCTCCTCACTTCTAATCTCTGCACACAGCAAACAGAAGCAGTGTTATTTTTGTTCTCCTACACCCTCCTCACTCTCCCTCAGAGAGCCACACTAGTATTAACAGACAAGGCATCTTCTTTACACCTGAGAAGATTCTGCTTATTTGTTGATCCATCAGCCTTATTTGTTGATGTTCTTAAGGGAACCAGAACATCCTTCCTCAAGACCATTATGGCTTACAAATCTATTATCTTGCTGACTAATCTGATTTGGGTTATCAAAATCAGAGAAGGTCCTTTGTAAAATATTCTGTTCCCCAGAACTTCCCCCTCCCAGCTCCCCCAAGATAACTGCTGAAGGGAGATGTAGCAAGAGTGTTTGCATTCAGAAAGGGGACAGAAGAAAGCAAACTAGGAAGTTTGAAAGTGTTAACCCCTGTGACAGACAGGTAAATACATTGCGGTGAGATACAACACCTTCTTGGAAGGATGAGGAGTAGAGTGCAGACATAGACCTCCTTTGGAAGCCTGAGCTCCTCAGGCTTCCTTAGATTTTATTTAATACAAAGGACTCCCTGGTATTCAGGAAACCTGGAAGATGTAGCCAGGAAAGGTTCCAAGTCTGAGTGGTCAATCCTAATAATCCATGGTCAAGGTCCCAACTACTAATGATGGTATTAATGGGGAAGCATCAGACTAGGGATAGCTGGAATTTCCGTGTTTGTCAACAGCAGAGAGCACTAACGCAGGTGTTTTCAGGCAGCAGGCTGAGAGCATGTGTCTGAAACAGTTGGCTAGAATAGGATATCAGAGAGTGGAGAGGGCTTCTAGGGAACTGAAGTAGAGGTAGAGAAATGTTTTAAAGCTCAAACACTGGGCAGCCCGGGTGGCTCAGCAGTTTAGTGCTGCCTTCTGCCCGGGGTGTGATCCTGGGGACCCGGGATCGAGTCCCACATCAGGCTCCCTGCATGGAGCCTGCTTCTCCCTCTGCCTGTGTCTCTGCCTCTCTCTCTCCCTCTGTGTCTCTCATGAATAAATAAAATCTTTAAAAAAAAAAATCACAGGTTTCAAATCTTTCTCCATAAAACATGAGCCTGAGACACTAATCCCTTTCATATCTTCTCATCTTTGAAGATAACCTGAGTTGGAGAAAACCATGGATTGATAGGTGGGAAGAGGAGGCGGAGGGAAGGCAAACAGAAAGCCCAAGGCTTCTAGTGTGTTAGTCCTGTAAGCACTCAAGTCTTTCCTTCACTTTACAACATTGGGGCTCTTTATCATAATCCAAATCAGAGTCACATTTGCCTGCAGACGTTTCTTTTTGCTTGTCCAGTGTTTTTAAGTCTTTGAATTATTTTCCAACCTTTAAAAATTGGGAGATTTCAGAAGCTGAATAGAGGATGCTCCCCAGATGGGAATTGTACTCTCCGGTTCAACACAGTACCCACCACAGAGCTTGCCTTTTATCACCATCTTGGGCTATTGTTGTGGTTTTTTTTTAAGATTTTATTTATTTATTCATGAGAGACAGAGGGAGGGAGAAGCATGCAGAGGGAGAAGCACACTCCATGCAGGGAGCCCGACATGGGACACTATCCAGGGTCTCCAGGATCATGCCCTGGGCTGAAGGCGGCACTAAACTGCGGAGCCACCTGGGCTGCCTGTTGTGTTTTATTTTTAAACAACTGATTACTTAGTTTTTCTGCCTGGCACCATGGGCATTGGAGTCTATAATTCCTCCCCTAGAATTCCTTTCCCACCTCCCCTGCTCTGCTGTGCCCCCATCACCAGGGCTGCATTCAGGATTGCCACTCCATGCTCAACCCTGTTCATGTACACATGGAAATGCCAGAGAGAAAATGCAGTGTGTGCATAGTCAGATGTGTTTTCCCAACAAGGGACTAATGGCTTCAGAGGGATAGTCATGACTCCACTAATCTTGACTCTACTACCTGCCTGAAGGCAGACTGGGCTTTTGACTTCAGCCCCGGACAGCAGTTGGCAGTTTCTGGAGATATTCTCACATAAATGCCTAAAGGAACTTGTTCCCAGAGTTGTTATACATAAATTTCCTCTTTCTGGAAAAAGAGCTAACAGATCTTAGTGTTACCTGCTTAATAGTCATAGTTTCTCTACCTTCTAAGAGGAAACAAACATCAACAAACCTGAGGAGTACTATTAGGAGGGTGTGAACAAGCTATGCTTGAGAAAAAAATGGACTTCCTCTTTTTTTTCTTACTAAGTTTATTTCATTTTCTGCCTCCATGTATGGAGTTATAGAACTTATCAAGATCTTGTAATTAAATCTTTAAAAACCTATACTTCTAGCCTCACTGATTGTAGGGCTTCATCCTTCTCACAGAAACATCACTTGTGTTAATGGCAGCATCTGACCACCTTGGAAGTTTAGCCTGGGACTCAGAGGTGACACTGCCAGGGACCCTCTGAAGATGCAATGGGCTGATGGCTTCTCTTCTACCAAACAAAAGCCAACCCTAAGAGAGTAAAAGAAGTCATTTGTGAAAAGTGGGTACTATCTGTTCGGGGAAAGCAAGCATACACTTAGAAGTGGCAGGCAGGGAATATAGACAGAATTTTGACCAAGGGTTATTTGCTTGTGTATATACAAGAAACAGGTTTTAAATATTTCCTAGCATATTTGTCCTTGATAACTGTTTTCTTGCAGCCCTTCAATTTTTGCCATAGAGAAGAGAAAACAGGTACCACCTGGGGCACAAGAAAATGTAGGGGCAGGTTCCTATTAGTCAAAGAAGGGAAAGGAGAAGGCCCTGGTGTGAGCTTGAAGGAGCTGTCAGAAATAAAGATGGTCTGTAAGCAGTCAGATACATTTCAAGTGGTGCAGTAGGGAATAAATTAAGAAACTCAATTGGCTATGGGTCTAGGCATGTTCTAGAATCAACTTCATCAGTAATGGAACACATTTCCTCATTTTTAAGCTTATCTTTTTTTTTTTCCAACTGGTTATAAATAGAAAATAGGAGGGGTGTGATTTATCAATTCCTCCTTAAGCCCCAATAAATAGCAGTAGGAGATTGAGTGTAGAAAATTAGAATTTAATCAAAGCTGCACTTCAGGAGAATTGTTAACATCTTAAACAATGATAGGGATAAAATGGGCTACTGAATCTGGCTAAGGATTATCGTCAACCTTCCATGAGAAATAGAAATGAAACTGTACTGTCATATAGCAGGTCAAATGAAAAGGACTTAAGAGATGAGCGAAACAAGAAAACTCAGCTGCAGAACTAAAACTTTGAAGAAACAGTTCCAATAAACCAAAATCAGACTTCTGTTCTTCCCAAATGCCAAGTCCAAGAGAGTAGAAGATGTTATATATACCTGTTCTCTTTCACAAAGGACATCTAAAAATTTTATAGAAGAATAAAAAGTTACAAGGAAAGCCATTGGACATTTACAATGTTAACATCAGAAATGTAATGTTTTACCTTAAACTCCTATCAAAAAATGGCAGAACAAATGTTGTTGTTCTAAAACAATTATTTCTTGTGACAGAAACCCTGCACATAACAAAGGACAAAATATGAGAGCGCCAAAGTGAAGGGCATTGTGAAGATCAGAAGTAGAAAATGAAGGAACATGAAGACACATCACCCTATATATCCTGTCCCTTCCTCTCCTGTAGTAAGGCGCATAGACAATGTCCTAACCATCACTCACCAGTGAAGCACACATTCAATGAGTCACCTACAACTTCCTTCATCAAACCTCAACATTTAGGCCAAAGGGAATTTCCCCCCTCCACAAACTTCTTAAGCCCTATGGCTGCTTCCTGCTGAATTCATGACATGGACAAGGCAGTGGGTTCCCAAAGCCCTTCAACTCATGACTTCAATCTTTATTTCCTTTTTTTTTTTTTTCCATTCAGCTCCTCAAACTAGTTCCTCTATACCTTCCCCTCTCCCCAAATGTGCTTTTCTGATATGATTTGGTATTTCCACTCTCCCCTCAAAGGTTTCTCGCAGGATACACCTCACCCTGAAATTTCTTCCTCATCCTGGCTCCTACTCTAGCCAGACACCCCTACTTCATCACCTATCAATTCATGGGCTTTTCGCTAATTTTCCCAAAAGCTTTCACCATCCACATTTTCTAACCCTGACTTATTAGAAAAGGGCAGTCTTTGAGGATTCATTCTGCTTAAACATACCAGTTCTAGGAATTTCTATTTACTCACAGAATTTTTATATCCTATGCAAGCAAAAGGGTAAATGTAGTTTATGGAGGTAGGAAGGATTTCTAGATTATTCTTTCATCTGCCTCTGGAGGGTAAGAAATGATCTTGCCTCTGTTATATGCCTCTCAGAATAGCAATAACAATGGTTTTAATAATGAAGTTGAAATTCTCCACAAGTCTGCTTCCATTCTTCAAGGCAAAAAAAAGGAATATCCCCTCATGCCTATTAGGAAAATTACTAAACAAAAAGTGTTCATGATATGGAGAAAAGGGAATCCTTGCACAGTTAATGGGAATGTAATAGTACAACCATTATGGAAAATAGTATGAAAAGTCCTTAAAAATTAAAAAATTGGAACTACCATATGATTCAGCAATCCCATTTCTGAGTCCATATCCCAAAGAATTGAAAGCAAGGTCTCAGAGAGATACCTGCACATTCCTGTTCATAGCAATATTCACAACAGCCAAGAGGCAGAATCAACCCAAACATCCAACAGATTAGTGGATTAACTAAATGTGATATACAGATAGGAAGAATATTATTCAGGCCTTAAAAAAGGAAGGAAATCCCGCCACATGCTACTATACGGATGAACCTTCAGGACATTGTGCTAAGTGAAGCCAATCATAAAACGACTGCTTAGGAGGTATCAAAAGTAGTCAAATTCATAGAAACAGAATGGTGGTTGGCAGGAGCTGAAGGGAAAAGGGAGTACAGAATTTGTTTTTCAAGATTAAAAAATCTGGAGATCTGTTTCATAAGAACATAAACATACTTAACACTACTGAACTGTACACTTTAAAATGGTTAAGATGCTTAAGTCTTGTGTTTCACAACACAATTAAAAAGTGCATTCAGCCTCATGTCTAAATGTTACTTGATGCATTATGGTGTTCTCAAAATCTGTTGATTCATACTATACTGTACACCTGAAACTATTATTACATTAGGTTAACTGGAATTTAAATAAAAACTTTTAAGAACAACCCTGCTGATTCAGTCCATTCAATAAAATCTTATTGAATTGAAGTAAAATGAATAGCTCAAGTTAGTTTTTGTTCTGCATTATCTAAAACTTCCATAGACAAGGCCTGAAGCATGTGAAGGTTTCTGTGTGGCTAATCCAGTATATGAAAATATTAATAAGCATTCCCTGTTTGGGACCTCTACCAAATATTGTAATAGAAAGTATAGTAGAAGTGGAGGGGACCAATTTCCCCTTCTCCAAGAAGCAGGAACTGGAGCTTTCTTCCTGTGGTGTTTGGGAATCTGAACTGGTAATAAAGATGGAGACTCTAAGTTTTAATGATTGAAACAAAGGCAGATGGTTTGAGGTCACTGTCCAGAAAAGAGAATCCAAACAGAATGCCCATTGAAGGGGAAGGACTGATCAAGAGAAGTGGATGGAGTCCAAGGAAGAGAGTGGATGAAAAGGCTGGAAATCTCTCTTGACTTCCCTTACCAGGTTAAATGGCCACCTCTTCTACTCTCCTAAAACCACAAGCTCTTCTTTATAGCCTTCTTTTCAGTGAGAGTTATCATACAATAAATGTAAATACTTGGCCTGAACCCAGTACCCTAATTATGGCCTAACCCAGAAGGGAAAAGAGGGAAGCCACCTTCCTAATCATATCACAGACAAGGAAAGCTGATCTGAGAATTGTGGATAGTCGGTCATCAAGATTGGTAACTCTTAAAACTTGAGTACTTGGCCCAACCCACAGCCCCAAATTTAAGTATTGGAACAGAGTATACCTACCCTTTTGAGAGTTAGTTAAATTTCAATCTGGGAGACTGGAATCCAGAGAGAGGTTAAAGTAGGATATTAACCAGCAACTGTTGATTTGCTATTTAATCAGGGTTTCTCTTAACCATTTAACAGCTGCCTTGGAAAAAGGGAGTAGAGGAGAATCAAGAATCTCTCAGATTTGTGGAGACAAATCCAGATATGCTCTTATTGAGAAAACTGGATTTTTTCATAATGTTCATATCTTTCATCAAAGCTTTAACACTGCTAAAGACTTGTGAATTAGGATATTTTTAAAAGGTTTTGGGTTTCCTGAATTAGGAAGTTAAAAACTAGAGGAGGACTAATTTTTCAAATACCACAGTAAATAGTAAGGCTGCCCATATAAACTCAATAAACCTCAGTATCCTTTTTTCCCCCCTAGAAGCCATCCAAGGCAGCACTTATTCAGGTGTAAAGAATTTATCTGAAAAATCAAGAATAACTCACCTAAATTTGAATCCCAATTGTACTGCATTCTTGCTATGTGGTCCTAAAAAGATTTAAGCTCTCTGAACCTTCATCTTCTCTTCCAGAAAATGGGCACAATACTATTTGTGTCATGGGATTGTCGTGAGGGTTAAATGAGTTGATCTGTGTGAATGCCTAGAGCAGTCCTGATCCAGAAGATAGCTGTATTCATGCTAACCCTTATTTCCTAATATTCACCAGGTTGGTTAAGACTGGTTCAGTCTGAATCTTCGTACTTAAACACATGACCAAACCTCCATAAAATGAAGTTCACCCATCTAAAATGAGAAAAACCATGTGTTTCCTTCAGAGTTTGATGAAATTTAAATGAGATAATCCATGTAAAGCATTTCACCTAGTGCCTGGTCCAGGTTAACTTGTCAGTTTTTGTTTTAGCTTTCATACATTCAATTAACAGCTTTTGAAGGCATTTCTACTTAAGGCATTGGGCAAAAAGTCTCTTATTCTCAGAAATCTTATTCCCTCTTACTGAATTAAGATATGTATCATTATGATGTGGGGGAGTTGCTAGAAGAATGGACAGCACAGATAAATCATGGGCAGAGTGCCAAGGACAGAGACTCAGGAAAAGGCCTCATGGAGGGGATGGCATCTGAAACAAACTTTAAAGGATAGACAAGACCTTGAGGGATAGAAATAGAAGACTGCATAAAGACTTATCTTACATGTGAAGAAATGGAGTCTAAAGAGCTAAAGTCACTTGTCCCAGAACCCTTAATTAGCGGGGGTGGGGGTGGGGGGTTGGAATGCAGGCCTGCATCCAGGCCACTTGGCACGGAGCCCATGCTCTCCTACAGTTTCACCCAGATTCCTCCAGAAGTCTTCCATCTCTCTTCTTGCAGAATATTTAGAGAATGCATTTTAAATATTAAATAATTCAGAGATGCCTGGGTGGCTCAGTCAGTTAAGTGTCTGATTTCAGCTCAAGTTATGATCTCAGGGCCCTGGGATTGGCGGGGAGTCTGCTTCTCCCTCACTCCCTTCCTCTGCTCCTCTCCTTTGCTTGTCCTTGCTCTCAAATAAAATCTTTAAAAATAAATAAATATTAAGTAAGACTAAACTACAGAAAACTTCCTGGCCCGGTTAACATCCTCATTCCCATGACTATAAACCCTCTAACTGTTCTTTCTCTACTCACTGAGACCTAGGCCTCCATCACAACCCGAACCCTGGGAAGACCCATTGGGTTTAAATGAAAAAGCACACTACATTTGGAGAACAAGAGACCTGTTGGCCTGCTTTCATCTTGGCATTATGTCTTCACTCCAGATGTTTATAGAGCTGCTGTATCAGGAGAGGGCCAATCCACTGAGGAGGGCAGGAAGAATGACAGCACTAATTTTGTGTAACCTTGAGAGATTTCATCTTGAGTTTTTCCTCCCAGAGTGGGAATGGTGACATTTACTATATATTCCTCCTACATTGACCAAGGCCCAAGTTTATTAACGTTTATGTTTTTCTCAGGGAGGCACTGAAACCTGCAAATCTGATGCTTTCTGATATTGGTTGACACTCATGACCCAATGGGGACCCATTGGTCACCAACAGCAGTGACTTTTCAGAAAAACTCGTCATAAACCAAGTTAACTACCAAGGGTAATAGCCTATCCTCTTCTGCCCACTAGATATATTAATCTGTTTTCTATTGATTTTAGTTTGTTCCCAAGTAGTTTTCTTCCTGTACTCTTTCAAGTTGTGGGTCATAAAAAAAGACCTCGGATGGTACTAGATGCAATTAGATTTGCCAAAATGTAAGAATTTGTCAGAAATAGTTAAGTATATTATTCTAGAGCTACAGCTTACAGAGAAAAATGAAAACCAAGGTGGAGAAAAGTAGGCATATTATTCTGAGAAGGGAAGGAGAGACAGAGTAACAGCTTCCTTCTCCCTCTCCAATATCTATTGAGATCAACAGCTCCCACCAATGGAGTGTTTACTGGATGTCAGGCACTTGCAGCCATGTGCTTTACAACCCCTGGTTAATCCATGCAACAACTCTGAAAGGATACACATTGCTTAGATTTCACAGTTAAAGTAACTAAAGCTGAGAGTAAGCTTGTCCTAGGTCACAGAGCTACTAAGTGGCAGAGCTGGCATTTGAAAATAGCACCACTTGATTCCAAATTTATTATCCCTCTCCCACATACCCTGATCTTATGAATGGGCCACTGGAGACCCCTGACTATTCTGGAAGCAGGAAGAGAAGGTGATAGAAGGAATGGATCTAAATAAGTAGGCACCCATAGACACAAACTGTTGTAACATTTACAAGATAAAATAATCAAGGCATGTAAAGCTGAAGTTGAGAATTCACCCATTACAGAACAGGGTTTATCATGAAATAGAGCCAGGGTCTATTCCAGTCACATATTACATGGCTTCTGAGTGCTCTCCTATAAAATAATGCCGACATCACCTGGTTCAGAAGGTTGTTATGTTTCTATAAGTTACTTAATACATATCAACCCATCTAAAACATAGGAAATGCTTAAAAAATGCTAATTCCCTCTAACCCCTTCTCATAATAAAGGAGTGTCATGGGACCTCCCCTATCTCCTAGTTTTATAAGAGATGAGCATACAACCAACCCAACATGATAAAGCTCACTCCAACCAAATGTGTGATTTTGTCAAACCCCATGTTTCTCTTATAAAATTGCAAAAAACAACAAAAAGAGAGAGAGAGAGAGAGAGAGAGAGAGAGAAATTGTAAAACTCACTTGAAAATAATGTTTTGAATAAAAACCTACACTCAGCCAATCTATTTACTTTAGGTTATTCCATTTTCTATATAAACTTCACTTATATGTGGGAGACAAAATGTACTTGATAATATGCTTTCAAATAGGAATTCCTTCCTTCCACCTTCCCTAAGGGCACAGCTCCCAGAAAAAGTCTTCATACCTCATAAAAATCACTGACTTTAATAAGAGTTTTGTTCTGGGTAATCTTTCTGTCCCAAAAGATCTGGCTTTTGTAGGCTTTCTCCCTGCCCCCCAAAAATAAATATTCTAATGAAGATAATGGAAAAACAAAACTCCACAGGCCGGCTGTAAATCTTATCACTTAGGCAGTAGGTAGAAGATTTGCCACATTCGATAAAGATGCAGCTTTAAGAATAAAAATCCTATAATTAGGATGTGATGCAGGTGCTAGTGAATGCTATGTTAGCAATCACTTTGCAAGTGTATCAGATCAACATATTATATACCTTAAACTTACACAAGGTTATAGGTTACTTCTTAAAGCTGAGGAAAACAAATAGGCAGGATTCAACAGTTACAGTCAAATACTTGAATGACATTATCCAAAACATCAAAAACATTTCCTAATTTTATGGGATTACAAATTATTCCATATTTTTATATTATTTGGAAATACCTAAGCACTATTTTTTTAAACACTACTCACCAAGTCCATGTCACACTGCTTCTAGCAGATCTTCACATTCTTCTAATACAAGGTAATAGCATCTCATGGATGTCTGGAGAAGATTCTAGTCCATGAAGGGGAATACATTTTGGCTCTTGGCTCAGGGTCTTGCACAAAATGGATGTTCAAGAAGCATTTAAAGTCTATTGAGCCACATCTCAATCTCTTGAACATCAAATCCTAAAATATTACTTGGTATCTAGACCGAACTTCTTATATCCTTGGATGTTTTACTGAATTGGTGGTTTGTTAACCTCCTTAGGACAAGCATGGCACTTCACATGGGAAAACACATCGTACAATAAAACATTCCCTGCACATTCAATTGAATAGGAATTAAACTGAACATTCCATGAACAATTGACAGGCTGAAGAAAGTAGCTTGGTGATCCTACTTTATACTCTTATGGAAAATGGGTAATTATGGTTAATTCTTCTAGAGAGCAAAAAAGAACTTACTTAAAGTGTGGAAGTATCCTTTTTCTCATTATAATATGGAAACTTCTCATTATGTGTAAGATCCCTCTCATAAAAGGCTATAATTTTGTGAATATTGCTTTATGTGAGAAGTAATGTGGGACTTTTCCTAGAGCATAAAAAAAGTGATGTAAAGTGGGAAATTCTTCTATTCTAGATCAGTGGTTCCCAACTGGGAGCAATTTTGTCCCCAGAAGACAGCTAGAGACATTTTTGATGGTCACAACTTGGGATGGGGCAGTTTACAACTGGTATCTAGCAGGTAGAGGCCAAAGATACTGCTAAATATCCTACAATGTACAAGATAGTCCACCACCACAAAGATTTCTCTACCCCAAAATTCCGATAGTGAGGTTGAGAAACCTGGTTCTGCAAGAAGCTCTGCCACTTATGTGATCTTGACCAAGTGACTTTCCTTAACCATGATCTGGGGCATGGAATTCTTTTCTTATCTAGCTTATGAGTGAAGACATAAAATGCTAATAAAGTATTTGATAAACTACAAGTATGGATATTAATATGTTGTTAAAGCATAAGAACACATAAAAACTAGTTCCTGAGTCATTGGTAGCATTAGCAGCCAGTGCACCTCAAAGTGAGCAGCCCTAAGAGGCTAGGCCAAGGACATAGTTTCAAACACAACCTTCTAGCAGGACAGCCAATATTCACTAGGATTCATGTCAGAGCAGACCTTAATATCTAAGACTATTCTAGAACAAATGTAGTCCCTGAGAGAACATCTAGGAGATGCCTGGAGCACCACTAGGGAGGGGTACCTGGTTTACTCCATTGTCAGCCATCATTAGACACCAAAACAACGGCCAACTAGTCTACTAATGGCAAACTTCCAACTTCCAAGCCAACCAGTGAAGCCAAATTTCCTCCCATTACAGTGACTGTTCCTTAAATACAGAAGTTGTTTTCAGTCTATAAGTGTTTGTCAAAGACATTCTACTAAATGTTGACCTCAATTCCTAACATGTGAATACCTAGAATTTAGGAATTAGTAGTGAAGTCCAGACCCAGCCCAAATTTCTATGGAAACAGGGGAAGAGTAGTTCAGAAAAGTAGTTTGTATCAAAATATAGGCCAATTCTTTTCCAACTGAGGAGAACTCTAGTAGAAAAGCAACCCTGAAGTAGTTTTCCGTCTTCTGGAATCCTGAGAGAAAAAAATTTTCTAGAATGATGTTCACAAATCATAAACTTACTTGATGGGGGGAAAAGTGTTTAGGGAAAAAAAAGAAAAACAGACCCATAAATACAGAGAATAAACTGATAGTTGCCAGAAGGGAAGACAGGGGGCTCAGGGGGTGAAAGGGGTATCATTGAAATGTGTGAAGGTGGGTGGAAGTCACAGAAGAAAAGGCACAGCACATAGAATATAGTCAATGGCATTGTAGTAGTGTTGTGTGGAGACTGATAGTAAACTACACTTGTGGTGAGCAGAGCATTATGTATAGACTTGTCTATGTTGCACACTTGAAATTAACATGGTGTGTCAACTGCACTTCAATTAAAAAGTTAGTAAAAAAGATAAAAGTGTTTAGGTACAACCCAAAGTTCAAACCACAAGTTTAATTTTCGCAAATCCTCGATATTTAGGACATTTAGTAGCATGCCCCAAAGGCCAATAAACTGAAGTAAAATTTTAAGATTTTTCTTTGAGGTTTGGCATTAGAATTAGTTCACAGTCAACCTGCATCATGATCTCCTATAATAAAGACTAAATTTCTAGATTTATAGAATATTAAAATAAGGGGAATTAATATCTGCAGATTTAAAACTTGAACATGGGAACAAGGAAAGTAATAGATCATAGATGTGTGGCACTTTAATGCCATCTGTGTTGGGAAGTCAAGAGTGAAGGCAAGTTTTCTTAATGTATCTGACCATGAATTAAGGCATGAATAGATTTTCCAGATCACAAAAAACTAAGAAATGTTTGTGTCTGTAATATGTCAGTATTTCTATTTTTTCACTTTTTCCCTTTCAGAAAACTTTGAGACCTGAGAATGAAAAATATTGATTTTTCTCTACATTCTGTAGCTGAAAACATACTAAATCCAAACTTTACTGAAATGTGTTTATTTTTCTTTAAATGATCTCTGGATTAGGGGTTATAGGTGATAAACCATTGACAACTTATTCTCAAGCACTTAAGTGCAAAGCACTTTAACAGCTCTCAAAAACATCCGATCCTACAGGATTTCTGCCTTCATTTTAAAAAATACTTTTAATATTTAATTTTAATTGAACATATAAAATTTACCTTTATTAGAGCAAGAAAATATAATATAGAAGAGAATAAAAAGTTTAATATACTATCATAAAAAATTTTAGGAGTAGGATTACTTGTTCTCTGCATAAGATAAACTAAATGCTACCAGAATATAAAGTCAGAGCAATTACTGTGAACAGAAAAGATGTAGGAAGGTATCACAGATTAGAATCATGTTTTCAAAGATGAATAGGATTATGATAGGCAGAATAAAAAAGGGAAAAGTATTTCATTGTGCCAAACAAAATGCAAAGGTGAGAAAATCCAGGGGACAGAGGATTGAATGATTTGGACCTATGGGTGAAGGTGAGCCACTGCAGGAAAAATTGAAGAGCACGTTATGAAGGACTTTGAAAGTAAATTTCAATTTGGATTTTTCCTTGCAAAAGAAGAAATCCTTTGATGCCCTAATCCTGCCAAACCAATAGCAAAAATTAAAACAATATTTCTAGCAAGACTTAGCAGTAAAACACAGTATGTTAGAAAAGGGAAAACCAAGAACTAGATAGACTGAGGCCAAAGACTGGAAGAACTACTGGATCCTCCAAAGCTTGATTATTTCTTATCTATCTATTCAAAGCTTTATAAACGTTAGTAAGAATAACCGAATACTAATTTGACACCTACTGAAAGATAGTTCATATAAACATAGCTGCCAATTATTTAAGTAGGTTTTCTGCACAGCAATCAATATTGTTCTAAATAAATCCTTCTTTGGTGGATTCTATCACTCCATGGTCAGAATGCTGCTCAGGGATAACCAAGGATCATAGATTATCATGAATATTTGAAAAGATTCGGTAGTATTGTAGTGGCTAAATGATAGGAATAGTGTTTGAATTATGAAATTCAATAGTTCTACTGGTTCCGTCACATCTGGAACACTGTGCTAAATTCTAGAGACCATACTTTAGAGAAGGACAGTGGTTGATGTACAAGAGTTATCCATAACAGGGCAACCAGGTAAGTTATAAAGCCAATTCAAGAACAATTAAAGGAAAAAAATCCAGATTCCTTATCAATCTGGTTGCCCCATCCCAGACTATCCTATGTAAAATGTATTGTTTTGTTTCTCCCCCCAAGAGAAAGGAGAATCAGAACAACCTTCACTAAGGGTTGAAGAAGCATCCTGAAGGCATTAGCTTATATGTACAACTGTGCATGTCAGACCACAAGCAGAGGGTATAAAATATAGGGAAATACCTTGAGATGAATATAGTAACTTTAGACAACTAAAAATAATTATTTGACAATAGACCTCCTCAGGTAATAGTGAGCTTTCCATCACTGGGAGTCTTCAATCAGAAGCCAAGTCACCATCTGTCAACGAACCTATGGAGGGATTCTAAATTTGGTGGAAAATCTAGAATTTAATACAACTCCTATCCACAGAGGAAGAGGATTCACTCTTCCTCTGAGACTCTTTTTTTAAACAAAGAAATGAAACCTATGCTAACTTAAAGGAGAAGTTCTACCGAAAGGACCTCGTGGTGTCTTCTAGAACCACAAGGTCAAGAAGAGTGGTTGGGCATAGGAGGGACTGGAAACTAAAACAGAAGGTGATCAGGAAACAACCTATTTCTCCATCTCTTGTTCCCTCCCCTGCCAATGTCTTATATATATGTTTGTTAAAATATATGTATAAAGTATTGACCATCAAAACATTCAGGTATCAGCAATGCTTCCCAAATATATGGAAGTCTCATTTTGATCCTCAGAACTATAAAGGTTAACAGAGCATATAACCATCTTCATTTCATAGATTATAAAACTGGTTTGAAATTAAATGGAGTCTACTATTCTTAAGGTTAATGGTCTAACTGGACCTGCATCCAGGCTTTCCCAACTCCTTTCAACCGTTCCTTCAACATGCTGCCTCCCTTGATCAACTTTATTTTTTAATAAATTGATAGACTCAAGAATTGTTTCACAGCCAGATGAACAGTCTATTGCTTCTTATACATCTTTTTACAACAAGCAGCTTTCAGCGACTACATGAAGTTGAACTTGGCCTTCAAAATAGTTTCAAAGAATATTATAAACAAAGCAAAATTTGTAACTGCTGTTCCTTCTGCGTGGGACAATCTTCTCACCAAATACACATTTCTTCATCATCTCCCCCATTAAAATATAAGCTCCGTGATGGAAGTGCCTAGAATAGCACCTGGCACAACGTAGGTGCACAGCAAGTATTTGTTGAATGAAAGAGTAAATCCATCTCTCCATCTATGGCCCTCCAGGAATTCTGGATCCTTTTATAATAAGAACCACCTTCCTGCAGTCATTTTGCTTAGGAGAAACTTCATCCACCACATGAAGTTGAATATAACCAAGAGATGTAGATAGGATACATTTCCAAGAACAAATAGGGTCTCCTCTGAAACCTGCCTAGCCAAAAATAAATAAATAAGAAAGGAAATTACAGACCCACACTAAGAATAGTAGGTTAAAGCCTACTAGTGCTTTGGCTGAGATATCTACAGAGCGAAGCTACTAGAGCAGATGGGTCTAAGTGTGGGTACCAGCATCCAGAGAAAAAGGATTGCAGAGACAGATTATCAGCTATCCAATTACCCTGAGAACCTTACAACTCTTTCTGCAAGGGAAGACCCAATCCAACGTAACTAGAAAGCCCAGCATACTGATTTCTGGTACAGCTTTGAGAAGGATTCAAGTGATACAACAAAGGACTCAGTTTCTATCCTTCCATCTCTCTACCTTTTTCTGCATTTGGTTCAACCTTCAAATAGGTTTTTACCCTGGGACTGCAAAAGACTGCATTCTTTCTCGTTTACAGCCTTCTAATTTTAAGTTCAGCAGAAAAGAGGGAATCTGCTTCAATGATGGCAAACCAATGTCCCAACTGGAGGTGTTAACCCCTACTGGCCTGACCTGGATTGGACATCTGTCTCTAATCCAACTATTTTGGATAGGGGGATAGGAGGTTATGACTGGCTTATGTTCTATTTCTAAATCAACTTTTCTTGAAACGCACAGATTAAGTGTTGGGGGAGACAGGATTCCCCCAAGAACTATCAGGATCTATTTTTCATACAGGGAAGTAGATGCTAGGGGCAAAAAAAAAAATACTATTATGTATGCCATTTTCCAATTAAATTTAAATATGGCTTTTATTCTAGTTGGCTAAGAGTAGGCTTTGATCCTGGATTCTCAGAATCCCTCAAGATAACAGAAGTATAAATTTGGAACATGAATTAAAAGCTGGCTCCTACTTGCCATGCAGCCTAAGTTATTTAGCCTCACTAATCCTTAATTTCTCATTTACAATACAATGATAATACCATCTTCCTCAGAGTTATTAGGACTTGAGAATGTACATAAATTGCTTTGCTCATTGACTGACTAGTGAACCCCAAAGATGGCTGCAATGATGATGATGATGATGATGATGATGATGATGGTGATATTCACAGTTGCATCACTGCCAAGAGACCTCTGTTCACCTATTTCTCTATTTAACCATGCGTGGCATACTCTTAATGAGGCAGAGTCAGCCTGAAGAAGGGACAGTGGCTATCCTAATGCACCTATTCTACCTTTCTTTGATTGCAACCTTATCTATAGGAGGCTAAGATTAATTCCACCAGCCTCATTCCTACTATATCTTTTAGCATAGATTATATTAAGCAAAAAATATTTTTCTTCTCCCACAAAATTAAAGATTTCATTTAGTTCTACCCTAGCAAATACCATAAAAAAGAAAACAATGCCAAATCCCTTTGGAACACTGGTCAAACACAGAAAAGTCCTATTTAAAATAAACACATTTTGCTTCTGTCATTCTCTGCATCTCCAATTTTGACATTCTCTACAAAATCCCTTTTCTTGAAGAGAAACATTCACAGTGTATCACCCCCTGTTGGTAGGGCCTAATTAAGCTGGTTCATCCACAGAAATGGGAAAATCCTCTCTCCCAGCACCTTCTCAAAGTCTGGGAAAATGGAGTTTCCATCTTGAATATAGAAAGTCCTCATTTCTTTTTTCCTTAGAACATGCTGCCTAAACTTTAGGCTCTCAATGACACTGGGAAGGACTTACTAGGACCATTAGATAGAAGGCAATATTTCTCTGCACATTTTAGTGCATCTGTATTTCAAATGCTTTCTCTATGTCCTTTGCCTTTCACTATCACTAGCAAATCCTCAGAAGACTTCATGGCATGGTCCATAATTCAGTATGTCCTCATCCAATTTTATTCTACATTAGAGAATAAATATAGCTCATTATGGTCACTCTTGGCACACTGTGAGCATCCTTTACATCAGAGGAAAAACTCAGTTTTATGGTTTGGGTCATAATCTGACATGTTCTTAGCGCATGTTTTACTATTGAAGGTGTCCTAAAAGAATCTTTTAAAATCTCTTGATTCCATAGGACATTTTTAAAAGCCCAGTTTTCTGACCTCTTCTATAAGGTTAATTTGTCAGCAATAGGCCACTTACCATTAATTACATCCTTTTTCAGATTTACTTTAGGAAATATTATAGTGCAAGGTGAATTATATATTCCAAACCATGTAAATTCAGAAGAATGCTTCAAATTGTAGGATTCCTTGACCACATTGGATTCTTTTTCTCCCTCATTATGTTCAGCAAGTATCCGGGCCCCACACACAAAAGCTCAAAAATCAGAACAATCAAACTCAAGTGGGTGTCATCATGTGTAGTCATGAAATGACTAGCACATTCTTTTCTAACAAAGATCATTTACAGGAGATATTCACTGTTAAAGTATCTGTGTAAGAATTGTGAAAATATAGGTTTCTAAATATTCTCTTTAACGTAGATAAAACTTCAACCGAGTAAATTCTCTTCCAGACTAAATTGAGTTAATGAAGCCAGAACAGACCATCTTCAGTGATCATGAAAAGGATTTCTCAGGTTAAGTCTTTCTAACCATCAAACTGACAACATCAGAGAACCTCTGCTCCTAATCCTAGCATATTTGGTAGAGCTCCAGGAGGGTAGGAGAGGATGTTGATAAGGTCCAGGACCAAAATCCCTCCACACTATGAACTAGCTTCCTTACCAGCACCCCCTTGCTTCCTCCATTCTCATGGAGCTTACGGACAAGCACTGCTGCCATCAAAACACAATATGGTAAGTGCCACAGTGAGAGCACATGGGGAAGTCACCTTACCTACCCTCAGCACAGCCTTTGTGGTTGTACAACTTGTGTAGTTTTACAGGACCCCATGCTCTGCAGGATCCCAAGCTTGGTTTCATGCTCTATTGTGGTCTTGAAAAGGTTTTTTAAAAGGGGGGCCTGTATTCATGTTGCCCTGGGCCCTGTAAGCTCTAAAGCTTGTCTTGACTACACATACTATCCGAGGTCAGATGCAGGCCCTTCTCTGGTCAGGCCCAGTCTAGCATCAAGAGCTCCTTCTCTGGAGCAGGTTCCAATGACTCAGCATGCTTCCCTTACTTCTTCAGTGCAACCACTGCATTCTTTATTCCTTTATTCCTTGAGGCTTGATACCCTCCTAAATTGGCTGCAGAATGATGCTTAATACATTGGCTCATCTGCTTCCTAGCTGATAAGGGTATCCTTTTTCACTTGATGGTCTTATAAACACTAAAAACTAACAGAGAGAAGCTATAAAGTTACTAACTAAGCAAATGGTAGATTACTTATACTGCATCTCTTTTATTACCAGGAATGAAATGAAAAAACTCCAGCCCACCAAGTGCAAACAGCAAGCGGAGAAAGCAGAAACTACTTGGGTGACTGGCCTTTCTGCAGCCCAGACTGGGACCCTAACACCCAAGGAGGAGAACCCAGGAGGCATTTTCTCAGAGGTTAAGACTCCATGAAGCTTCCAGAGTAAGCAAGTCAGATCAGCTCAGCAAATAGAACCCTCTACTCTGAGCCAGAGCATGCTTCCAAGAAACACCTTATGATTAGACTCATTTCAATGGGAACTGTGGGTCTTAAAGGGGGTGAACTTTGCAAAGCTCACACAGCTAATAACTGAAGGGTGCAAACCCAATCTGCCGGACTCCAGAACCTCTACTCTTGAACTAGGCTGCACTACTTACCATGACTTCAATCTTCCAGTGCAGGGCTTTGTCTTCCCCATTATTCGCCCTAAAGAATTTTCAGCTGTTCTTTAAGTAAATGGGTAGAAATAGAAACAAGCAGCTCTACTACTCCATCAGCTTCAGGTCCCAATCATCAATGTGTGCTTTGGGGAAGAGGCGGCAGCCTAGTCGGGTCTGACTTCTGGGGGAGCCAGCCTGGAGATGGGGACAGGTAAAGGCACACCTTTCCTACTTTCCAGGGAGCTGCACAGTCTAGAAAAGAGTTTCTCTTTACAGAGAATAGAGACTTTGGAGGAAGATTAGTGGTATGAGGTCACAGCACAGGAGAAGCGAAAGGAAAGGACTAGGGCAGTGCAGGGAGACTGCCAGAGAGGAACAGTTTCAGCAGCTGCCATGAAGTGGAAACCATGAGGAAAGGAAGAATGTGAAGGCTAATTTTTAGAAAGCCTTCTGAGTGGAATGCTGCATAAAACACTGATACTGCCCTTCTAACAAAACAAGGTTAAAAAGACATTCTTCACAGCTCCTGAAGTTAGACTGGCATTTCCTTGATGCAACATCAACCTAGCCTGGGCTACAGGAGACTCTGGGATTTAAGTTACATGGGGAACAAATCACCACTTCCTCATTTCTACCACTTTGGAAATAACTAGAAGCCTCTCTGGTAGGATTCATCCTACCTCATGAATTCCACCATAAACCCTAACTCTAGTAGATACTAGATACCCTTTATAGTCAGAAGAAACTTTTTTATTTGAGAGAGAGAAAGAGAGAGAGAGAAAAAAAACTCACAAGCAGCAAGGAGGGGCAGGGAGAGAAGCAGATTCTCCCTGGAGCAGGGACTTGATCCCAGGACTTGGGATTATGACTTGAACGGAAGGCAGACACTTAACCAACAGCCACCCAGGTGCCCTAGTCAGAAGAAATTTTTAAGGATAAAACAAAGCAACAGAAATAGAACAGTAGTTTTTAAGAAGCACTTCAGAAGAAGATTCCAGTAAAAAATTAACCAGCTACCTAGAGAACTGAAAATAAACCAGATATACAATGACTAGATGAATTCTGTCCAAAATGTTAAAAATAAGATTTGGTTATGGGGACCCAGCAGGGACATCAGTTTCCCTATTAAGTATCTGGATTCCGGATGAGACCTGTAGATGCTCAAGGACTCTGGGAACATGTGTATGTATTCAGAGATAATTAGTCATCATTTACTAGACCCTTATGCCAATTTTTTTTTTTTAACCTTAGCGAAGTCTCAGGTTGAGAGTCCATTAAATTAGAGTTGCTCCTTAGAGACGGACTTCCCGATTAACAAAGCAGAGTAATGAAATAGGGATACTCACATCAGGGGAAGAAATTAAAGAGCCTATTTTCATCTTAGCAAGGAATAATTCACCTGGTAAACCACCCCGGGAGCGGGGGGTGGGGGTGGGGGGGAGTGAGAATAAAATGTCAAAAGTAAAAAATCTTGATCAAGTGAACTCCCAAGCTCCTAAAATGGTTAACTTAGCTAGCAAAAGAGTTTTCTAGACTCTTTAAGGTAAAATATTCCCTGACGTAGAGACTGGCTCTAAAAGTGTACGGTAAGGGGAACACTGATTCCTTGGAGAGTAACACAAGCCACTCCAATGAAACTGGATTCTTAAGTACACAAGGAACTTCCATAACTTTTGCCTAGATCTTCCCTTATGAAGGGAGAGGATGTGTTATCATGTGATCCTAAACACCCCCAGTACCTTCATTGTTTCCATTTTGTTTTAAATTGAGGTGAAATTCATAGGAGATGAATCTTTAAAGGGACACCGGGATGGCTCAGTGGTTGAGCATATGCCTTCAGCTCAGGGCATGATCCCAAGGTCCTAGGATCAAGTTCCACATGAGGCTCCCCCTAGGGAGCCTGCTTCTCCCTCTGCCTGTGTCTCTGCTGCTCTCTGTGTCTCTCATGAATAAATAAAATCTTTTTTAAAAATGAATCTTGAAAGTATATAATTCAGTAACATATAGAATATTCACAATGTTGTACAATAACCATCTCCAGTTACAGGATAGGGTCCTCACTCTGAAAAGAGACTCTGTACATATGGAGTAGTCACTCCCCTCCCCACATCCTTGGCAACCACCAGGTCTGCTGTCTGTTCATTTAGCTACTTGAATGTTTCATATGAATGAAGTCATACAATATGTGTCCTTTATCTCTGGCTTCTTCTATGTAGCATAACATTTTTGAGATGCATCCACAGTATAGCATGCATCAGTAATTCATTCTTTTTCATGGCTGAATAATATTCCATTGTATGCTCGTATCACATTTCGTTTATCCACTTGGTTGATGGACATTTGAGTTGTTTCCACTTTTTGGCTATCAGGAATACTGCTGATAGGAGTCTCCTTATTAATAGTCTTATAAAGCGCTTCTTATTCCTCATTTTATATATGTGTATATAAATGACCTCATCTGAGCCTATAATAAGATCCTGCTCATCTCAGGGTTTTCCTTAGACATCAAGATATAAATTTCAAAGCTATAATTCCAAGTCACCCATTTACTAAATGGTAGGACTCGGGTCCTTGCACTCTTAGTAAAGAGTTCTATAGCCTACACAATACTAGTCCTTAACTATTTTCATCTGGGACCAGTTTTCCTTGGGCAGGTGAAGCCATACTAATCATTTCTTGTTCCAAACTCCACTGAGAACAGTAGCTAGACATTAAGCTCCAAGGAAAAAGAAATTAGGTTTTATTCATCTTTATAGTCCAGCACCAAATACAGCATCTATCTAGCACAGAGCTGACACCAAAAAAGGTTTGGAGAGAGGGAAAGGAAAAGAGGAAGAAAGGACACACAGTGTCAAGCGTAGGAAGATATCATAGCACCTCCCACACCTTATCCACAGGGGCTACATTCCCAGCCTCCCAGGGGATGCCTGAAACCACAGAGAGTACTAAACACTATTCTATATTTTCCCAATTGTTAAAACAATTCCAAAATGAAGTCATCTACCCCCACCCTCCAATAGCAAATTAGGACCTAGTTTTAACTTAGCCCAGAAATGTGACCTTTTAACAGTCAATCTGATGTTTCCTGATCAGTTCTAGGGAGGTAATCTGCCCGGTAAAAATTCCTGCCATTCCCTTACTCTACAAAATAAAAGATGTAACCATTCTTTTTCTTTTGCTAACTTCTTGCCTTGCCTTCTTTCCTATAAAAACCTTCCATTTTGTACAATTCTTTGGAGCATCTCTCCATGGTACTTGCTAGATAAGATGTTGCCTAATTCATGAATCACTTAATAAAGCCGATTAGATATTCAAATTTACTTGGGTGAATTTTGGGTTTTAACACTATACATATAGATCTAGTTTATATATAAGATTAACAACTAAAGTGGAACAGTTGTAAGAATAGACTGGGATAAGAGTCCTATGAATGTGGTCTCTCAAAATCTTATTGCACTGTACTTACCCTTTGTGTGAGGAGGTACAATGATAAAAGGTCCACACAAGGAGGAGAATGACATAGGCATTGTGACGTAGCATTAGGCTACTGAAGACTTTCTGACGATTTGTCAGGAATATCATCTGTTTCTGGACTGCAGGTAACTGACACTGCAGAAAATGAAACCCCAGCTAAGGGGAAAACAACCATATTTGCACCTGTGATTTCCTGAGTGTTGTGCTTTCACACACGGTGGGAACATGAGTCCCAGGAAAGTCCTGACTATAAGTAAAAAATAAAAATAAGTAGTAGAAAGTGCTATGGTCAGATCCCAAATCAGCAAAATTCCTGCCACAATATCAAGCCTTTTTGTCTTTCCTGTTTTGAAACCATTTCATTGTCTAAAAAACATACATATAAAAGCTAAAAACTGCAGCAAAAGAAAATACTTCCTAAAGGGCATTAGTTCTATCATCCTACTACCAAGGTATACTGCCCAACCCATTCTCCATGTCCAGGAGAAATTATAGCTCTGAGTACACAATTCTGTCCAGGTGAGCTCTAGATTGATGATCCTACCAAAGAGGACAGAGTTTCTATGACACTAGACAGATTCAAGATGGACTCCAATCCTGGAACCACTGTAGAATCAAAATCTTAGAAGCCTATCCAAGCCCTACTCCCAAATTTATTTTAGAGAGAGCACACATACACAGGAGAAGGTGCAGAGGCAGAAAATCTTAAGCAGACTCCTCGCTGAGCACAGAGCCCCATGCAGGGCTTTAACCCCACAACCCTGAGATCATGACCTGAGCCAAAATCAAGAATCCAATAGTTAATGAACTGAGCCACCCAGGAGTTTCCCTACTCTTAATTTCTCACCTATTGCAGTACATATAAGAAATATCTCCAGAGCATGTTGGGTTAAATGAAGAGCTACTCAGAGCTGAACACATTAGGCTTAGACCACTGAATGATATGGGAAACTCTTCTCTAAATAGAACAAAAATCCAACCAACAAAATCTACGGCAATAATTTAGTGCTTAAAGTTTTCCTATTTCCTATGGGAACTTTCATATTAGCATCATATAGTCCTCATAATGACTACCTGAAATAGGTAGCAGTCCCATTTTGCAGATGAGGAGACTGAGGCGAAGTATAATTAAGAGATGTATCCAGCTGACAAGGAACAGATCTACTGCCCTAGATCAGGTCTTCTAATTACACCCATTGTTTAGGACATAGATTGCATTCTAACAGGCTTCTGATTCTGATGCATATCCAAGCTTAAGAACAGATTCCCAAAGATTATGGAAATCTGTTTCCGATAAGCCACCAGTGCAGCCACTCTTGGGGCCCATATTCAGGAATGAGTGCTGAGTAGACCACTACTGCCCAGAGAGCTTGAGGTTGGCCAAGTGCTCAGGGCTGCCAACTACTCATGGACTTGGCCTGAACTTCAACCAGGTCCCTGAACTTGGACTTGTCCCAAGACTGAGCAAGCACCACAATGCAGATCATAGAGCTCTTAACAGCCCACCACTGGTGATGGGCCAACCACATTAAGACTGTTCCTGTGAAACCACCCCATCCTGCCATCTATTCTACCTTAATTGCTTGTCCAAGTTCCCCACAGAACTACTTCTTAGTCCTGCTTTTCCTCCCTAGGAAAGAAAAGCCTTTTCCCCTGCTTGGTTCTGGGACACTTTGTAGATCGTGAGATCTGAGTGCACCCCTCATTACATTTGTCTCTTTGACCGAAGTTTTTCCTTACCAAAGCCCAGGTTTGTTTTCATTTGACAAAGTCCTCAGCCACTGTCTGAGCCTAAAGCTTCAGAGAATTTGGGGACACCATTTTGGGTTCTTTTGTGAATGTAGGACTCTGGCTGGGGGGCGAGGGGGGGGCTGATTTCATCATGGGCAGCTGTGGGGCACAGTACAGGCTGACTGGTGTTTGTAGTTTACCACAGACCTTTCTGACCTTAGCTTCAGGACTCCATTCCTGGCATTTGAACATCAGGCCTGTGGCGATCCTGAAGTGAAAGTCTTCTATTTCTCCAGTTTTCCTCAAAACTCAAAAAGGTAAAAATCTCTGCCATGAACTATTTTTCTCTAGAGATGCACCCAACATGCATATTTTGCAGAGCTGTCAAGGCCCCTTTTGTCGAAGGGATCTTAACAAGCGACTATCTACCTCCCCCACACCCCTCAACAAACTGCTTCCTTTGGTTTGTGACTCAAGATTGAGACACTTTCCTAAAAGTATGACTAAGCAGAAGCTCAACAGACCTAGGCTGCCCACCCCACCCCTCCATCTTCCAGCTCAACATTGGCCGTAGCTGAGCAGAATTCTCGCCAGGAAATCACCCAGGCTCTTAAGATGCAGAGGAGAGTGCCAAAGAGGGAAATTAAAAGAACGGTTTTCTAAATGTAAAATCCCTTCCCATCAGAATTAGAAAGCGTTAGGCTGTTTCTCGTCTAATGCTAAAAATGAGTTCATTTGATGGTTGTTTCTATAATTATACAATTATACCCTATTACACAATTCTGTGATGTTGCCAACTTTGTCTTTCAAGAAAAAGAAAAACAAATTCTTAGTCATAAATTTAAGAAAAGAATATCACAGGAAATGCTGTCTGTAATGCTACCAGCAGAGTTCTGAAAAAACTATGGTAGAGCTTTAAGTAGGTAACACCTTTCCTATACCCCTAGGTGATTAAAAAAAAAGTGACCAAGAGGTTAATAAGCAGCACATGTTGAGAAAAACCATGGCGTGGAGACACCTAGGTTTAAATCACAGCTCACCACCCAAGGCAAGTCACACCACTTCAATTCGATTACTTGATCTAGAAAAGTAGGCATAAGTAACACAACCTAGTCTATCTCATTTGGTAGGGGAAAATGAGGCAATTTGAGAGCATTTTAAAAGTCAAATGTTTTAGAAAAGCAAAGCAACAAATATGAGTGCCATCATTACGGCATTCCAGTCACCAGAGCTCGATTGCTACTTGTCCATTATTTTACAATTCCAAAGAATAAACAATTCTCCCCTTTGGAACACATTCTGAAACCTCCATGAAGATTTTTGTCAAAAAAGTTGATTATACTGGTCAGCTTTGTTACATTAACAAAGTCCATGATGTATGCAAATCTTTCTAGAAAAGTCTTAAATCCTATACCATGAATTTAGTAAAACAGCACTCCACTTGTGCTCACAAAGCCTCATTTGAACTCTTTTGGGGATTAAGCAATTTATGTAACTCAGTAAATCTGGCAGTATACATAAAGACACAGATTTTTCTCCTTTTTACAGACCAGAAACTTTGTCATGTTTTCCAAGACAAGTCTTATAATGTCTCATATATTCCTGTTCTCATGATGCACCTGCAACAAAGAATTCTTGTATTACCCCTGTTGTAGAGAAGGAAATTAAGGCACAAAGCAATTCGGTCAAAAGGAGCTTTTTAGTGTCTATTTTGTTTCTCTAATCCTGGGCCTGGAAAAGGAGTTGAAAGTGAAGTCTCTACCTTATGTGACTTTACCTTGGGTGGCGAAGGGGTCCTGACACCCCGGAGTGGCAAGAGAAGATCCTGAGAAAAGGCTGAGATTCCGAATTGAGATTTCAAAAACAATGGTCACCACAAAAATTCATAAACCAGCTCACAGAGCACCTGGGCCTTTCTCCGCTAAAACACTCTCCTTTTCGGCAGTGCTCAAAATGCTGCCTTGGGGCCAGCAGCAGAAACAGCAGCTTGTTAGAATTTCACGTCCTCGGGCCCCACTGGGCACCCACTAAATAAGAAACTATGGAGGCGGGGCCAGTCTGCTTGACACGCCCTCCTGGTGATCCTAAGGCTCACCTACTTTTCAGTACCTCTGCTTACCTCACCCTATGATGGAAGTTTAAGGATGTGTTCCCAGTGCCTGAAGTGGTCCTGGGTTCAGTGCAGACTACCTTCATCTGACACTTTATAGGATTTTTATTGAAAGAAAAAACTGAAGTCATTAGTTTTAAAACAAATAAACCAAAGCATTACAGAGCAAGTAGAGGACACCTGAGATCCCGCAACCCAGAAATAAGCACTTAGGGCCACTGCATTGCACGACTCTGGGGCTATGTGTCACGTAGAATGCACTGAACATTATATAACAGAGGAGTCTTGACCACTATTCATATTTTTGTGAATATCTTCCAATATCTCCTCCATGGTTTGAAAACTTGATTATTTACAATTTAGAACCCTTGTATTATAATAAACAACCTACAGCTCTTTCTTTGTGCATATCTGTGGCTTATCCCCTTATAGTCTAAGCAGAGAATAAGGTTTGCTCTTTATTTGCAGTGTTGCAATTCTGTTCTTCCTGGTAACACGTACTAATCTCCATTATTTTGAGATCTTTCTGACTTACCTACTGATGCTTGCTCAAATACATTAGGCTTTATCTTTATTAATTACTAAAGCATCTAGCTCAAAGAATCAATAAGAAAACCCGTGGATTTGTTCACATGCTGCCATGTTAAAATTCAGATCCTAGGATAGTTCTGGGTTCTATTATTGTTTTGGAAACTCCACACCATTTTCCAAAGTGGCTGCACCATTTTTTATTCCCACCAACAGTGCATAAGGGTCGCAATTTCTCTATTTCCTCAGCAGTATTTGTCATCCAATGATACCAAAATCATTCTGGCTCTATACCCAAAAGCATTGAAAGCAGGGGCTCAAAGAGATCTTGCACACCCATGTTCACAGCACTGTTCAAAACAGCAAAGAGGTAGAAGCAACCCAAGTGTCCAACAACAGATGAACGGATAAACAAAATATGGTATACACATAGAACAGATGATTCAGCTTTAAAAAGAGAAAAACCCAGTCACAAGAGGAGCCTTGGGGACATCTAGTGAAATGAGCCAGGCCCCAAAAAGACAAGTACAGCATTCCACCTAGGATGTATCTCAAGCAGTCAAGTTCATGGAAACAAAGCTGGATGCTGGTTGCCAGGAACTGGTGAGAGGGGAATAGGGGAAGGTGTTTAAAGGGTAAGAGCTTTGGTTTTTCAAGATGAAAAAGTTCTGGAGATCTGTTTCACAACAAGGTGAATATACTTAATATTACTGAACTATACACTTAAAAATGGTTAAGATGAAAAAAATATAAAAAAATAAAAAATTTTAAAAATAGTTAAGATGACAGAGTTCTAGGTGATGTATTTTTACCATAATAAAAAAGAAGAAAAGTACACTCAGCTTCATGTCTAAATATAACCTGCTGGATTCTGATGTTCTGTTTACTTATGAAACCTGTATCTAAAATAATCAACCTCACAGAGGCAGAGCGTAGAATGCTAGTTGCCAGGGGTTGGGGGAGGGAGAAACACAGAGTTGCTGGTTAACACGTAGAAAGTTTTGGTTATGCAAGATGAACAAGTTCTAGATAGCTCTGTACAACATGCTGCCTATAGTCAATACTGTATTGTGCATATAAAAATCTGCTGAGTAGATGCCATGTTAAGAATTCTTACAATTGGGCTACCTGAGTGGCCCAGTCAGTTAAGCATCCAACTCTTAATTTTGGCTCAGGTCATGATCTCAGAGTTGTGAGGTCAAGCCCAGTGTCAGGCTCAGCTCTGGGAATGGAGCCTGCTTAAGATTCTCTCCCACTCCCCTTTCTCAAAAAAAAATAATAATAAATATTCTTACAATAAAAAATAAAAGTGAATACAAATTCTCAACCTCACCGATAATCAATGGGGAAAAAAAAGAGAAGGGGGGGAATGAAGATCCTAACACTGAGATGAAGTTCTTTCCAGACTGAGGCCATTAACAGTGATTACCCACATGCTTCCTAAGATCAGTACTGCCCTCGGTTCCACGCCCCAGCTTTGAAGGAAGCTAATTAGCCAAATTGAATCCTGTCAGCTGAATCACAAAGGAGACTTCCCCCCCATGTTCCAGATGCTCTTTGGTCACTGAAGTTCAGCTACTTCCCAGTATCTGGAATCCTTCAGTGGCCTTTTTTTCCCTTCCACCTCTGACTAAATGGACCTTTAATCAATTTGCATCGTGTAGAAGCAAGCTGCTCTGGAATGGATGGCGTTCCTGTGCTCTCGGCGCTGGAGGTATACTGTGGTCTCTCCAAGGAGCCACGTTCATAACAGAAGGCATGACAGGCACTTTTATAACCCTGGAGCACTGTGATTGCAAGCTCCGGGCCTGCATTAGGCAGGCAGGGAAAATCTGCACATCAGTACAGGAGAGCCAGGCCCCTCGTGGAGCACTGCAGTTGTCTGGCTGAAAGCTGCTGAGTCTGCTCCAATGCACCAGCTGGGGGGAGGAAATGAATCACACAATAACACCGAATGTGCTCACCTCCCTGGTTGCCACACATCTACAGACAGGCTGGCTCCTGAGCTCCAGCATGTCCAACTGGGGCCCTTAGCCAGCTTGCATGGCTGGAGAGAATTCGGTTTTCTCTTTCTTTCAGATTATCCCTTGGTTTTCTGTGTTATTAAACAAACAAACAAAACCACCCTAACAGAGAGGAAAGCATCACGGTCCCCAGGGGAAAGAGGTCAAGTAGCTTGCAGAAGTAGAAATCGCCAAGGCGTGGGGTTCTCCTTCTCCACTGATAGCTCAGTGACCTGTCAGCTGGTGAGAGTGACAGCTGTATTCATTTCTCCCATACATGGGCTATGAGGTTGGGCCAGCAATTCTTACCACTTATGAATTTTTCCTCCACTACCACCTTCGGTCTTCAGGGACAAGCCCCAAAGTAACAAGGAATTAATCATGTCAGAAGTTAGAAGCATGTGGGCCTTGTTTTGCCCAGTTGAAATGGTCTCTTCCCAGCACCGCCTTCTTCTCCACCTGCTTGAATGATATTTACCCTTGAAAGGATGATTCCTTCCAAGTCATATCAAGTGCCTCACGCCCACCACCAAGTTCTGGCCATCCAGGCCATGTGGGCTGATGGGTCACTGAAGGATTCCAGATGCCAGAAAGTAGCTGACCTTCAACTTCATATCCTTCAACCATCTATTTTTGGCCACTCTCCACAGTGGGCTCTCCCTTCCTGTGTCTCCTACAGCACTTGTCCCTCCCACTCCTTAAGGGCTGACTTGCTGTGTTATAATCTAATTTTTTGCATATATATCTCATCTCTACCACTAAATTATAAATCCCTTAAAGTCAGAGATTATGAAGTATGCTTCTGTATGTGCCCTACAATGTTTCCCATCATGGAATTTATCCTAAGAAAATTATCATAGGCACTTAGATTGATTAATGGAAACCAATATGTCAACAATAATAACCACTCCAAAAGTTTCTTTTCTCCCCACAGAGCCTGTGATAGTCTGTCTTTCCCTCACTTATCACTGTCATCTGCTTCCTCATTCTTTATATTCTACAACCCAATCCTCTGGAATAAGCCTTGTCTGTTCTTTAGCCCTCCTCAAACTCTGGAGACCTCTGGACTGGGGAGGATGGGGCAGGGGTCATTGCTAAAATATTCTGTAGGGTAGAACTTGTTTGGCAAAATTCCACATTGCCTCCAGTTTCCTCAGAAACATTCTCAAAAAATTCTCAATATCAACAACACACTGTCTTTTAGGGAATTCTAAACTGAAATGAGTGAAGATGGTGGAATTGTAGAAGAATGGGAATCACCAACCAGGAAGAAGGCGGTGATTCTCAATGGTGGTGAGGCCACTGATATAAATGACTCCTAGGCTCAGTGGTCAGCAGGAGATGACAGCTCAGTCCATATGGGGTGGGCTTCATGGTCCACTCCTTACCAGTGCTTGACATTTATTTTAAAATAGAATAAACCCTTTTGTTCTTCAATCAGAGATCATATGTAAAATCAAATACCTTCAGTGTTTAACATTATGGTGCCAGTGGTCTTTGTCTAATCCTTTTCTCAATGCAGGCCTTGATAGAACAATAGTTGGAGACTCACCTAAAAAAAAGAATAGGAGGAAAAAGTCTTCCTTTGAGGACAAAAATGGATTTTATCCCATTTTTTTTAACCCTGATACCATCTACTCTAGAGTAATATTAAATCAACAGAATCAAAAATATACCTTTATTCTAGGAGAGTGGGAGGTGATTTATAAAATACCTTCATCTCCATTGCTTAATTTGTTTCCCAGAAAAATCCTGTGAGCAGAGTTCCCACTTGGGTGCTACATTGTCCAAGTCTGAGGGCTCTGCACCTGATCCATGGACAATATCCCTTCCTATTTCCATCCAACCAAACCTCTTTAGAGAGTCCACCACATAGGGTTTGTGCCAGGCACCACTGCAAACAATGATGTCCCAGACTCAATCTGCATGTGAAACAAGCATGTGAACAAATAACTCTAGAACAAGGTAGAGAATAAGGACTGCCTCTTGATAAAAGGGAAGGAAATAATCAGAGAATGATTAAAGGGCAGTCTTTCCTCAAGATTTTGGATACTTGGGTCCCATTGTTTCCTGACACTTATTATAGCCAAGAAGTCAGAGACCATGCTGATTCTTTCTGTTTTATGCAATTTCTCCTTTTACTTTTTGCACGTAGGCAAGTTTTATTCCTGTAGCTTTGCAATTCAAATTTGACCCTGAGGTCACTTTTCAGTGATTTTGCTGACAGTATAGAGGGTTTTTAATCAGTCTATTCACATTTTTTTTCAACTCAAGAAAGTTTTCTTCAAGTTTAAATATATCATTAGTTATTGCTTCCATTTGGAATATTCTGGTACATCCTCAGGAACACACAAAATGATTAAGTTGGCTCCCAATTCTCTGTGTACATGTGTGTGTTTATATATATCTGTACAGCTACATTTATCTGTGCATACACATATACATATATGTTTGGATGTACAAGTATATATATAATCTGGTATGCATATGTATAGAATTTCAACTTATCTCTCATCCTTATTATTGCTCTGTCCTTTTCCTCTGAATTCTAAGAAAGCAATCCTGCCTTCTACATCACTGATTTGACGTTCAGTAATGTCCATTCTTCTCATTATTGCCTCTAATGAGAATTTAAATTCTACTTCATTTTTAATCTTTTTATCCTTTCTTATTACATTAGTTGTCCTGATTATGTTGCTGGTTGTTCTTTTGTTATAGTTTTCTATCATGTCTTCTAGCTTTTTATTGAGGCAGCTAGGTATTAAGTTTTCTTTTGTGGTCCTTACAGTAAATAATTTTAATAAGTGTGCTCTTCCTTTGAATTTTCAGGATGATATAGCTTCTCACTTATTTTGCAGAAAGTTCTATGTCATAGAAAACATATTTTCATGGAGCTTTTTTAAATTTCATATTATTTTATTAAAACTCAAATGAGGGCCTATCTATCCAAGCCTGCATTTGCCAAAAGACAGGAATTTGTCTTTGACCCAACTCTCTGTTTCATGTAGACCTTATGTAAAATCACTTCTCAAACCCATAGGTTGCTGGTTATAACTCAGACCAGCTTCCAATCTTGAGTGGACTTTTTTCTAGAGGAGCTCCTCCAGGCTTCTGTAACATCTTCCCCAACCCTGACTGGCTACTTCTGTGGTGTACTGAACAAGTGGAGTAAGTAGAAACCTCTCTACAATTGCCTTCAGCCCATTACTCATGAGATCAGTACCAATAAGGATATCAGGACCAACACAAGTTCTCCACCACTACCACTTCCTGCCCACCGAGGTCCCAATCTCTGAGTGGAGGTATGACACTGAAAGCAAGAAAGGAGATGGTATTGTGACAACATTAAATGATTAGCACATTAGCCATGCAGTAATGGAGAGGGATATACAGTCTTATGGTTGATACCAATCTCATATTTCACATATGGGCAGCCCACATGAAGTGGCCACAAACAATATTTTGTACTTACTTTTAGGAAGGTAGTCTTAGTTCATTTCCAAGCACAGGCAGCTGCTGACTGGCTTTTTCAGTTCAGTTCTTCAGCCGTGTAGTTTGCGAAAAGTTCTCTCAATCTCAAGCAGTAGATTAACTGTCAATCATAGTTCCCATATTTTTCAGTGTCTTCCAGGATACTTTATTCAGAAACTGAGAAATGTTATATAGGGACCATTTTAACCCCACTCAGCACATAGTTTTCATAGGGCCATCCTCTCGTTAGCATCAGGACTCAACTGCAAGAACTATCTCCAAAGCTGAGGAGATAGCAGGACAGTGGATATGAGGGCTGGAAAAATTCACTCCACTCCTCCTGGATCTGAACACCCACCTCATCTATTGGACATGGAATCTAGAATGCAAAGATAAGGACTTTAACTTTTCAGTGTTTATCCTTTCTACCCTTGAAAGAATGCTTCCATGAACACAGGACTAGAATCCATACCTGAAAACTTAGTGATAAGCAAACCAAAAATAAAAACAAATATAAACATAAAGGTTAAACTAGAACTAAGATCTCTAGACTCAAGGTCTACCTCTATTCCCATGTGGCTATTTGACTTTGGGAAAATTCCTTTACTTTAAACATTGGCAACACTTACTTCATTCCAAAAGTTGCTGCTCTAAATTAATGGTTCTCAACCAGGAGAGATATTGCGGATAGGACTGGGCCATACACAATGAGTGTGGAAGCAGATAAAGGATTTCAAACCCCAAAGTTTGAAAGTTTGGGGTTTTTGTTGTTGTTGTTGTTTTGTTTGTTTGTTTGTTTTTTCCAGAAAGAACTCTAGAGCTTTATTACAAGTGGAGCTGACTGCGAGGGAGCCCCATTCTCCAGTCTTTCTTCGCCACTCTCTTCCCCTCAACACATCCCTCCATGGCAGGTCACTAGGCCATGAAGGAAGAGCAGTCTGGGGAGAATGAAAAGGGGCAATGCCTTCTCCAAAGTCCTCTGAACAACCAGAGTCTTTCTGGCTCCAGGTGAGAATATTCTAGTGGAAGGGGTGAGAGATTCAGCTCTCATCTCCAAGATCCTCCATGTCTATATCCTGGGGTGCTTTTGTCTTCTTTTGCTGCTTGGGTGGTGGTCCACTAGTCCTGGCTGGCCTTGTGGGGGCTTCCACCTCTGTGGCTGCTTTCTCTTTCTGGGCCAGCCGGATCTGCTGGAGGAGCTTTCTGCGCTTCTACCCAGAGGGAGTAATGTTGGCACATGCACTGGACACCCGCTTCGTCAAGTGGTGCTGTGTGATCAGCCCTTTGTCTACCACAGCCCCAACTACCTAAAATCCTATGATTTTATGAAAATCGAATTCAGCAAATGAGAAGTAGAGTTCTGGGTGATATTTGGTCCCACATCCTGAAGGCCCATAACTTTCCTGAACAGCCAGGAAATGCTCTTGCCAAGATTTCTGGAATGGCTTAGCCCAAGATTACTTTAGGGCTGGTGTGTGCTTACTAAAGTGGTAATGTTCTCTAGATTGCCAAACCAGCTGTGCTGGATTCAAACAATGACAAACAATAAATGTAAAACCCATTAAACCAAACCAGGCATAAAGTACTTTAGGCCAATGTATATTGCACAAAGTAGATAGTGTTACTTCATTTTTATTTACTTTCCAGCAGAGTAGGGGAAAGGAAAGAAAACCTATGGCTCCTGTATTTCAACAAGGGAGAAATGGCGCCCTCTTGTGACACCTTTACTGTTTTTCCTACCTTTATAAGTCACACATTGTGCCACCTCATAGGGTTGTGCACTCATACCGACTATAATATAAAAGGCATTATTTATGTTATTTACTGAACATCCTAGACAACCATACACAGCTACTCTTTTACATATACATATGAACATATGTATGCACATACCCAACGTAGACACATACACTCAACATATACATACGTACCTAGGCAACATACATGCAAGTACCTTCAACAAATACACCCATACATAAACACTAATGCATACATGCAAATACAAGCACATAAATTACACAGCACATATATATGCTAACATATACACATTCATACAAAAAAGTATACCCACACACATATGTGCACCCTCACATGTGCACATATATATTGAAACATATGTTCATAATAATCATGCATATGCATACACATGTACATATCACAAGCACACATGTACCAACATAGATACAAAGTTATATATCTGCACATGCATTTACATGCTGACTTCATGAGAATAAATTATAATTAATCAATGAGAACAATAGTAACTTTATTGAGCACTCACTATGTGCCAGGCACTTTTCTAAATGACTTGCATATATTAAATCATTTCAAACCAAAAAAATTCAATAAGATAGGTCCTGTTTTTCATCCCCTTTTAACTGATGAACTAACTACAGCAAAGAAAGGTTCAGTAACCTACCTATGATCACAGAGCAAGTAAGGTTTGGAACTCTGATTTGAATAGGGTTCCTACTCTCACAAATCTACAAAAGCCAGTGAATTATATCTAAGGTATTAGGGAGCATGTCTGTGTGCAACAAGTATGTCATCTTGGTAAGAAAATGGTTTGTGACAATGTCTGTGAGGTAATAATGTCAGATTATAATGGTCTCTCAACAGTCCTTTCAAAATGTTTCTTTTCCTGATGCCTCTTCTAAGTATCCATGCCTCCCCTTACCATTCCTACCTCTGCCCTCCTACACACACACACACACACACACACACACACACACACACACATTCTCACAGTCTTTCATACCTTCACCTTATGTATCCACATACATAATGGGTAGTTTTTTATAATTAGATCCAATATGTATTGAGTGCCTACTGTATACAAGATGCTTTTCGTGTATTTTTATATTATTTAATTCTTATAGCATCCCCAAAAGGTATTTAGTATTCTTCCCATTTTATAAGAAGAGACTTCAGCACAGAGAGAGGGAATTTGCTCAAAGACTCACAACTTGTAAATGGCAGAACAGTTGTGAAAACCAGGTGTTCCGGCTCCAAAGCTCACAATCTCTTCACGATGTCACCTGGCTTCCCTCTTTTTACCCCATAAGAGTTGCTGCCAGAGATCACTGCAATTGTGAAAGATATGATCTGGTGAGGAAAAAGATTTAAAAATGTGTTAAATATGACCGCTGAATTCAGTTGTAAATAATAAAGTCATTGTGGCCATGCTTGGGAGAAAGAATTTTAATACAAGTGATAGGGTGCTTACAAAATTATTGGAAGGCCAAAAGGAACAGGGACTTGGCTGGGCCTGACTTTCAAAACACCACTGCAAAACTGCCCACCAGTGTAACTTCTATCTCTATCACAGCCAAGAATCTGGAATTAGGAAGATGCTGTTCCAGCTGATGGCTCCTGGGTCATACCTACCAGTGGTGATCTGAGAATCCCATTAGAATGGCTGGCCCTAAAGCAATGCCACACCGGCTGAGAAAAACAGACACCTCCTACAACACTACCACTCTCCCTTCTGAGCTGATTTCTGAATTTAGGTCTCCTTTGACAGCACCCAGTTAGTGGAACCCAAATCACATCCAAATCCCTACTGCAAGGAAGTCTGGGAAAGTAAGTTTATAGTTTTCCAGCTTCTGAGGATACATGGCACACAAGAAAGATGGAAACAGATGTTGGGAGACCCAATCTACAGTTCCCACCCAACATTTTTAACAAAAAAGGAGTGAATATCTAAAAGAGAGATTTCCGAAAGTGTATTATATTCAACTGAAGGAGCCTCTCATGCATCTAGCAAGTAGCCCTGTAAAGCCAATCTGCTGTGCTAAAGAACCAGCTTTGCCCTGGGAACTTCTAAATATTCCACTTGTGACAAGTATGGCCTTCAAAGACTGTTGTCATTAAAGCTGTTATGAGAGCCAGGGATTATCAGCGGACCCACTCTCAGTCTCAAACTTCAAGTGCATCTTTCCCATCACTGAGACAAGACAGACAGGTGCTAAATGCCCCTCAGTGGGCTGGAAGAGGTAAAGCACTTTCAGAGGGCTCTCATTTACTGGTCTCTCACCACTTGGATCCTGCTCAACACCTGGCATTTTCGTTCTGCACACTAAGGACTTGGCAGGGAGAGAAGTCATCCCAATCCAAACCAGGCAAAATGAAACACTTCCCTCTCCTAGTTCTGAAGCAAAAAAAAAGTGTTATGATGACTCCTTTCTTCCAAAATCACCTTTATTTTGATTCATCTGTGTTTCCCTAACTTTGCATCTGATGGGCTACAAAGTGGATATGACAAGTCAAAGAACTAGACAGTTATTTGAGTGAAAGAGTAAACTTAAAAAAAAAAAAAAGGAAAGAAAATTTGTTTTTGAATATCTTCCATGGATCAAACACTGTTCTAGACAACTGTTGTAGATGTTACTTGATAAATCCTCACACCATATCTAGAAAATAATTATTATTCACTCTCTCAATTTTGCAGTGAGGAAACTGAAGCTTAGAAACTGAGCAACTTGCTTCAGATACACAGCCGCTATGTTGTGGAGCTAGAATTCAGACCTAAATCTCTGATTTCATAGCCCTTTTGGCTCTCATTACATGGTATTTCTCCCCCCTTTTTAGCCATATCCCATCTTAAAAACTCTGCCAAACATCCTTTCCATGGCTTATTAATACAAAAATAATGGGCACTCATTTCACTTTCCAAATATGACTTCATATTTCACTTTCAAATATAGAATTATTATATGATCATATTTAATCTAATCCTCCAAACCACACACATCCCAACTCTTCCAGTGGTTTCAATGGCACGCCTTTTCCGTCACCACTACTATTATGCTGTAAAGGATTAACAGAACGTTGGCCACTGAAAAATAATTGAAAGGGAAGTAGAGGCAATTTCCAAATAAAAAGTCATGACATTTGTAAACACAGTCACCTTAAAATAAGATATTCTGAATTGAGGTTTGGATTTCTTGGGAGTTGGCTTCTTCATTTATACATTTATAAATCCCATATACCTTAAAGAGTTGTAAAGATTAATTATAAATTATATCCTATGCAAAATGCCTTTTAAGTTGGAAGACAGTACAAAAGAAGAAAAAGTGTTACTTTGGATATTTGGGTAATATTTTGGGATAATAAGACAGCTGTAACTAAATTCATCCCTATGACTTGAATAAAACAATACTCATAGTAAAAAGCAATTGCTTTCTTCCTTAGATAGACATGAGCATAATACTCTGAAAGGAATTTGTCTCAGAATTCTATGGACAAAAAAAAAAAAAAAAAAAGAATTCTATGGACATAAATTTCTAGAGAATGGACATTTTTGTTTTTTGGTTTGGTTTGTTTACAGTGGAACCTGGTGAAAGAAAGAGCACAGACTTTGGAGTCAGAAACCCGGGACCTGAATCTAGTTCCTCCACATGCTTACCTAAATCACAGCCTTCTGATAAGAATCATGTGAGATGAAGTATATGAAAGTACATAAAATTACTACACACATAGTAATTATTACCTTACACACAATATATCAGCATCCCTGAATTGACTGTGCATCAGAATAAACACCAAACTGACTTTTGATAAGAAGCTTATTATTTCATTTTTTTAAAAGAAAGGTTGTATATCTGTGTTGCTCCTGAAGGAAGAAAAAAGTACCTAATCCACTGACCTAGTACATAAGGCTTTTTAGTGAAGAGTAAACCTTTTCGTTTCCACAGCTTCTTCACTGAAATATTAAGATGAAATTATTGCATCTCTTTAGTTTCTATTTTGAACTTTTACATTCCAATACAATTCACCCAGCAATACATGATTTTCTTGATATTACAGGTAGCCCTGTTCAGCAGGAGCAGTACTGAGTTGACTCTGCAGCACCAGAGAAGCACATAGGTGGGAAGCAGTTCACATGCAGTCTCTACAACCTGTGTGGGTGTAATTATGATTTCTCCATGTTTCTGAGACATTATACAACTTAATACTAACTTCTAAAATGTACACTACATATTGAAATATATTAAAGAAAGTAAGCTGATTTTATTCATCCACTTAATGTTTATTAAAAATGTAAAAAGTAATGTATTTTTAAAGAAAATACTTTTAACAGATTTTGTACTCTTAGAATATGAGAAAAGCATGCTTCCAAAAATGTTTAAAATACCCTTTATGTACATATATCTAGGAATAATTTTGGGAAAGTTAATATTATTAATAAAGAAAAGATTTTTAGCAAATATTGCCCCTCAAGTGGCAAAATTTATATTTTTAGTCACAGATTCCAAGTACCAAAGAACATTTAATTTTTTTAGAAAGCGACCAAAAAAAAAAAAAGAAAAAAAAGAAAAGAAAATGCATATAACTTGATGGGATGGATACTGATGCAAAAATATATCTGAATATTCATAAAGTGTCAAAGGTAAAAGCACACACACAAACTGCAAATTATGTGATGTACTTTTTCTGGGGCTACAAATACAATTAAGAGTTACCTTTATCTACATTGAAGAGGTGATAGAGTAAAGGAGAATATGTCCCTGATGACCCTGGGTAATTTGCCAATACCCACCCTAGGCTAATTCTTTTCATTTAAAAAGATAATAAGGGATCCCTGGGTGGCTCAGCGGTTTGGCACCTGCCTTTGGCCCAGGGCGTGATCCTGGAGCCCCTGGATCGAGTCCCGCGTCGGGCTCCTGGCATGGAGCCTGCTTCTCCCTCCCTCTGCCTCTCTCTCTCTCTCTCTCTCTCTCTCTCTCTCTTTCTGTCTATCATAAATAAATAAATCTTTAAAAAATATTTATAAATAAATAGATAGAGATAGATAGATAGATAGATAGATAGATAGATAGATAATAGATTCATGACAATCCCTGGAAAATTATCATGTAGTATCCTGGAGAGCAGACACCCATCAAATTCCATCCCATAGCTAACTTGTGAATTCAGAGATTTTGTTTTTATTCTACTAGTAATTTTTAAGTCTGAAATAATTCAAATATATGGAAAAGTATAAAGAATGATGAACCCACATAAACACATTCTTTTTCCAATGTGCTTCAAACATTGCTTTGTCTCTCTCTTTTATTTTGCTTTTAAAAATAAAATATTGCAGAAATTGTTGAAGCCCTCTGTTAACAACTCCCCCATCCCACTTCCTTTCTTCCTACCCAGAGGTAATCACAATCGTATTGTTTTGGGTGTTTCAATTTTAAATAAATGCTATCATACTGCATAAAACATTCGGCAACTTGCTTTTTACTCACAAGTTTTCTTTTAAGTATCTATATTGATAAATGTGATCCCAGTTCATCCATCTACACTTTAGTATTCCCATGTATTCTTATACCATGTTTCATTTTTCCATGTCCCATTGATGAGTATTTTGATTATTAAAACATTTCCTGATTACAAACAGGGCCTTTAATTTAAATGATTATGCATTTAAACACATGTGCAAAAGTTCCTCTAGGGTGCAATTGTACTATTGCATAATATCCAAAGTAGAATTAATGAGTAGGCATATCTTAAACTCTATTAGCTATTGCCAGATTAACCATGGAAGTAGTTGTATCAATTTACACTCCCACTAGTATGAGAGTCATCACCACTTCATATCCTTTCCAACACTTGGTATTATCAGACTTTTAAAATGTTTGCCAATCCCGGGGTTCTGGATGGCTCAGTTGGTTAATTGTCTACCTTTAGCTCAGATCGTAATCCTAGGGTCCTGAGATCGAGCCCCATGTGGGATTGCACAATCAGCAGGGAGTCTGCTTCTCTCTTCCATTGCTCTTCCCCCCGCTTGTGCTCTCTCTCTCTCTCTGTGTCAAATAAATAAATAAAATCTATTTAAAAATATTTGCCAGTCCTATGAGATGGTACTTTATTTTGCTTTGGTTTGTATATTTTTGATCACTACTGAGAGTGAGCACTTTTTCATTTGTTTCTGGTCCATTCAGGTTTACTCTTTGTGAACTATCTATTCACTGTCTATTTTTATATTGAAATCTTTGTTCTTCACTCATTGATTTCTATAAGTTGTTTAAATATTCTAGAACTAATTATTTTTCAGTTATGTGTGTCTTTTTATAGACTGTGACTTGTATTTTCAATTTATTTGTAGTTTTCTATACAAAAAGAAAATGTTTTTTGATGGAATCAAATTTAGCAATGTTTTCTGTCAGAGTTTGTTTTTTGGCATGTTGAGAGGATTTTCTATTCTTAAGGTTGTAAAGACAGTCTCCTCTATTTTCTTCTTTTAAAATTCCATTTTTAACATACAAGTCATTAACCCATCTGGATTATTTTTTATAAATGATTAAACAAAAAATTGGTCTAACTTTTTTCCCATGTGCATAACCAGCACGATTTACTGAAAAACTTATCTTTTTCTCAGTGCCACATAATACCACCTCTATCATATATATACTAAGTTGTCTTTTTTAAATATTTTGGCTATTTAGGGTTTCTCTACTTACTTTAATTGGTCTATTTGCCTTTCCATAGGTCAATACCTCACTAAATAGAACTTCAAAATAAGTTTAGGTATCTGGTATGTACTACTCTTCTTCAAAATTATCAGTTTGTCCTGGACTTTTTAGTCATTCATATGAGTTTTAAAATTAATTTATCAAAGTTGCCCCCAAATCCCAATTTTTATTTCACTGGAAATACATTTAATTTACAGATTAATTAAGAGAATCGGTATTAAGATATTGATATATCTTGATATTGACAAATAGTTATCTCCTCCACAAATATTTTTTTAACTCTCCATTTAATTAAATACTATTTGATGTCCTTCAAAAGCAAAAAGGTCATGTACCTGTTTTGTTGAAGTTATTCCTAGACACCAGATAGTTTTGGTCTATCTTCTAACTTCCATGGTTATTTAACATCTCAAAAAAACCTCAAAAAACTTAAAAATTAAGGTTATTTAACATCTCTGTCTTCTTCCCCAACAAGATTAAGATTTCAAGGGTCTTGAACTCTTCCTTTAAATATATCCCATCTCATTATGTCTATGTACACTTTACTTTCAATGTTCTTTGTGTGTATAGACCAAAATTAATTCTTATCCTTACAGTCCATACTTAAAACTTACTGACATTTTGGGTGTGTGTGTGTTCACCAGTTTCTTGCCTCTACACCTACCTCTGGGTTTACTTTTACTTTTGGTTATTTTAACACTTCTTTAGTTTAGATTCATCAGTAGAAAACTCTTAGCACTCATGTTACCGCAAAGTTTTACTTTGTGCAATAATTTAGGCTGTACAATTCTAAATTAACAGTTATTTTTTTCCTAACCCTCTGGAGATATTGTTCTTCAGTTTAATTCAGTGTCTCATTACTGATGAGATCTTTGCCATTGATCTAATTGTCATTCAATGGCAAGAACACTGCCTTTGGTCTCTTATAATTAAATTTTAAGATTTTTCTTTATTCTTTAGTCAGCAATAATATGGGTAGATATGGATTTTTTTATTTATTTGATCTGAGAAACTTTGTCTTCAGTTCTGGAAAAATCTCAGCCATTATCTTTCAAATATTGCTTTTATGTCCTCTATCCTTCTCCTTTGTTAGATGTAAATCAGAACTTGTCAACCTGTCTTCTATATCTTTTAACTGTCTTTTCATATCTTCAAAATGTGCTTTCTAGGTGAATTCCTCTATATTTGATAAATCTCTCTTTCATTAGGTCAATGACTACTTTTATTTCCAATATTTGTATTGGTTTATTTTTATATCTATCTGTATTGATTTATTTTTGTATCTACCTGATATTGTTTCATATCTCCATGTTTTATTTAAGAATTTGTCTCTTTTATTTATTTTTTTAAGATTTTTATTTACTTATTCATGAGAGATAGAGAGAGAGAGAGAAGCAGAGACATAGGCAGAGGGAGAAGCAGGCTCCATGCAGGGAGTCCAATGTGGGACTCGATCCCAGACTCCAGGATCATACCCTGAGCCAAAGGCAGATCCTCAACCACTAAGCCACCCAGGCGTCCCTGTCTCTATTTTTTAAAGTAAGTGTTATTATGTCTCCATGCATCTTCTTGAGAGTCCTTGACATACTACTAAACTACTGAAGTGTTTATTAAAGCTGGATTCTAAAGCTGCCTTATTATTTTCATATCAAGTGGGTTGTATTCCTCTTTTTCATATCTAATTATTGATTATTTTGGCTGCCTTTCTCATCTCTTCCTTTGGGATTTTATTCATTAGCTTATTTTTGTATGGACGTTGCTTTTTTTTCCTTCTCTTCTTCTCTACCCCTTCCTGTCCAGAGTTTTCATGGTTACTTACTCCCAGATCAGAATTTAGAGTACTGACAGTACTAGAGTAGTATTAAGAATATCGCAGATATGCATCTAGAGAGCACCTTGATTCAGTTCTTGTTAAAGAGTCTGGATCTGAGTCACTCTCTAGAGATTGATTTTTTTTTTTAAGATTTTATTTATTTACTCATAGATACACACACAGAGGGAGAGAGAGAGAGGCAGAGACACAGGCAGAGGGAGAAGCAGGCTCCACGCAGGGAGCCCGACATGGGACTCGATCCCGGCTCTCCAGGATCACACCCCAGGCTGCAAGCGGTGCTAAACAGCTAAGCCACCAGGGTTGCCCTAGACATTGATTTTAAAAGCTTCAGCCTAATGCATTGGTCAGCAGCAAGGTTTTTTCTCCCAGATTTAGTAAGAAGTGGAAGTACTACCAGGCCCTGGTTTCAAATGTTTAGCCTGACTCTTTTCCCACACCGTGGGAGAATTTTAATACCACCAGCCCAAAGGGACCAAAATTCCAGCTACCAAGCATGCCTCTAGTCCTGATTCCAGTCTAGGGCTTCAGCCTCACCACCACTTAGTGTTTCTGATTCAGATCTTGTTCATGAGATATTTACTCTGTTCTTTAGTATGTGGATGATTTTAATTTTTCCTTTCACACATGTTATCCTTCATTGGAGAAAAAGGGAATGCTCTGAACACACAGAGCTAATTTTACTAAGTCTTTCTTCAGTTCTCAAATTACATTATTATGACAGGCTTAGGCTTTAATTCCCAAAGATATTGAATAGAGAAATGTTTCTTTAAGTATTTTGAACAATCTATATCTGCCTGATACCCTCAAGAATTCCATGGGAAAGTTAGTATCTACTTAATTCAACTAACATTGGATTGTCAGAGTAATCAAGAATCTGATAGAGATAATTTTTTAATTCCTGGCTGAGGACTTTAAATTCTAAGACTAGTAAAAACAGGGCACCCACCTCTACCACTACTCCCTCCAAATCCATAACAAGTATCATGAATTAATCATGCTCTTCTTCCTCACTTAGCCCTGAAGGAGCCTCAGAACACTTTTCAACACCCTGCACAGTCAATTCACTTGAATCAGTCGGTGCCAATCTAAGAAATGAAACTTTTTTGCCATGTCGAGCTTAAGACAATAAAATCAAGAGTGTGGCCAGAACAAGAGTCGCATGTATAAAAATTCATTACAACAAAATATTAGCTCCATTTAATAAGACATGTTGTGATTAATATTGTCAATTGCAAAATAATATAGTGTATCTGTTGAGAATAGTCAAAGGGAGAATGTGTTGCCTTCATTTGTTTGTTTTACTTTATAGCCTAAGTAAACCTCATTAAAATCTACCCCAGTGTGGAAAAAATTAACTTTTAAAAATTAAAATACGTCAGTGTCTGCTACAAGGATGGCATTCTTTTTAGTCTAGGGTGATATTTTTTCCCCAGGCACAAGAATGTCAGCCGAGGGACTCAATATTGCTTAATTTCTTTTGTTCTAACAGCTTTCCTTGCAATATTTCCCCCATCCCTTATGTAGCATTCATTATCCAGAATGTTCCAGCTCATATTAGCAGTTTCCATCATAAACCAATGGGATTTCTAAAAATGATGGCAGAATTTCAAATCAGTCTGCAGTCTTTTCTTGATATTCACTGGTAACTCACTGCCACTAAACACTCGGTCTGCAGTTTCCTAGCTTTGCAGCTACACTTTCTGAAGACTCTATTATTTTAGAGCAATTTTCATCAACTCTGTTTTATTAAATGAATCATAAAATCTCCCTTCATTCATTTCTTTTCTGAGATAACTTTTGAAAGCACTATAATAGAATAAACTTTTAAAATCTTGCACTGCCTCTTGCTTCAAGGTTTTTACACCATAAGCTGAACAAGGATTTATATCATAAGCTAGGAATTATATCTTCCTGGCTAGAGATGTGAAATGTGTAATATATCCAAATAGAAATATTTGGCGGTACTATCGGGTTTTGCCTTCACTGGGGATCAGAGTCTTGCTGGCTATCAAATTGCCAAGAGGGAAAATCTTTAAGATTTCAAGACGTTATGAAACAAAAGAAATTATCAGGATTACTGAATGCATATTTGCCAGTAAAAATTATAAGAAACTTACAAAAATATTTATATGTAGCAGTGTATAGAGTTTACCAACTGGTAATAAACTTTGACTGCAACATCAGAGGGAACAGTTGTGCTGGTCATTATTCCACGTTGATGTGGCTCTCCATCACTGTTGTTCCCCTAAAAGGTCCTATTTCAGAATCCTTGTTACTCTCATAGATCATTTGTAGGCTTCTGTATTGACCCCAGGGGGCCACAAAATGATGCAGCTCTCCCTCTCTGCCTCCATACCTGGTGTCTGCATAGCAGCCTCACTGTAATTCTAAAAGACTTCTCAGCACTGTGACGTTAGAGGGACAGTGGATGGTGGATTCATTGCCTTCTGCTAGTCATGTACCTGCAAACAGATTCCACATTTGCTTTGTACTATGATACTTAGTGTAGAACATCAATAGACACTCTCCAACCTCCTCATAAAGATAACTAAGGAGTATACAGGGCATTATGATTGAAGTCCCCTTCGTGCCCAGTCATCCGACCACAGACGGCCTTTGACAGTCACAGGGAATCATCAGAAGTGATTGATCTGTTTTCTGACCTGCTTGACTTAGAATATCCTGAATAGTAGAGCAGAATCTTGGCCACAAAGTGAGCTGAATATCATCAATACCAATAAAGAGTATTTTCATGGCCATCTCTAGGTATAAGGGATGTGTAGCCAAAGGAATAGAAATTCACTGATTCAAATGGTAGAAAAGGAAACAGATGCTATGGCTAAATCTTATCTATCTTTCATTTCTACTTCTTCCACTAAGCCTGAATCTCCCTCTCTACTAATGTCTTCCTTCTTTGGACTCCTGCTGCCACACATCATCACTTGGCTATACACCAACCCATATACTCTGCCACTGATCCTTTCCCTAGTCTTGACTATACGATCTATTTTTGGGAATGTGTGCTCCCCAATACACGAGTCCCTCCCCCCCGCATCTACCTTATATCTAGATACATGTCACCTGATCAATAAATACTATTGTTTGATTTCAGAGCACTCATGTTTCACTAAGGATATGATTCACCAGGATCTCCTTTGTCTATCAGCCTTCCCCAAATAAAAGCTAACATGCCACAAAACCAAACTCTCTCAAGTAGAGCCATTGTCAAGCATTTCTTCTTGAAACAGACTAGATATAGGATAGAAATTGGATAGTAACCACCAGACCATGCTCCTCATCCCATGACTTAACACCTGGTCTGCAGTTATTACCCAAGTTAATACAATATTAGTACTGCATGATGCCAGCATCAGAATGAATATCACATCATCACTGCCAATCTCCCCATGATGATGCCAACATCTTGCATTATTCTTGCATTCCCTCAGGTTGGCCCATAAGTCTTAAACAGGAGTCTGCAACATGGTGAATGTTCAGAGCAGAGCACCCCATGCTCTACTCTGGGGTAAAGAAAGGCTGACTTTTGATCATTTTCTCTCTTTCATAGGTTATTCTGCAATGGCTTACAAAGACATGGGCAATGGGGCCAATTGCAATAAAGCTGCTATTAGACCTATGACCCTAACAGAGAGAAAAAGAGATATATGTGGCCTGCTGTGCCAGTGAAGCATGAAATGAAAGTCTATTCATTTTTTCCTACATAACCCTATAGCAAAAGTAAACCAAATGTGAGCTCTAACCTCCAAACCAAGTGCCATTATTATACTGATCCCCACTTCAATGAATCTATAGCTCCTTCTGTCTGTAACAATGAGTTGTAACTTCAACTACCCAAGGAACATTTCCTTAAAATTAAAACATGATGCAGACTCCAACACAACAATTATACTTTGATTTATTTATTCAGTCTGCAGATAATGCTTGGCACGCATATAAAGTCACTTATAAATCTTGTATAATTCTGCAGCCCCTGGGATGTATAGTCCACTGATTGAAAATGACACCATTCATTTCACAAGTATTGGCCAAATATGAGATTGTCTCGAATCACTATATTATTTATCTAAAAGTAAACTCTGTAAGGAAAAGGATCTCATGTGTGTTGTTCAGTTTTATAGCCAGGGTCTAGAATAGTAAGTGTCATATAGTAGGCATTAATTAGGCAATTGGGTTTTTTAAAAGATTTTATTCATTTATTTATTCATGAGAGACACAGAGAGAGAGGTAAAGACACAGGCAGAGGAAGAAGCAGGCTCATGCAGGGAGCCTGATGTGGGACTCAATCCTGGGACTCCAAGATCACACCCTGGGCCAAAGGCCCAAACTGCTGGGCCACCAGGGCTGCCCGAATTAGGCAATTGTTATATGTTACCTGAACTTATATAATTTAATTTCACTTTTAATATATTCATGGTTTCTTTCTCCAGTTAGATTTTGTGTTGTTGGATTAGGGGCTGTTTTATTCATTGCAGACTCCAAAGCATCCAACATTATGAAGTAGCTGCTCCTTAAATATCTGAGCATTTCCCAAATTGTATTTTCCAGGTGATGTGACCAAGGTGTAGACTGAAATGTTCAGTAGTCAAATAAATTTGCAACATAAATATGTCAAAGATTCACAATGCACATTTTGAAGACTTCAGAAGTCCTGCAGTGAAGAATCCCAGTTTTCTTTCTGCAACTAATTTTTCTCAAATTTGAGCATAGTACTTCCTTTCCATGGCATACCCATTAATTCCTTGTAGAATAATGTTCCATGATTTACCTACCAGTTTGAAAATGCAGATCTTCAAATCTGTGTCTCTGTACATGAATACAGTGTTCACGTAATGATATAGTGGAAAGAAATTTTAGGTACCAAAAAAAAACAAGCACTAGCCCTAGTTCTCATACTAACTAGCAACATCATTTGGAGCAAATCATTTCATGGGGGTGGTTTGGGGTGGAACTCCTGCCAGGGAAAGTAGCTGAAAAGTGAGAAAATCAGTACTGAAAAGTTTTTGTTCCTATTTACTGACATGAACATGAAAGCCCTGACCATGGAGCTTTGGAATCTAGATTCCTAGTTATCTTAACTTCTATTGTATCTTATAATGTCATTGATTTGCATCTGAAAAGTCACCTTAGAATCATTATATAGGGATCCCTGGGTGGCCCAGCGGTTTGGCGCCTGCCTTTGGACGAGGGTGCGATCCTGGAGACCCGGGATCGAATCCCACGTCGGGCTCCCGGCATGGAGCCTGCTTCTCCCTCTGCCTATGTCTCTGCCTCTCTCTCTCTCTCTCTCTCTGTGTGCGTGACTATCATAAATAAATAAAAAAAATTAAAAAAAGAATCATTATATAAACTGTAATACATCAAAACACCAAGTTATACACCTTAAATATATTCAGTTTTTATTTGTCAATCATACCTCAATAAAGCTGGGGGAATGGGAAAGTTACCTTAATATTGCAATAAGAAATGAGCTGTATAGAAAGAATATAAGCTAATTGGTGTTGATTAAATAGGCCTCCATGGTAGAGGTGTCTTTCAATATCTACTCTCCTCTCCTTGTTCAGCATCCCTTGGAGCTAGCATAGCTATGATTAAATTCTGGCTACAAAATGCAAATCGAAGTGTCATGTAACATATAGGAACTTTAGCTTCATGCACCCTTTGTCTCTTTTCTTCCTTGTCCCTCTCTCTATCTAGCTCTTTGGAATGTCAATATGATGGCTGGAGCACACCAAGACAAGGTCCGTCCCTAGGAATAGTGTATGGGTGAGCAGGGAAGAACCTGGATACCTGAGGGCCTTGTGGCCAGAGCTGCCGCAACAATTTTAGACTGCCCATTTCCAGACTTTCACATGAGAAAGAAATGGGTTTCTATCTTAAGTCACTGGTATGGAGGGAAGGGGAGGGAGGAGCAAGGAGGCAGGAGTTTTTATTATTCTCAGCTGAACTTAATCTTAGCGGATACACAATTTTATGCCTGGAAGTCGGGGGCTGCATGGAATCAAACCTAGAATACATGGCACTGGCTCCAAGCAGGCTGGTGGGGCAGAGTAAAAAGGATACCGATGATACAATAGGACAGAGAGCTGTATCCTTGTTTAAAGTGGCAGGATTTATGATCATACTCTCCCCTACATACTTTAGGAGAGTGTGTGCTGACCAAGGCTGCAGCATTCAGAGAAATGGCAGGGGAAAAATCAGAATGTTGCAATCTGTGCTTCTTGATTATGAGAGAGATAGGTTCAGCCTGGAGCTAACCAGTCTGCAAGCTGCGATAGAAAGTTAGAAGCCCTATAATGAATGTTCTTTCTGCCTGCAATTTGGAGCCTTGCAGGACAGAAAAGCCAACTATTTTTACATACTAAACTGAAACAATAAGCAAGTTTATTAAAGCTGCAGCCTTACCAAGAGATCACTGATGCTCTGGCATATAAAGGTGACATAAAGGTCATAGAGTCCTGTGATTAGAGACCAGATTAACTGTTGCCTTCCCTCCCAAAACCATTGTTTTATTCAGTCTCAAGATGGCAACATTAAATTGAAAGAAGAGAAAAGCACAGGGTCCAGGAGGTAAAATAAATAAATAAAAATAAAAACTAGTGTCTTCAACCTAAAAATTACATCTAGCCAAGGACTTGGCTATGGATACTTGCACATGAAACTACCTGGGAATTTACTAAGTTAGCCTGAGAATTTTCTAGTCATAGAAACCCTAAGCCTAACCTATAAAAAGCCTATGACAGTTTAACCTCTTGGAGCTACGTTGGCCCTCAAATTTGCACCTGCATAAAGCAATCTTTGTAAACCATGGAGTCCCCCAAGAAATGCATCCTTTTCAAAGATCTCAGATTTAACCTGGAAGATTCTAGTCCAGGACAGAGCCAAGGATCACAGAGGACAAATGATAAGGGAGTTCTACCCAGAAAGCAGAACCAGGGGCTCGAGATGAACTAACCTAGAAGCCTACATACTGCCATGGAAAACAACCTGCACCACTCCTGCCTAGCGTGCTAGGATAATTGCTATGGACCAGTGTCTGTGATGTATTTCCCATTCTTCTCTCTTCCAGTTATCCTGTTTCTGCTCTACCATTTTGTATTATGTTATTTGGAGGCAGAGAGCTTGTGTGTTTTTTTTTCTTTTTTTTAAGATTATTTATTTATTTATTCATGAGAGACAGAGAGAGAGTGTGTGAGAGAGAGACAGAGACAGAGGCAGAGGGAGAAGCAGGCTTCAGGCAGGAAGCCTGATGTGGGACTTGATCTCAGGATCCCAGGATCACGCCCTGAGCCAAAGGCAGACGCTCAACCGCTGAGCCATCCAGGCATCCCTGGAGCTTGTGTTTTCATTTATGGATTGCTAGGCCATAAAGAGCCACATCTGAGATCGTGGAAAGGAATTTGTATTACCCAGAGATCCTGACTTTGAGGCTGGATGGGACTTGGGGCTCTCTACCTTGGGGATATATTCTACAAAGGGAAGAAGAATGTGTATGGATATTGCATGGTCAAACAGGCAGACTGTATCAGACTTCTAGTCATCACCCAATCTATTTTTAATTTTTGTTCCATGATAATAGTGCTCCAAATTTTAGAGGGGCATGTGGACGCCAAAATAAAGATGTGGTTGAAGTGATGAAAATTATCAGATTCTGCATATACTTTGATAATATAGCCCAAAGGATTTGCTTAAGGAGGGGAAGTCGGACGGAGAGAAATGAGGGGGTCAAGGGTGACTCCAAGTGTTATGGCCTGAGAACCTGAAATAATAGAGCTGCCATTTCCTGAGACAGAAAAGATTGAACAAAGAGCTTGTTAGGAGGATGGAAGCCCATGAAGGCAATTTTGAACTTATTAAGAAATTTATGCAGAGAGACAAGCAGGCATTGAGATGCAATTTGTAGTTTAGAAGAGATGATAGGGCTGGAGACAAAAATGTTAGAATCATTGGCTCACAGACTATTTAAAGTCCTAGGGTCTGTGGAGGAGACTGAGGCAACATGTATATATGGAGACAAGAAACCCAAAACCGAGTCTTGGCTTCCTCCACTGCTTAGAGGTTAAAAGATGTCCTATAATACCTTACTTTTCCATTCTGGAAATGGTCAAATCTTAGGCACACACTTCCATGCTTTAACTCAGCAATTAATGTGGGACTTTGGAATATTATGCTAAAACCCAAAAGGAAGATACTTGGGGGTTCTGATTAAAGGTGTTTCTTACAGCCCTCAAAACTACTGTATCATTGTGCTTCATATATTGAAATGACATTGCAATGTTTTCTTTTCAAAGCTGACTTCAACAAGTGTTGGGCAAAGCAAACCCCAGCAAAACAATGAGAACATAGAAGAAAATGGGTCAGAAAAAAACATTCTATGAGGACGCAATACATGACCTTGCCTGGCTAGTCCCATAGACACTTGGAGTAAGAGATGCGGCCCTAAGGAGTGAGGGAAAGGACAAGAGAAGGGAAAATTTGCCAGCAATCTTCTATATGCAGCTTCAGACTTAACTTAAATGGAAATTTTAGAATTAAAAACCCCTTGAGTATCTTTGAGACAGGAGAAAGGACAATGGAAAACATTTAAATCATCTTTCCTTGTGAAACAAATCAGAGTTGAGACGTTTTTATGACACATAATAGAAAGTCAGGTTTCAACCCTGCAGAAGAATAGGTGATTTTAAATTTGAAAATAGAGATTGGGAATTAATAGTATCATTAACATTTAAAAAATGCTGTTCTGAGCACATGTACTAGAAAATTATAATAATGTGAAGCTCTTGTATTTAATAGCTCACTGCTTCTATATACCCTGCTTTCGGAGCAAACACGTGGAATTGAAAAAAAGCCACACTTGCCCTTTGTTTGCTAGTATATATAAAAACAGTAGACTTTTTCCAATAGCTCCTATCCTATCTTCATGATAACTGTGACCCTCCTGCAGTTTTCTTCTATACTACTTCCTTCTCTGTCTTCTAAAAAACAGACCACAGCAGGACTCAAATATGGCATCTTTCAGTTACCAACATTTTTCCCTCTCTTAAAAACCTGGTAAGACATTGCAGTCAATTCCAACCTATTTACATTAATTTATTGAATAATACCTTTGGTTCTTAGGGGTCATCACATCCAATCTGTTAGTAAGTTTTTAGTATTCAGATATAAGGGAAAATATAAAATCAAGATGTGAGCAAAACTCTCAAATCTCACAATGCAAGTCAAATTAAAGAGAATGCATGAATATGTTACTTTCTTCTAATATTTGCATTTTCATCATCAGAAAATCTCTGGGGCAGAAAAGGGGGACTATCCTACCTCATAATCTCACCTTACCACATTTCTTTGTCTCTTTGTAGCATTAAAGATAAGCCTGATCGAGAAGCAGAGACCCAAATTTAATCATGGTTCTTTTCCCTCCGCCTTACCCCCTACCTCACCAATAGCTGTGTGGCTTTGAGCAAGAATTTCTTGGAACTTTGGTTTCCTCATTTATAACTTTATTCCAGACCCTCTCTTGAGCTCCAGATGCATAAATCCAACTGTTTCTCTGACATTTTCACCTCAACAATCTCAAAGTATCTCAATCTAAAAAGAAATTAACTTGTGATTTTCCACCATGAATTTGGCTTTCTTCCATCACTCCTCATCCATCTATTTGAACTAGCCAGCAATCTAAAACCCAATGCCTGACATCACTCTCTCCTCTTAGGCCCAATCTATTACCAGGTTTTGTTAAATTTATGCTTTTCATGTTAAATTTATACCTCTATTTCTGCCTACTTCTCTCCATCTCCACCACAGCACCAATCCCACCCAATCTACCCTCACTCAGACTACTGTGAGAGATTCCTTACTCATCTACCTCCAAGTACTCTTGCTCCTCCAGTCATTTGCCCATCTAAATCAATATCCTTTTTGAACAAATCTGATCATGTAACCTCCTCCAAAAAAAAAAAAAATTAGTGACTGACACTATCTATTTGGAAATTTTTTTCCCTAGTGAGAGTACTTTATTTTTTTTTTACATTTTTTAATTTAAATTCTTAATAAGAAAGCAACCACCTATCAGGGCAGTATAGGAAAGATCTATAGGAAGGGAATGTTTTGATGGAGGGGTTGAAAACAAGGAAGAAAAAGTGGTTCGGACAAATGCTGACAAAGGGAACAGCCTACATAAAAGATATTTGAGGTAGTAAGGGGAAAGGGGAATGCAGCCATGGTGTACACAAATGGGAAGTATGACCCACATAAGGAGAAAAACAGATAGGAAATTATGAAATAATAGAGCTAGGTCATTTATCACCATGAACAACCTCACCTAACCTCACCTCTGATTGAACAGGTGCCCTATAAATTAGTTTAGGTCTAAAAGTTGAAATTTTTTGCTTCGGACAGCAGTTTTACTATAGTGTTTTCATTTTTGGCAGCCTAAGAGATATCAGAGCAATGATTGTCTTCTGCCAGCAGTGTGCTATTTTGTTGGCTATGCTTGTGACAAAACAGTTTGATTCTAGCTATAAACGAGAGTTTCTTCATTACCTGCATTAAACCCCTTACTTAGAGCTGTGTGAACAGATTCTGGGAAAGGGCACTGTTAGAAGAGCTTCAAGAGCTCCCAAGAGAATCTAACATACACACAGACACACATGTATGCACATACATACATACATGCACACACGCACACACACACACACACACACACACAAATGTAGGCCTCTTAAGCACAGCACAGGTAATGCCTTCAGGACTTTCTTATTCAACTAAAAACAAAAGAAAAACATATGTCACCTGTTTTAGAAATAAGCACCTTTTCTGGAAAGCTCTCTGTCCCAATGCCACATTCACACAGCCAAAAATCTAAGGGACTCTATAATTCGCTCAAGCCCTTACCTATTATTACCTATTTATGTCAAATCCTCCAAATAACTTAGAGGTTGCGATAATTATTATACCGCCTCCTTGGTAATGAGTACAATAAGCCCAACAATTTGTGCTCTTCCCACAAGTCTTAAGCCAACAATTGGGAGCATCTCTTTCTTAAGGGAGTTCCCAGCCCAGCAAATAAATTAACAGCTACTCTCAGGGATAGCACCTTGTTAGCAGTTCCCTCTGGCCTTCATGGCTCCTGGCTTCTCACTAAGAAGTGAAAACACAACCAATGGTGTTTCAGAGCCTTAGAAGTGTTCTGTTGAGCCCTCTCTTAACAATTTTGTTGTACAAGACAAAATTCTTGAACAGAACATGTTCAGGATGTCTTAGTGTTGAATTAGGGACTCTAATCTCTGAAATACCACCTAGTTCATACCCTTCAAGTCTTTGTCCTCTGAAGGAATATGTGCTGACTTTCCCTCAGCACTAGATCATTTTCATATGCAAAGAAGCCTTCCCTAGCAGTTCAAAAAAGAAACCATAATTGTCTCCTGGCAGATTCATACATGGGTATTTTAAGGACCTTATCCCCAAATCCATATACCCTTCCAATAAGACATTGAGACATGTTTAAGAATTGGAATCAGGAAAAACCCTACATTTCCTAATGTTGCCATTCAAACTCACCTCCCCAAATGTACAGGAGAGTCCATTATTTTTTTAAGGAACCATAGACTTAAGATAAAAACCAACTATATACAATGAAGTTCATGCTATCTCAGAAAAATGTTTGAGCAGAGGAAATGGGAAAAACATAAATTACTTTTAGACACAGATGAATCTCTGGCAAGATCTTATATTTAGTCTTCAGTACCTGACTAATTTTTACCATGTGAAAAATAAAGAAAACATGGACATAACATGGATCCTTGGAATGCAGAATTATCTCTATCCTCAAGTGACCTAACATACCTTCCCAACATATTGAGAACAATATACATATTAGATTTAAGACAACTGTAAAAGTTACCTAATAAAAAACCCAGTTACAAAATAACAGGAACATTTACCATACAAAATAAACCAAAGAAAATTGTAAGCTTCATTATTAATCCAAATTTTACATCTGGTTCTAGTTTACATTAAGAGGAGAAAGTGCTATTTATATTATCATGAAAGCATAAACTGGACCATGAACACACAACAAAAAGATCAGAGGGAAGGGTAATGTTGCCTTAACCTAAAGCATCCCGACATACTACTTAGAAGCAAGACATTATCCCCATGATTTGCCTTTCCATGTCCTCAAACCACCCTAAAATCTTCTAACTTCTGTGAAAATTTTTCTCCCAAAGTGGAAACAATATACTTAATTTTTTCTCTCAGGATAATACATTATACCTCCTGACTAGTAAGGCATATATATGAAGATCACACCCAGCGTAAGATACAATTGATACAATTATGGTTCCTTAAGCCTACATATATGAGATAAATAACTGCAGTTTTCTCACTTTGTTTCTAATAGCAAACAATCACACTGAGAAGCATATTAAATGACTGTTTAGTCTAACTAGAAAACATTCAGTACCTCATTCTCTGTATTTCTGCACTGGATTTTCCTAAAGCAGATGCTTCAAGGATTCAAAATAATTACTGTGTACTTAACAGCTTCCTAAGTAACTTCTGCACATGTAAACATAGTTTTGTGGGGGGCGAGGGGATTCTGGCATATTCTACAATAGGAGAATCAGTTGTTAAGAAATGAAATGGTCCTACCTACCCAGTATATGAAATTATATGTATAGGCAATGTGTATAGTACAAAATACCTCACAAAATGTTTAGTCAGTCAGTCACACCCCGATGGTGGCTTAATTTGTTGGCTGGATGGCTCCAGATAAAAGACAATGAGCTCAAATTCTAGCTAAAAATAATGTCAAATTAACATTTTTCATTGCTGCCATACAGAAAAGGATCCATTCTAAGTCCCAATGGGAAAAGAAAATTATTACACTCAAAATAAAACTTCACATTCACTTTATTACCCCAGTCCCTGCCCCTCATGACATATGTAGGCATTCTTGCTCTTTGACCACACCCCTTTTTCATTGTTTCTCAAAGTTTACAGACTGTCTGAAGCTTGCATGCCACATACTGCCACTTCTGGCTCCCTTGGGGTCAACTTATTCTCCACGCATGGGATAGTTGTCAGATATTTCCTTACTGTCTAGACACCCGCGGGAAGGCCCACCTTACATGCCCTGTGGGATGGGGCTTTAGCCCACAATCCTTTAATGTAGCAGCTGTCTGCACTCACTTTTGCTGTTCCTCTGTCCTTTCTTGAAAGCTGTATACATTCATTTTCCCATGCACACACTGTAATATTTATGTTAATACCGTCAAACATAAGAAAACTAACCATTCATTATGGCACAAGCTTTAAATAAGGATGGCAAATACCTGCCCAGCGACCTCTTGTAGCTCCTGTAGCCAGCCTCAGTGGTGGTGCTCTGTCCTGCTGAGATGGAAGTAATAAGGTTCTAAGTATGGCCTTCATGGAAAAATAATGAGTGATTCCTGTTCCCCCCTTTTATGGAAAAAATTAAAGGAAAATATTACCAGAAGAGCACAAAGAGCTTGAGGCTACCTACCTTTCAAGTCATATTGACTCAACAGTCTGGCTAGATTATTACCAAATTTACTCAAAAGACCAAATTCATTTGATATTGCCACTTTATGTAGGTCTAAATATTTGGATTGTGACTATTTAAGGAATTCACTTTTTATAGTTTGGGAGAGTCATTACAGGCGAGCTCTTCTTGTTTTTGTTTTGTTTGTTTTGTTTTTATTTTTTTTTTTTATTTACGATAGTCACACACAGATTGAGAGAGAGAGAGAGAGAGAGGCAGAGACACAGGCAGAGAGAGAAGCAGGCTCCATGTACCGGGAGCCCGATGTGGGATTCGATCCCGGGTCTCCAGGATCGCGCCCTGAGCCAAAGGCAGGCGCCAAACCGCTGCGCCACTCAGGGATCCCTGTTTTGTTTTTAACACCAAGAAACTATGTTCACCATACTGTGCATTACATCCCCAGAACTTAATTATCTTATAACTGGAAGTTATAGCCTGGGACCACTTTCACCCATTTCCCCCACTCTCTCCTCTGGCAACAACCAATCTATTCTCTATTTAAAATATACTTGTTTCTAGCAGCAATGTCCACAATAGCCAAACTGTGGAAGGAGCCTCGGTGTCCATCGAAAGATGAATGGATAAAGAAGATGTGGTTTATGTATACAATGGAATATTCCTCAGCCATTAGAAATGACTAATACCCACCATTTGCTTCCAGGTGGATGGAACTGGAGGGTATTATGCTGAGTGAAGTAAGTCAGTCGGAGAAGGACAAACAGTGTATGTTCTCATTCATTTAGGGAATATAAATAATAGTGAAAGGGAATATAAGGGAAGGGAGAAGAAATGTGTGGGAAATATCAGAAAGGGAGACAGAACATAAAGACTCCTAACTCTGGGAAACGAACTAGGGGTGGTGGAAGGGGAGGATGGCGGGGGGTGGGGGTGAATGGGTGATGGGCACTGAGGGGGGCACTTGATGGGATGAGGGGGGCACTTGACGGGTGTTATTCCGTATGTTGGTAAATTGAACACCAATAAAAAATAAATTGATTAAAAAATATATATACATACTTGTTGTATCCATTTACTTTGAGTGTTTCTATAGCCCCAAATTCAAAGTGTATCTCTTATAAACAACATATAGATTAATTTTGTTTTTTGATCCAGACAACCTTTATCTTCTAGTATATTTAGTCCGTTTACATTTGATATTATTACTATATTTGAGGGTTTTAATCTACCATTTACTTTTTTTTGGTCACAACTATTCTATTTCTTCTTTTTCACTTTCTTGCTTTACTCTGGATTAAGTAGTATTTTATTTTTCATTTTTCCTTCTATTCAATTCCCAGCTACACAATACATTCTTTTACTATTCTTGCAATGGTAACCATAAAAATTGCAAATGCAACCCTGTTTTATTAAAATCTAATTAAAATTTGTAGTTTTACCAATTGCTAAACAGTACCAGGATCCTTGAACATATTAATTCCATTTTTCCCCTTCTGTCTTTTGTACTATTGTTGCCATGTATTTTAATCCTCTATACATTCTAGACCCTACAAATGCCCATTGCCATGGTAGCACTCTGACGTGTGTACACACACACACACACACACACTCAGCTTTTCTAGTTTTTTTCAATATAAGTATCGGTCAGTAACAAGCTCGTGCTGCCATTGTTGGATATGGAAACCCAAATAACTCTATTTTATTTTTTTAGGATTTTATTTATTTATTTTTAGAGATAGAGAAAGAGCGGCAGAGGGGGAAGGAGAAGGACAAGCAGATTCTCCAGTGAGCATGGAGCCCAATAAAGGGTTCCATCTTACAACCTTAAGATCAAGACTAGAGTCAAAATCACCAATCTGACACTGAACTGACTGAGCCACCCATGCACCCCCCAAATAACTCTATTTTAAATGGAGTTAGTAAGCCCTGATTTGTTCACTAATGTTTCTAAAGATCACCTTTTTTATATTCTTATAATATAGTAATAGATTTTTATATTTTTATCAGCAGTTAACTTTAAGCTTCCTTTATTTAATTTAGGAGTTAGAAAACTAGCTTGTGAACAAGGTCAGGCCTGCCACTTCTTTTTGTAAATACTTTTATTGGAAAATAAAGGCCAGGAGATCCCTGGGTGGCTCAGCGGTTTGGCGCCTGCCTTTGGCCCAGGGCACGATCCTGGAGTCCTGGGATTGAGTCCTGCTTCGGGGTCCCGGCATGAAGCCTGCTTCTCCCCCTCCTGTGTCTCTGCCTCTCTCTCTCTCTATGTCTATCATAAATAAATAAATAAATATTTTTTTTAAAAAAGGAAAACAAAGGCCACACCCACTTATATATTGTCTGTGGCCTTGCATGCTCTATACACCATATGGCATTCAAAGCCAAAAATATTTACTATATGACTCTTTGCAGAAAAAAAGCATGTTAAACCCCTGATTTAATTACAATTTTGAAAATCAAGATTTCTCTCCATTCCTATTTCTCTGGTCTCCTTACCTCCAGCCTATTCTGGACCTCACTGATAGATTAAAACTTTAAAACAGTTCTCATCACATTACTCTTCTGCTCAAAATGATAGTATTTTATCTTATACAAGTTATTTGTATGTACTCATTTTATTTTCTCACTAAAATATGTACAGTATTCTTTCTTTGGAAGCAGAATTTTTCCTTTGTATTCTGAAATTCCTTTTTAATATGTTACACATGATAAGTAATCAATATTTACTCATTTAATTAAATAACAAGTTTATTGTTAGAAAAACTTAAATGTTATTTTCTATTCTGCAGTCTGAACATTAGTTAGGCATCTGAAATGATATATATTATTTCCAAATCATTTAACTGCAATTTCACTTGAAAATCATTCACTACCACCTCTCTTGTGCTGTTTCCTTCTCTGCCATGCATCATCCCCTAGGGGATCCAATTTTATCTTTCCATCCTAGTCTCTGTTATCACTGGCCAATTCAATTTTGAGCCCTCCTAATTAAACATTCCTTCTTCCAACCATATCCTTCTCAATGTGTATGAGATGTATTTTTTTCTTGATTTGTCTTGTCCTTTTGTTCAGAAGTCGTGGCTTATTAGATAAAATCCTGTTCTGTGAAACTGTATTTATAGCCAACTCACTTCCCCACTCTCCTTTTTATTCTAAAGCCGTAAGATTTAACTAGAAGGATAAACGAATATAAAACTTGAGTAACCTGTACCTTTCACTTCTATTTTCCTGTCAGGAGACTTAAGTCTCTGTAGAAAATTAGAGATGACTCATACCAAGTGACTCAGCAGATGCAGAGAAGTTTTGGGAGAGCAGGACAAGCTACAAGGCTACAATATACAACACACAGTCTGGAAGGGTCTCCATCCAACTCTTTCTAGGCCTTTTTGTTTATCACTGAGATACATTTAACTCAGAGTTTTGCATAGGTTGTTCTTTAAAACATGGGTATTCCTTGAATGTTCATTGGGATTGTGTAAAATGATTTTCATTATACTTTGAGAGTTATATGTTAAATAGGTTTTTCTACTGCAAATGTCTCAGAGTTTTCCCTGTTCTAATAGGCATCCTAGATCTTTGAGGGAGGAGTACATAGCAAGTAATTTCCTAAGCTCATTTCACCTCATTTTTGGAAATCAGCTATTATATCCTTTTTGAACTACCAGTGTTCCCTCTGAAAACAATTTGGGAAATGCTCCTAGAACTCCCGACTACAGATTGGTTAGAAAAGGAGAGAAGCTTTTCCAAGCTAGGACACCAAGAAGATGTTTAACACTGAGGAGGGTTTTGTTGAATTATATTCCTCTCATTATCCAAATATTATTCCTCTCTATTGAAATACTGCTTCATTGTCAGTTTAAGCTCATAGTTCCCAAGAAAGCTTAAACTCTCACAGCACAATATTCCCAGAAAGGCCTAATCTTGTCACCTAGGAGCTACCCTGGGGAGTTGTGAATAGCAACATATCTCCTGATGGTGCCTAATTTGAATTGGATAATGCTGAAGTTAACTAGCCAAAGAAATTACAGAAAATCCTAACCTGGAGTCTTTATATTTCTATATATTTCTTTTTAATTTTATCTTACTTGTTTGATTATAAATAGCTTTAAATGATACTCAGGGTCATAAAAGGAAAGTAAACTACAATTATACAATTATATTTGTCTTTCCCAACCCTTCGTTTTTTCTTTTTCCTTAAAAGAAAATAGCCCTGACTGGTTTGTTATGTGTTTCCTTTTCCTCTCTGGGTAAGATTATTAAATCAGTTGGGTAGAAGCACCTGGGTGGCTCAGTGGGTTAAGCATCCCACTCTTTGATTTTGGCTCAGGTCATGGTCTTAGCTGAGATGGATGATGCACAGTGGGGAGCCTGTTTAAGATTCTCTCTTGCTGGGATGTCTTGGTGGCTCAGTGGTTGAGCGGCTGCCTTTGGCTTGGATGGTGATCCCAGGATCCTGGGGTCAAGTCCGATAGCCGGCTCCCCACAGGGAGCCTACTTTTGTCTCTGCCTCTCTCTCTCTCTGTGTGTCTCTCATGGATAAATAAATAAAATCTTAAAAAAAAAAAAAAAAAGATTCTCTCTCCTTTGTCTTCTGCTCCTCTCTCTCTCCCCCACCCCACAAAAAAAAAAACTGATATGTATACATCAGTTGAGTATTGGTTTATCGCTTGGACCACCTTGTTGTAGAAACAATTTTTTCAAAGCAATTTCTCATCTCTAACACACTGATAGAGCAGCACACAATTAGTTGATGAATAGATGCACACTGCAGCTTCCTTCAATAAATGTAACCACAAAAAACATACTTAAGAAGCAATCATATCAGTCCAGAAGCAGTTATGAGGCCACTTGTGATGATCAGAGAAGCCTGGTAGCATCCTGGTAAGAGATGGGAGATGGAGAAGTTATAGGTTACGAACCTAATTCATGTTCAGCTGAATTTTTAAAAAAATCCACTTCTAAGCCTGTTATTTTACTACTGGTTTTAAAAATAGAAATGGCTTCCTCTCAGAAACTGGAAACATTCTTGTAAAGGAATTGTCTACTTGCAGAACTAATAAGATAAGAAATTGCATCCACGTGCGTTTCTCCTATCTCTTCTCCTTTCCCAATTTGTACCCCTTCTAATAGGGGGCGAAAAGGGAACCCCAAATGTGGTTATTCAGGCATAATTTGGCCACTTGATTGCTGATGTCCCATTTATTTCATTCACTCTTAGGAATTTATTCTAGAAAAGCAGTTTAATGAAGAAAAAGTACTACGTGCATCAAGAAGTTGCTGTAACATAGCAGAAAACCAAGAAAAAAAAAGGATATACTCTAAGTATTTGAGAATAGGGAAATCTTAAATAATTTACCTACAACATTAAATTGAAAAACAATATTGATATAGAAATATACATACTAATAAAAATATCACATTGGGATCCCTGGGTGGCACAGCGGTTTGGCTCCTGCCTTTGGCCCAGGGCGCGATCCTGGAGACCCGGGATCGAATCCCACGTCAGGCTCCCGGTGCGTGGAGCCTGCTTCTCCCTCTGCCTATGTCTCTGCCTCTCTCTCTCTCTCTATCATAAATAAATTTAAAAAAAAATAAAATAAATAAAAAATAAAATAAAAATATATCATATATATTAATAGAAATATATATTAATGAAAAGGCAAAAATGCATAAATTTTAAACTCTGAAAGAAACATATACACATATGGATATACTAGGAAAAACAAGTCAGTAGGTATTCATCCTTTTTGATAGCTGAGTAATATTCCATTGCATATATGTACCACATCTTCTTTATCCATTCATCTATCGAAGGACATCATGACTCCTTCCACATTTTGGCTATTGTTGACATTGCTGCTACGAACATTGGGGTGCAGGTATCCCAGCGTTCCACTACATCAGTATCTTAAGGGGTAAATCCCCAGTAGTGCAATATCCAGGTCATAGGGTAGCTCTATTTTTAACTTCTTGAGAAACCTCCACACTGTTTTCCAGAGTGTCTGTACAAGTTTGCATTCCCACCAACAGTGCAAGAGGGTTCCCCTTTCTCCACATCCTCTCTAATATTTGTTGTTTCCCACCTTGCTAATTTTAGCCATTCTCACTAGTGTGAGATGGTATCTTATTGTGGTTTTGATTTATATTTCTCTGATGGCAAGTGATGCAGAGCATTTTCTCATGTGCTCGTTGGCCATGTCTATGTCTTCTTTGGAGAAATGTCTGTTCATGTCTTCTGCCTATTTCATGACTGGATTGTTTGTTTCTTGGGTGTTGAGTTTGTTAAGTTCTTTATAGATCTTGGATACTAGCCCTTTATCCAATATGCCATTTGAAAATATCTGCTCCCATTCTGTAGGTTGCCTTTAGTTTTTTTTTTTTATAATTTTTTTTAATTTTTTTTTAAATTTATTTATGATAGTCACAGAGAGAGAGAGAGAGGCGCAGAGACACAGGCAGAGGGAGAAGCAGGCTCCATGCACCGGGAGCCCGATGTGGGATTCGATCCCGGGTCTCCAGGATCGCGCCCTGGGCCAAAGACAGGCGCCAAACCGCTGCGCCACCCAGGGATCCCGGTTGCCTTTAGTTTTGTTGACTGTTTACTATGCAGAAGCTTTTTATCTTGATTAAGTCCCAATAATTTATTTTTGCTTTTGTTTCCCTTGCCTTCATAGATGTATCTTGCAAGAAGTTGCTGTGGATAAGTTCAAAAAGGTTGTTGCACGTGTTCTCCTCTAGGATTTTCATGGATTCTTGTCTCACATTTAGATCTTTCAAACATTTTGAGTTTATTTTTGTGTCTGGTGTAAGAGAATGGTCTAATTTCATTCTTCTGCATGTGGCTGTCCAATTTTCCCAACACCATTAGTTGAAGAGACTATCCTTTTTCCATTGAATAGTCTTTCCTGCTTTGTCAAGATGAGTTAACCATAGAGTTGAGGGCCCATTTCTGGGTTCTCTATTCTGTTCCATTGATCTATGTGTCTGTTTTTGTGCCAGTACTATGCTATCTTGATGATCACGGCTTTGTAATATAGCTTGAAATCAGGCATTGTGATGCTCCCGGGATTTCTTTTCTTTTTTCAATACTCCTCTGGCTATTTGGGGACTTCTCTGATTTGATACAATTCTTAAGATTATCTGTTCCAACTTTGTGAGGAAAGTCCATGGTATTTTGATAGCGATTGCATTGAACGTGTAAATTGCCCCGGGTAGCATAGACATTTTCACAGTATTTATTCTTCCAATCCATGAGCATAGAATGTTTCTCCATCTCTTTACATCTTCCTCAATTTATTTCATAAGTGTTCTAAAAACTACAGAACACTTATAGTGTTCTGTTCAAAGCAGGAAAGACTATTCAATGGAAATGTAGTTTTTAAGGTATAGATCCTTTACCTCTTTGGTTAGGTTTATTCCTAGGTATCTTATGCTTTTGGGTACAATTGTAAATGTGGTTGGTTCCTTAGTTTCTCTTTCTTCAGTCTCATTGTTAGTGTACAGAAATGCTACTGATTTCTGGGCATTGATTTTGTATCCTGCCACACTGCCTAATTACTGTATGAGTTCTAGCAATCTTGGTGTGGAGTCTTTTGGGTTTCCTATATACAGTATCATGTCATCTGTGAAGAGAGAGAATTGACCTTCTTCGCCAGTTTGAATGCCTTTTATTTCTTTTTGTTGCCTGATTGCTGAGGCTAGGACTTCTAGTACTGTATTTTTTTTTAATTTATTTATGATAGTCACAGAGAGAGAGAGAGGGGCAGAGACATAGGCAGAGGGAGAAGCAGGCTCCATACACCAGGAGCCCAACGTGGGATTTGATCCCGGGTCTCCAGGATCGCGCCCTGGGCCAAAGGCAGGCGCTAAACCGCTGCGCCACCCAGGGATCCCTCTAGTACTGTATTGAATAGCAGTGGTGAGAGTGGACATCCCTGTCTTGTTCCTGATCTTAGAGGAAAGGCTCTCAGTTTTTCCCCATTGAGAATGATATTTGCTGTGGGCTTTTCATAAATGGCTTTTAAGATGCTGAGGAATGTTCCCTCTATCCCTACACTCTGAAGAGTTTTGATCAGGAATGGATGCTGTGTTTTGTCAAATGCTTTCTCTTCATCTATTGAAAGGATCATATAGTTCTTGCTTTTCTTTTACTGATGTGATCTGTCACATCAATTGTTTGACGAATGCTGAACCACCCTTTCATCCTATGGATAAATCCCACTTGGTCAAGGTGAATAATTCTCTTAATAGAATTATTAAGAGGTACTGTTCGATCCTTTTGGCTAGTATCTTGATGAGAATTTTAGCATCCATGTTCATCAGGGATATCGGTCTATAATTCTCCTTTTTGGTGGGATCTTTGTCTAGTTGTCGGATTAAGGTAATGTTGGCCTCATAGAACGAGTTTGGAAGTATTCCCTCCCTTTCTATCCTTTGAAACAGCTTTAGTAGAATATGTATTATTTCTTCTTTAAATGTTTGATAGAAATCCCCCTGTGAAGCCATCTGGCCCCAGACTTTTGTGTTTTGGGAGGTTTCTGATGACTGTTCAATTTCCTCACTGGTTCAAAAGCCTGCTCAGCTTTTCTATTTCTTCCTGTTCCAGTTTTGGTATCTGTAGGTTTCCAGAAATGCATCATTTTTTTTTCTACATTGCCTAATTTGTTGGCATATAGTTGCTCTTAATACATTTTTAGAATTATTTGTATTTCCTTGATGTTGGTTGTGATCTCTCCTCTTTCATTCGTGATTTTAATTTGAGTCTCTTTTCTTCTTAAGGCTGGCTAAGGGCTTATCTATCTTATTAATTCTTTCAAAGAAACAGCTCCTGGTTTTGTTTGATCTGTTCTACAGTTCTTCTGGTCTCTATTTCATTGAGTTCTGCTCTAATCCTTATTATCTCTCTTCTTCTGCTTGGTTTAGGCTTTATTTGCTGCTCTTTCTCCAATTTCTTTAGTGTGAGGTTAGCTTGTGTATTGGACTTTTTTCCAATTTTTTGAGGGAGGATTATATTGCAATATATTTCCCTCTTAGGACCGCTTTTGCTGTATCCCAAAGATTTTGAACGGTTGTATTTTCATTTTCATTAGTTTCCATGAATCTTTTTAACTCTTCTCTTCCCTGGTTGACCCATTCATCTTTTAGTAGAATGCTCTTTTACCTCCATGTGTTGGAGTTTCTTCTTGTGATTGAGTTCTAGTTTCAAAGCATTGTGGTCTGAAGATATGCAGGGGACAATCCCAATCTTTTGGTATTGGTTGAGGCCTGATTTGTGAGCCAGTATGTGGTCTATTCTATAGAAAGTTCCATGTGCACTTGAGAAGAATGTGTATTTAGTTGCATTTGGATGGAATATTCTGTGATATCTATTTGGTACAGTGTATCATTCAAGGCCCTTGTTTCTTTGGTGATGTTCTGCTTAGAGTATCTGTCTTTTGCTGAGAGCTCTGTATTAAAGTCTCCTATTATTAATATATTATTATCTATGTATCTTTTTACTTTGGTTATTAATTGATTGATATACTTGGCTGCTCCCACATTAGGGGTATAAATATTCAAAATTGTTAGGTCTTCTTGTTGCATAGACTCTTTAAGTATGACATAGTGTCCTTTTTCATCTATTATATTTTTATTTTTTATTTCATTTATTTATTTTTATTTATTTATATTATATATATTATATATATTATTATTTATTATATTATTATTATTATTATTATTATCATCATCCTTTGGTATAAACTCTAATTTATCTGATATGAGGATTGCTGCCCCAGCTTTCTTTTGAGGACCATTAAAATGGTAAATGGTTCTCCACCCCTTCATTTTCAGTCTGTAGGTGTCCTTAGGTCTAAAATAAGTCTCTTGTAGACAGCAGATAGATGAGTCTTGCTTTTTTATCCACTCCAATACCCTGCATCTTTTAATGAGATCATTTAGCCCATTCACATTCAGCCCATTCACATCATATTATGTATACAGTCTCTGTTTTTGTGGATTGTTTTTTTGGGCTCCCTCTTTCCTTTAGTATTTCTTGCAGAGACATTCTTTCAGTTTCTGCCTATCTTGGAAGCTCTTTATCTCTCCTTCTATTCTGAGTGAGAGCCTTGCTGGATAAAGTATTCTTGGCTGCATGTTCCTCTCATTTAGTTCCCTGCCAGGTCTCTGTGGAGAGGTCTGTTGTTAATCTGATATTTCTCCCCATATAAGTTAAGAATCTCTTGTCTCAAGCTGCTTTAAGAATTGTATCTGTATCTTTGAAATTTGCAAGTTTCACTATTAAATGTCGAGGTGTTAAATGGTTTTTATTGATTTTGGGGGGGTCCTATCTCTTGGATCTGAATGACTGTTTCCTTCCCCAGATTAGGGAAGTTCTCAGCTATGATTTGTTCAAATATACTTTGGTCTTTTCTCTCTCTCTCTCTACCTCTTCTGGAATCCCAATAAGATGAACATTATTCCTTCTCAAACTATCATTTATTTCTCTAAGCCTTTCCTCATGAGTTCTTAACTGTTTTTCTCTTTTTTCCGCAGCTTCCTTCCTTTCCATCAACTTGTCTTCTATGGAACTCACTCTCTCTTCCACCTCATTAACCCTAGCAGTTAGAGCATCCAGTTTAGACTGCATTTCAGTTAAAGTAATTTTAATTTCAGCCTGATTAGATCTCAATTCTGCAGTAAGAGAATCTCTAGAGTCCTTTATGTTTTTTTCCAGAGCCACCAGTAATTTTATAATTGTACTTCTGAATTGTATCTCTGACATGGTATTTAAATCCATATCCAGCAAGTCTGTTGCAGAGAGTATTACTTCTGGTTCTTTCTTTTGTGGTGAATTCTTCCTTTTGGTCATTTTTGTCCAGTGCAGAGTGGCTGTATGAGCGAGCTGAGTCAAAAATATTAACCACAACCTAAATAAAATACACCTCAGAGGATTCCAAAGAGGTCAGATACCAGAAAATAAAAGAAAAAGAAGAACAGAACTAAAGAACCACTAAAGTGAAGAACAAATTTTAAAACAAAGTAGTAAAAATAAAAAAAAAACAAAAACAAAAAACAAAGAAAGTAAAGGGGTGGTTGGTGAGGAAGTAGTGATGGAGAGAGAATATAGTCTCCCCATGGGGACCTGGAGGGTGATCCTCTTGGTTCTGAGTGTATTTTGTCCTGTATGTTAGAAGATGCTCGATTCCAAATTTATATAAACCAGCAAAACTTATATAGAGACCCAACATCGACCACAAAAACGAAACAAGATAAAAGAGGGGGGCAGAATGAGAAGGAGGAGAGAATATAGTCTCACAGAATGAACAAACATGGTGTTCCACTTGGTTCTGGATGTATTTTGGTTCATGTATTAGGTACTAACTTCCACCATTTTAAAGCAAAACAAAGCAGAAAAAAACAAAAAACAAAAATCCATAACTTGAATATGTACCAAAATTAAATCGAATACATCGAAGGGAACCCAAAAATGAAGAATATATCTAAGACATGTAATTGTAGAAATATGAAAGTCAAAAAGGAAAAAGCTTAAAAATGAAGAGTTGGGGATGCCTGGGTGGCTCAGCAGTTGAGTGTCTGCCTTTGACTCAGAGTGTGATCCTGGGGTCCGGGATGGGGTCCCACATCAGGCTCCTGTGGAGAACCTGCTTCTCCCTCTGCCTGTGTCTCTGCCTCTTTCTCTCTCTCTCTCATGAATAAATAAATAAAATCTTAAAAAAAAATGAAGAGTTGGTAAAATAGTGTAGTTAAGACAGGAAAAGAGAAAAAATAGTGGAAATTTTTAACCTGAAACATAAATGAATCATTATGAAAAAACCTCTAGTTCGATATACTATTTGCCCTCAGTCCTGGAGCTTTCCAGTGCTGCTTGGTCAGTAAACTTACTCTTCCCTTCTTCTTCCAGCAGTTCTGGGAGAGGGGTCTGCTGTGCTGATTCTCACGTGTCTGTGTCTGGGCATAAATGCCCCCCCCGGCCCCGCCCTTGCCGGGTGCTAGGCTCAGTGTGAGCTATTTGACCTGTGCAGCCTTTGTTCCCTAGAAGCCCCACCTCTCCCAGGTGAAAGGCATAAAGAAGAAAAAAAATTAAAACGGCAGCAGCCAGATCTCGAGCCCCGGAGCCAAGAGCTCTCACCCGTACCAAATAGCAGTCTCCCAGTCCGCATTGGCCTAGACGCTCCGGGGAGCAGGCATAGGGGCACTGATCTGCCCAGATTGAAGGGCGCCCAGTGGCAGGAGGGTTCTCACTGTCCTGTTCCCTCCAGAGGTCCGTCTCTCCCAAAGAGAATGGAGGACAGCCCCCTCCATCCGTTGCCAGGCTCCAGGGTAAAGGGAGTTCTGGTGCCAACCCATGCAGCCGGCGGCTCCTCCCAAATGCCCCAGACGGTTGTGGCGTTCCAGCCCTTTACTATGATCCCGTCTCAGTTTGCGGTGAGCTCTGTCCGAGGCGCCCCTATTCTTATTGTGTCTCTGGGAATATTGAGGCTTCACGGCCCCTCCTGCGATTCTGCCCTATTTCCCTGCTGAGCACTTTTCAGTCAGGGAAGACTCAGGCATGGGTTTTTCAGGCTCCCACTTGTCCAGGGTTCGGCTTTCGCGGGCTTGTCTCAGCTCTGCTTTCGACCTGGTTTGCCCGTCTTGCCACGGCACTCCTCCCCCACACCTTTTTTCCTCACCTTCCTACTTGTCAGAAGCTCACTTTTCTCTCTGTAGCATTCCACTTGTTCTCTTATGTCCAGGAGAGGTGCCCATATCGGGTAGAGTTCTACACCAAGCTTCTCCGACGACCAACTCATCCTGGGACTTACACATTGAACTTAATTAAACATTGATCTTTAGTGTGGCCCGAAATGGTTCACTCTGCAAACATGACACAAATCCCAGAAATTTCATGTAGATAATAAAGGTTTGAACTGTTTTTCTTGGATGTGGAGTAAACAGGCATTGAGACTTTCTAGTCTCATCTCCATGATAAAATTCAAATGGGGAAAATAAAATATAAAATGCTTCCATCATGTCAATCTTAAAAATCAGCATATCTATATGCAAATGAACTTTTTATAGCTATGCTATTAGCACCTTACTACAGGAGTCAGGTTAGTTTGTGAAAATAGGATTATAGGAATCACAACAGAATTTAACATAAACATTGGTAGCCCTTTAAATTCTCAATATTTTCTGTTACTAACCACACTACTGACCTAGTTATCAGAATTTTTAATGAAAGAGTACCATAAAAATCTCCTCGAAAGTACAAAAGACAGCTTAGAGAGTTGTCAGTAAAATGCCTTGTTTCACAAATAAAATGGGGGTACCATCAGGTTTTAAGTGAGCTGTTCAAGGTCACATCTACTTCCTGACTTCCCTCTAGGAAGAATGATTGAAATTTTTCCGTTTTTCTCACCAATACCGAAAGGTGATTGAGGACCAACCATCGACAGTAGCAGACTGATTTACTTGGACTAGGTTTGTAGAAAGCAAAAAACAAAAGACAAGGGCAACACAGGGAATTCTTGACCTTTTACCTTCAACACAATTGAAAACTGAATTCAAAGATTATGACTAATAAATATGTATAGATTTCAGCTAAGACTATAAAGACTATTTGATTAGGAATTACACTGATTTCTACTTTTCAAGTCTAAACATTGCTATGACAGCCTTCAATTTTGCATTCAGATGAGTGCATATTGATGAGTGCAGAGAGGTGTGGGTTTTCATAGAAGTAACCCACCAATAATCAAAAGCAAACCATATCCATTTTTTGCTTCCACAGACAAGAGAACTAAGCATCTCTCTTGGAGAAATTGGGACCTTAAAATTATGGGAAGTGACAATAAGTTATTTTGCAGCCTTTTGTCACAGCTTGACTATACACTAAAATCTAGGCTAACACCAAGAACCCAAAGTAATAAAGCTTGTGCACAAGTTGTAATCCATTGTCAGATGAGATGGGAAAGTATTATTTCCACAGCAGTATAAAAGAGTTTTAGTTTGCTAATAAGGCACTAGTTTCTTTCATTGCACCGAAATGTTATAGAACAAAATACAATTACTTTTCCTTCATCCAGGATGAAGCTCCTTGATGTAAAAGCAAGAGAAATGGACTCATAAAACACTTGCATTCTATTTCGTTATCTAGTCTCTTCTTTTCAAGGGAAGGGTGGCATCTTGTGGCACAAACACGACTTACTTCAACAAGCTTACTTTCCCTGTGAGCAAAACAGTTGGGAAAACCACATCTGGTTCTGAGCAATTATGCATATTTTTAAAAATCTTTTCCCTCCAGGCTCAGTCCCTCTCCTGTCCTATTGTGGTTATAGTTGCTGTCAGGAAACAGAGAGCAGTGGGTGGAAGGTGCTTGGCCTATTGAACACAGTCTGACACCCAAACCACCAGAACAAGATACTTTCCACACAGTTTTGGTCACCTCTTCCCCTGGGGTGGAGACCCTGATTTTCAGATTTCTTGAGATTTTTGTCTCCTTGCTTAGCCTAAATGATTAACCCTTCCTATAATTACAGTCTCAGGCAGTTTGCTTCTAAAAGCTCTTAGCCTATTTCTGGGATGGAAAACAGTAGCTGTGGGTTTATAGCAATTCAGTATGGAAGTTTTAATCACAGTGCAGGGAAGGAGTAAAGAAAGCCCTGTACACTTGGAGCCATGAAAGAAAGAAGGAAAAGTGTTCCCCAAATGTTAATTTCATATAAAAGGAAGGCAAGAGCTCTGACACTATCATGACTTTCATGGGCATTAACTTTAAGTGTAAACCTTGGGCTTCTCAGCAGATCTAATTGGGGAGAGGGGTGCTTTCTTTTACTTCTCAGTAATGAATAAGACAGGTCTGACTATGTTTCCTCCACATGCTGAAATCACATCATCAGGTACAGCAGATACACATGTCCATGATACAGTGATCCATCCATTTAACCCCTTTGCAGCTTGTGCTATCACAAACAAACAGAATCAAAGTCTTGCAAAGATCTTTTAAACCATATTTACCAGTGCTCCCTATGCTCCTTTATAAAAATAACATCAGAGCACAAAAACTATTTCACCAGCAGATGATTTCAATATACATGCTGTATGTGCAGACATTTCCCCATGGCATGAAATTTAATGACAACACAGTGTCTTCTATGTGCTTTTTTTTTTCTAAAGCCACCTGCCCCCTGACAGTTGTTAAACACTTAAGTAGTTCTCCTTCTAAATAATACTTTATAAATCTTTATATGCATTTCTGATTATTTTCTTAGGAAAAATGTCTTCAAAAGTAAAATTCCTGGGTAATATAACATGTATATTTCAAGAGTCTTAAAATATATTGCCAAACTGACAAAAAAATTTGTACCAATTTATATTCCTTGAGCTACCTTTTCACACAACAATTTGAGTCTTATCCCTTCTTTAAACCTTGCCATTTTGATAGGTGAAAACTACTGTCTCATTCCTCAAAGATGAGTGTGTTCTAGTGGACAAAATATTCATCTACATATTTTTACTTTATATGATTTTGTTCTTACTTTTTCAAGCCCTTTGCCCATTTTTCTATCCAACGACTTATCTTTTTTATATTATGTAGAAAATCTTTTTATGTGTTAAGAAAATCAACCCCTTAGCATTTAACAGAAAATATTATTCCCAATTTTTCAATTTCACCTTAATTCCATTTATGGTATTTTTCCTTGGATTCTGGTTCATTGTGTTTATATATCTTACATCTGCCAGTAGTCTTTTTTCTTCTTTTTCTAGTACACTTTAAGTTACCTGAGATCTAGAGCCTTTATTCCTACTGGAAATTGACTTTCTTCCTTCATCAGTCTAGTATTTGTAACAGGTTGTATTTCATGTCTGAAAAGAATTGATTGATTATTCAATAAATGGTAAAAAGACAATTTGACATACAAAAGGAGATAAAACTTAGATTCTTACTACAGACCTTACACATACACACAGGCATGTGTGATTTCCAGATGAGTTCAAGATCTAAAGACAAAATAAATAATAAATGAGAATAAAATAAATAATAAAGTAACTGAAAAGAGGAATGAAAAGAAATAATGGTTTCAAATCTCAGAAAAGAATCTTATATTCAAGTCCAGCAGAGTAGCCAAAACAGCGGGGGCTTGAAAAAGCAGGTATATGAATGATATCCACATGGATTGTAGAGCCCAAAGGTCTGGCCAAATATATTGCTCTGCCTAAGAGAACCTTTCCATATCCATGAAGATTTAGGAGAAGAACCCAAATGATGACTGACCATGCATTTCTCATCTCTGGGAAGGTGTTGTAAGAGATGCATATAATTGCATTTAAAGAAAATAAGGTACTGTGGCAGTTCTTACACACCTAAGTGGGGTCACAGACTCATACTAATTAGATGATAGATTGATACATGATAGATAGATAGATAGATAGATAGATAGATAGATAGATCAAAATCCAGATTTGATATATCTTAAAATTCCTATAAAACAATAAAAATACAGTAAAATTGGGTGAAGTATACGAAAAGACAATTCACAAGAAAAATATAAATATGACTCAGTAGTCAGAGAAATGCAAAATCAAACAATTAGACACCACTTTTTTTAATCTATAAAACTGGCAACATGAATAATATTCATAATATACAATTTTGGGAAAACTGACAAAAACTCTCATATGAGTATAAATAGGCATAGTCCTTTTAGAAAGTTTGGCAGTACCTCCTCATGTTTTAAATATACAAACTTTTTGACTCAGAAATCCACAGGTGCCTCCATAGAAAAATACTTGAAACTATGCATGAAAGTGGTACAAAGAATTTTTTCAGTATTGTTTTTCAATTTTACAAGAAAAATTTCAATTAATGTCTTTTACATGATTTTTATAAGCACAGATTTCTACAGATTAGAAGCGAACTTGCTGAGTCTAATACACATTGAAATTTTTATATCAATGAACTAATATCCTACTAAAATGGCCTTGCTAATATGCTCTCCACCAACAGGGTTTGAGAATGCCTACTTCCCTATTCTCTTGCCAAAATTAGGTATTGGCAACTTTTACCAAAGAGTAAGAGGTTAATATCTCAGTTAAACAATTTGCCTTTCCCTGGTCATTAGAGAGATTTCTAATTTGTACGTGGTTAAACTTGTTTACGGTCTCTTTCATAGCTTCTGAATGTTAGAATTTTCCTAATGCTATTTTTTAACCTTCTTAAAAATTGTAGGAAACTACACATAACAAAATGTACTATCTTCTCCATCTTTAAGTGTACAGTTCAGTATTGTTAAGTACATTCACACTGTCATGCATCCAATCTTCAAAACTCATTATCTTGCAAAATGGAAATTTCGTACCCATTAACCAAAACTCCTATTCATCTTTTCCCCCAGCCTGTGGCAACCATCATTCTACTTTCTCTATATATAAATATGATTATTCCAAATTCCTCATATAAGTGGACTCATATAGCATTTGACATTTTGTGGCTGGCTTATTTCAATGCAATTTATTTTTAATATAGAAAAACTAGAAATGGGGAGAAAGTCCAAGATGGCAGAGAAGTAGGAGACATTAGCACCGTCTGGTCCTAAGAATTCAGCTAGATAACTATTAAATCATCCTGAATACCTGTGAACTCAACCCAAGATCTAAGGAAAGAATAGCTACAACTCTACAGACAACTCTCTGTTCTCTTCACCTATCTGATCATATTTGATTTTTTCTTTTCTTTTTTCTTTTTTCTGTTTTGTTAGTCTTTTTTAATCTTCATCTACAATTACATTCTATCCTGTCAATGTATTTTATCTTATTTTTGTATATGTTTTTCTTTCCTTACAACTTTGAGATGTAGTTTCTTGTAACAAACTGACAAAATACACTCGGGATATAGTGTATTGCTCTGTCCTGTTCACCAATCTGTTTATATTCCTTCTTTTTTTGTGTGTGTGTCTTTTCATTTTCACTTTCACAGTTCCATTCTATCCTTTCATTGTATTTAATTTTTTGTACATATTTTTTAAAGATTTTATTTATTTATTCATGAGAGACACAGAGACATAGGCAGAGGGGGAATCAGGCTCCTCACAGTAAACCCGATGTGGGATGCAATCCTGAACCCCGGTATTATACCTTGAGCTGAAAGCAGACGTTAAACCACTGAGCCACCCAGGCATCCCTTTTTGTACATATGTAAATTTTTTTCATTACAATTTTGGGATCTAGTTTTCTAACAGACCAAAATACACACAGATCCAGAGTATTCCTCTGTTCTGTTCATTTGTCTGTTTATACTCTTCTTTCCTTTTTATCTTTTTTTTTTTCAGTTTCGAGTCTCTTCTGACTCATTCAGTGTATATTGCTCTGGCATCATTGTTGCCATTTAAGTCTTTCATTCTCTCATTCATCTCTTCTTCTCTGGACAGAACGATAAAAGAGAAAAACTTACCTCAAAAAGAGAACAAGAGGCAATACTGACTACCAGGGACCTAATAAGTATGGACATAAGTAAGATGTTGGAACTAGAGTTCAGAATAATGATTATAAAAATACTAGCTGGGCTTGAAAACAAGCAGAGAAGACACTAGAGAATCCTTTTCTGTAGAAATAAAAGAACTAAAATCAAATCAAATGGCAATCAAAAAGGCTATTAATGAGATGCAATCAAAAATGGAGTCTCTAACTAATAGGATAAATGAAGCAGAAGAGAGAATTTAAGATACAGAAGACAAAATGATGGAGAATAAAGAAGCTGAGAAAAAGAGAGATAAACAGCTATTGGATCATGACGGGGGAATTCAAGTGAAGTGATGCTATAAAGCAAAACAATATTAGAATAATTGGAATCCCTGAAGAAGAGAAAAGTGGGGGAGAAGGTATATTGGAGCAAATTATAGTGGAGAACTTCCCTAATCTGGGAAAAGAAACAGGCATCATAGTCCAGGAGGCACAAAGAACCCCCCTCAAAATCAATACAAATAGGTCAACACCCTAACATATAATAGTGAAGCCTGCAAATCTTAGACAAAGAAAAAATCATGAAAGAGGCCCATAACCTACAAGGATAGAAACATTAGACTGGCAGCATACCACATCTCCACAGAGACCTGGATGCCAAAAAGGACTGCATGATATATTTGGAGTGCTAAATGAGAAAAATATGCAGCCAAGAATACTTTATTCAGCTAGGATGTCATTCAAAATAGGAGAGATAAAAACTAACAGGAAGAACAAACACTACAAGAATTTGTGATCACTAAACCATCTCTACAAGAAACATTAAAATGGATCCTTTAAGTGAAAAGAGAGCCCAAAAGGAACATAGGCCAGAAAGGAGCAGAGACAATATACAGAAACAGTGACTTTACAGGTAACACCCTGGCACTAAATTCATATCTTTCAATAGTTACACTGAATGTAAATGGGCCAAATGCCCCTATCAAAAAACACAAGGTATCAAATTGGATTAAAAAAGCAAGACCCATCAATATGCTGTCTGCAAGAGACTCATCTTAGACCCAAGACACCTCCAGAATTAAAATGAAGGGGTGGAAAACCATTTATCATGCTAATGGACATCAAAAGAAAGCTGAGGTGGCAATCCTTATATCAGACAAATTAGATTTTAAATCAAAGTCTGTAATACAAGATGAAGAAGAACACTATAACAGAATTAAAGGGTCTATCCAACAAGAAGATCTAACAGTTGAAATATTTATGCCCCTAACATGGAGGCAGTCAATTATATAAGCAATTAATAAAAAAATTAAAGAAACATATTGATAATAATACAATAATTGTAGAGGTCTTTAATACCCCACTCACTGCAATGAACAGATCATCTAAGCAGAAGGTCAACAAGGAAACAAAGGCTTTGAATGACACACCAGACCAGATGGACTTCATAGATATATTCAGAATCTTCCATCCTAAAGCAACAGAATACACATTCTTCTTGAGCGCACATGGAATATTCTCCAGAATAGATCACATACTGAGTCACAAATCAGGTCTCAATGGTACCAAAAGATTGAGACCATTCCCTGAATATTTTCAAATCATAATGCTTTGAAACTGGAACTCAATCACAAGAGGAACTCAAATACATGGAGGCTAAAGAGCATCCTACTAAAGACTGAATGGGTCAACCAGGAAATTAAAGAATTTTAAAAACTCAGGGAAGCAAATAAAAACAAAAATACAACTGTTCAAAACCTTTGGGAAGCAGCAAGGTCAGTCCTACAAGAGAAATATATAGCAACACAAGCCTTTCTCAAGAAACAAGAAAGATCTAAAATACAAAACCTAACCTTACACCTAAAAGAGCTGGAAAGAAAAGAGCAAGTGAGGCCTAAATCTGACAGAAGAAGACAAATAATAAAGATTAGAGCAGAAGTCAATGAAATAGAAACTGAAAGAACAGAACAGATCAATGAAACTAAGAGCTAGTTCTTTGAAAGAATTAATAAGATTGATAAAACCTTGGCCAGAGTTATCAAAAAGAAAACAGAAAGAATCCAATAAATAAAATCATAAATGAAAGAGGAGAGATCACCACCAATACCAAAGAAATACAAAAAATTGTAAGAACATATTATGAGCAACTATATGCTAATAAATTAGGCAACCTGGAAGAAGAGGATGCATTCCCTAGAAATGTGTAAACTACCAAAACTGAACGAGGAAGAAATAGAATACCTGAACAGACCCATAACCAGTAAGGAAATTGAAGCAGTAATCAAAAATCTCCCAACAAACAAGAATCCAGGGCCAGATGGCTTCCTATGGGAATTCTGCCAAACATTTAAAGAAAAATTAATACCTTTCCTTCTGAAGCTGTTTCAAAAAATAGAAATGGAAGGAAAACTTCCTATGAGACCAGCATTACTTTGATCCCCAAACCAGACAAAGATCCCACCAAAAAGGAGAATTACAGACCAATATCCCTCATGAACATGGGTGCAAAAATTCTCACCAAAACACTAGCCAATAGGATCCAACAGTACATTAAAAGGATTATTCACCATGTCCAAGGGAGATTTATTTCTAGACTCTTAAAAGTGGTTCAACATTTGCAAATCAATCAATATGATATACTGCATTAATAAAAGAAAGGACAAAAATCATATAATCTTTTCAATAGATGCAGAAAAAGCTTTCAACAATGTAGAGCATACTTTCTTGATTAAAACTCTTCACAGTATAGGGAGAGAGGGACCATACATCCATATCATAAAAACCATCTACAGTGGGACGCCTGGGTGGCTCAGTGGATGGGCGCCTGCCTTCGGCTTGGGGCGTGATCCTGGGGTCCTGGGATTGAGTCCCACATCAGGCTCCCTGTGAGAGGCCTGCTTCTCTCTCTGCCTGTGTCTCTGCCTCTGTGTGTCTCTCATAAATAAATAAAATATTTTTTTAAAAGCCATCTATGGAAAACCCACAGTGAATATCATTCTCAATGGGGAAAAACTGAGCGCTTTTTCTCCTAAGGTCAGGAACACAACAAGGATGTCCACTATCTCCACTATTGTTCAGCATAATTCTAGAAGTTCTTGCCTCAGCAATCAGACAGCAAAAAGAAATAAAAGACATCCATATCAGCAAAGAAGTCAAACTCTCATTTTTTGCAAATGGCATGATACTCTATGTGGAAAACCCAAAAGACTCTACCCAAAAATTGCTAGAATTTATACAGGAATTCAGCAAAGCAGCAGGATATAAAATCAATGCACAGAAATTGGTTGCATTTCTATATGCTAACAATGAGACAGAAGAAAGAAAAATTAAGGAGTCAATCCCATTTACAAGTGCATCCAAAATCATAAGCTACCTAGGAATAAATCTAATCAAAGAAGCAAAGGATCTGTACTGAGAAAACTATAGAACACTCATGAAAGAAATTGAGGAAGACACAAAGAATGGAAAAAACATTCAATACTCATGGATTGGAAGACAAATATTGTTAAAATGTCTTTGCTACCTAGAGCAATCTATACATTCAATGCAATCTCTGTCAAAATACTACTAACATTTTTCACAGAGTTGGAACAAATAACCCTAAAACAAATTATCTTATGGAACCAGAAAAGACCCCAAATAGCCAAAGGGATGTTGAAAAAGAAACTCAAAACTGGTGGCATCATAATTCCAGACTTGGGCAGCCCAGGTGGCTCAGCGGTTTAGCACTGCCTTCAGCTCAGGGCATGATCCTAGAGATCCTGGATGGAGTCCCACGTAGGGCTCCCTGCATGGAGCCTGCTTCTCCCTCTGCCTGTGTCTCTGCCTCTCTCTCTCTCTCTCTCAAATAAATAAATAAAATCTTTTTTATAAATAAATAAATAAATAAATAAATAAATAAATAAATAAATAATTCCAGACTTCAAGCTCTTTTAGAAAGCTGTAATAAGGGACGCCTGGGTGGCTCAGTGGTTGAGCATCTGCCTTTGGCTCAGAGGGTGGTTCCGGGGTCCTGGAATTGAGTCACACACCAGGCTCCCTGTGAGGAGCCTGCTTCTCCCTCTGTCTCTCTCTCTCTCTCTCTCTGTCTCTCTCTCTGTCCCATGAATAAATAAATAAAGTCTTTAAAAAAAAAAGCTGTAATAATCAAGACAGTATGCCACTGGCACAAAAACAGACACATAGATCAATGGAACAGAATAGAGAACCCAGAAATGGACCCTCAACTCTATGATCAACTCATCTTTGACAAGCAGGAAAGAATATCCAATGGAAAAAGGACAGTCTCTTCAATAAATGGTGTTGGGAAAATTGGGCAGCCACATGTGGAAGAATGAAACTGGATCATTTCCTCACACCATACACAAAAATAGACTCAAAATGGATGAAAGACCTAAATGTGAGACAAGAATCCATCAAAATACTAGAGGAGAACACAGTTAGAAACCTTTTTGACCTTGGCCACAGCAACTTCTTACTAGACATGTTTCAAAGGCAAGGGAAACAAAGGCAAAAATGAACTACTGGGACTTCATCAAGATAAAAAGCTTTTGCACAGCAAAGGAAGCAGTCGACAAAACCAAAAGATAACCAATAGAATGGGAGAAGATATTTGCAAATGAAATATCAGATAAAGGTCTAGTATCCAAAATCTATAAAGAACTTATCAAACTCAACACCCAAATAACAAATAATCCAATCAAGCAATGGGCAGAAGACATAGCAGACAGTTCTCCAAAGAAAGCATATAAATGGCTAGCAGACACATGAAAAAACATGCAACATCACTAAGGGAAATACAAATCAAAACCACAATGAGAGACCACGCTAGTCAGAATGGCTAAAATTAACAAGTCAGTAAATGACAGATGTTGGTGGGGATGCAGAGAAAGGGGAACCTCCTCTTACACCATTGGTGAGAATGCAAGCTGGTGTAGCCATTCTGGAAAACAGTATGGAGGTTCTTCAAAAAGTTGAAAATAGAGCTGCCCTATGACCCTTTAATACTGGCTATTTACTCCAAAGATACAGATGTAGTGATCTGAGGGGAACCTGCTCCCCAATGTCTATAGCAGCAATGTCTATAATAGCCAAACCTTGGGAAAAGCCCAGAAGTCTATCGACGGATGAAAGGATAAAGAAGACGTTATATATATGAGAATACTACTTGGCCGTCAAAAAAATGGAATCTTGCCATTTGCAACAACGTGAATGGAACTATAGGATATTATGCTAAGTGAAATAACTCAATCAGAGACAGAATTATCATATGATCTCGTTCATATGTGGAATTTAAGAACCAAAACAGAGGATCATAGGGGATGAGAGGAAAAAATAAAACAAGATGAAATCAGAGAGGGAGATAAACCATAAGAGACTCTTATAAAAAACAAACTGAAGATCACTGGAAGGGAAGGGGATGGGGAGATGCAGTAACTGAGTGATGGACTTTAAGGAAGGCATGTGATGTAATGAGTACTGAGTATTATATAAGACTGATAAATCACTGACCTCTACCTCTGAAGCCAATAATACACTGTATGTTAATTAACTGAATTTAAATTAATAAATAAAGGAATTTTTAAATACTAAAAAAAAACAAGAAAAACTAGAAACAACCTACTAAAAAACAGAATAGTTAAATTATAATATATCCATACTTTTTATAACATGCAATTATTTGTTTGTTTTATAAAACAGATGTACTGGTCAGACAGGAGGTAATTGTGACCTGGACAAAGATCACCAACCTAGGTGCAGGTGGTAAAAATTGGCCAGATTCTGAATATATTCTGAAGTTAATGCCAACAGTATTTACAATTGGATTGGATATGGGATTTGGAAGAAAGATGACACTAGTGTTTCTGGCCCATGGAAAGGGAAGTTTGGAGACAGAATTTCCTGAGATTGGGAAGACAACTGGAAGACCAGGTTGGGATGTATAGGAATCAAGAGATGACTTTTAATAATATTAAATCTAAGATGTATAATTGATATCTACAGTTGCATATGCAAATAGTAGAATCATTTAAGAGGATTTATTTTAATTATTCTGTCTCATGCCTTGAGATTAGAGCAATTTTTTTAAAGGATTCAGTAACTTCAATTAGCTGGCTTTTAAATTTTTTTAACATTAAAAAAAATGAGTACCGTATGCAAATACAATCTTTTAGCCAAATTTGCATTTTAATATGGTGGCCTATTATACAATACTACCACCTGTGTAAAATGAGTCAAACATGGCTTAATAAGACTTGGATATAATTTATAATGTAAAATAGAATTATCACATTTGGTGATTATCAAAACTGCAAGCTGAATAAAATGAGAAATTCCATCTGTTACTACCTACCTTTCACCCCTACATGAAAGAAATATAAAAGGGAAGAATTATAGGAGTTTCTCCAAGTGGCTGCATAGAATGAAAGTTCTCATTTGGCAGAGACTGTGTGTTATTCATTTTTGTATCACCCACAGTGGCTTGTGTGGAGTAGGCGTCCAATTAACATTAGTGGAATTTAATCAAAGTCTATTGAGCTGTAAAGAAAAATGTCACCATCGTTACTCAATACATTTGCACAAGCATTTATTATGGAATGTTAAGAAAAATAGCTTAACTTCTGGTAACTTCAATTATCTACAATATGGATAGTAACTGAGAAAATAAGTGAAAAAGGATTAATTACCATAAAAAGAGAAGCTGATTATCACCTTTAGGCCAGAGAAGGGCTTAGAACTATAAGTAAATTAAAATTCATTGATTTAATAACTTAAGAGAGTACATTGGAAGCAGCATATACAGGAGGATATCTAGCTTATTTTAGGAGTATGTATAAGAAGACTTACTCTAAGTGCTTACACTCAGGTTCAATCCTAAAGGCTCCGAACCCTGAAGCAAACAAACTCAGTGGAAGATGTGTTCAAAATCTGCTCAGAGGATCAACTCACCTCTACTCTTCAGCCTACCACCAACTGAAAATTTATTAACTTAGTAATTTTGTCAATTATCTCTCTTACATCTTCATCCTCTCCTTTCACATGAGGTCTTTTTTCTTAGTGTAGAAACCTTTTTCATCTTTATGACATCTCTTGTTCTCACGACTCTTCTATTGCCCTACTTCTTTCCTTTACAACCTTTTTATAAAACATGCCACATATGCTCTCTTGGCTCTCTGAGCTCCCATTCATTCTTCTTGCCATCTTAACAGTAATTACTCTTGCCCAGGTAGCCAATGATCTCCAGCCTGCCACATTCATTTTATCTTAACCATATCCTACTCGACCACTTTTTCTCATTCCTTGGCTTCTCAAATCTTTCAGTGACTATCCATTTTACTATAAAAATTCAGGCTAACAGCATTTTGTGTGAAGATTTACCTAGTATGAAATCTGTTTTTATTTCAGGAACAAATGCCTAAAGGGAAGGACATATCACAGAGAAGTCCCAGAAAAGCTCATCATATTTAATTAGATAATCAATTGACAAATACAATTTAAGAAGCATGTGGCAGAATAGCCTCACCAGAGCCTTTATCCAGGCTAAGGTCACAGACAAGAGCAGACCAAGGCTCCTGATCTCTGCAGACAAGAAGTTCTTGAGGAAATTAGGAATAGCAGACTAGGTAATTTGAAGTAATCCTCTCATTGAGGACAACTAAGAAAACTGCACCAATAAAATAAAATAACTTAACAAAATTATGTAGTATTGCTAGGCCAAGACCAGCCAAGAACTAAGAAAGGTAAGCCCAGTCACTCAAAGCTGCATTTTTTTTTTCCAAAGGCAGTTGCCTATGATGGAAAAGAAAACATGAAGCTCATTTGCATTTTGCAGTCCTCTTGAGGCCAGAGTGATAGAAATCAAAGTCTGGATACCACCAAGGGATAGGACTCTGATAAATTAATTTCCACTCTGAACTAAAATTATGAAAAACATGCCCTCAGGATAGATGTGAACTAAAAATAAATCAGCCTGAGCAGGGATTTGTAATCTAGTCTCCAATCAGTTTCAAACTTTGCATTCAAGATTAAGAGGTCTTAGAAAGGTAGCACTCCCAAACACCTAGCTGAACCAGATGAAAGTCCCCTCTGAGAGAAGGCACCATCATCCTAGACATCAAAATATTTCCCTAAATATCTTTTAGAAACAATGTGCAGCACAGACTTAAAGATAACAAAGCACACAAGGAAATAAACACCCTAAGCAAAAAACAGTATAAATAATAAGTAACAGAAATGACTCACATATATAGTTCACCCTTAAACAACACTAGAGGTAGGGGATCCACCCCCGTGCAGTCAAAAATCCATATAAAACTTCTGACCCTTTAATAACTTAGCTACTAATAGCCTCCTATTGACCAAAATCCTACTGTATCAAAAAAAAAATCCACATGTAAATGGACCCACACAGTTCAAACCCATATTGTTCAAGGGTAACTATATATGCTATACTGAAATTATCAGATGCAGACTACTAAAAAAGCAAGCAACAAAAACAAAAACTGTATTATGTTGAAAGAAACAAAGGCCAAGATTTAAATTTTAGGCTGAAACTGAAAACTATAAGAAATAACAAAGATGGTGAGAAGAAAGATAAGTAAAAGTTTAGAAGTATTTTTAAGAATAATTCTTGGGGTGCCTGGATGGCTCAGTGGTTGAGTGTCTGCCTTTGGCTCAGGCCATGATCCAGGAGTCCTGGATTCGAGTCCCACATCAGGCTCCCAGCAAGGAGCCTGCTTCTCCCTCTGCCTATGTCTCTGTTTCTCTCTGTATGTCTCTCATGAATAAATAAATAAAATCTAAAATAAAATAATTCTTAAAATGAAGAACTCAGCAGATGGTTTGAATAATACATTGCATGCAGAAAATTAGTCAACTAAAGACTAAAAGTTCAACTGAAAAGTCAAAAGAAACTAGAATATAGCACAAAAAGTTCAGAAAAGGAAAAAAGGTATCTGGAGGATATGATGAGAAGGCATAATAAATGTTTTGTTGGTGTTCCCAAAAAAAGAGAAAGAGGATGTATCAGAGGCAACACCTGAAAAAAGAGAGTGGCTCAAAATAGTTTGACACTGATGAAAGATATTTATCTACAAACTGAAAAAAAATAAATAAATAAATCCCAAGCAGGATACATAAAAAGAAATCTACACCTAGACACATCATATCAAGAAGGCAGAAAACAAAGACTAAGAAAATCTTAAAAGCAGTCAGAGTAAAAAAAAGCTTCAAAGCATCAAAAATTAGAATTATAGCTGACTTCACAATAGCAAAACTAGAAGTCAGTAAATAATAGAATATCTTCAATGTGTGGGTGTGGAATTTTATATCCAGGGAAAATATCTTTTCAAAAAGAGATTATCATTCTAAAATGATAACAAAATATTAATATTTTCAAATTAGGAAAAAATACTAAGTCATCACCAGAAGACCCATGTTAAAGGAAATTCTAAAAAATACACTTCATGCAGAAGAAAAATGATCTGAGATGGAATCTAAAATGCAGCAAAGGATAAAGGATGAATAAGATGGTAAAAATATGGGGTAAATACAAAAGAATATTAGCTGTATCAAATAAAAATAATGTCTTGTGACTTTTAAAGTGTTAATAACAAAATTACTTGGAAATAATAGCATATTGGGAGGGTAATTAATGGAATTAAAATACTCCTAAGGTTCTTGGGAGAAGGATAAAAATCTTGATGAACTTAAACTTTCACAAATTATTAATGAATATTTCTGGTGATTATAAGTATAATGTCCAATTTTGAAGATAATCCCTAACAGGATAAAACAAAATGCATTTTTAAAATAATAAATCTTTAAAGGATGGAATCCTAACTAGATTCAAAAGATGGTAAAAAAAATGTAGAGAAAGAAAAAGAAACAATGAATAAGTGGGACAAATATAAGACACATAACAAGATTGTAGATTTAAATCCAAACACTCAGTAATTTCAGTAGGTAGACAGAATCTCAGAATTAGAAAGCCCTCCTCAGCAAGTCACAAGAGTTGCTGGAACAATCACAGGCCTCTCTGGGACACAGAGGGAGGCAAGCCACCCCGTAAATTTTACAGCAGGGAAAGCAGAACAAAATGCATTCTTCCTTGGGGCAACTTGATCTCATGAGAAAGGGGAGGGGAAGGGTCTGCAGACCACTTCCTGTTCCCAAGTTTACCAGCAAATAATTAACAACCCCCCCACCCCGCACCCCCAAGGAAATGTATGAGGGAGCAAAGAGTGGTCAAGAATATTACAATGATTGATAAAGCTAGAGAAAATTCAGCCCACCATTTAGGAATATTTATTTTTCTAGTCTAGGCCACTGTAACATGTTTGAGAAGAGGTTAGGGACAGAGGAAAGGGGTGTACATATCAGGCAAATCTTTTTTTTTTCTTTATTTTAATATATAAATAAGGTAAATCTTAAGAAAACTGTAAAACTTCTACCAGGGTTAGGGAGAAGTAAGGAGAATGTCTCAGATATTTCTGGGATTTATTAGGGCAAAAATAAAGAGCAATAGGAACAGGTACAAATGATTTGAAAATATAGGAAAGAAGAATTGGTTAATACAAAATTTTAAGTGAAATATAATTCTTTCAAGGCTATATGTCTGTCTTAACCTACATCCCTTGAAAAATATCAGATGCACAAAAGCACTTTTTAAGAAGGTGCATTTTTTAGCTAAAATTGGAGAGCAGTTTCAATCAAAGGGCTCAGATAGAGTTAGAAAAGATATCATCTCAATCCCTCCATCTTTAAAAATACTCCTAAGCAAGCTACCTCAAAAAGATAAAAATAGGGCAGCCCTCGTGGCGCAGTGGTTTAGCGCCGCCTGCAGCCCAGGGCATGATCCTGGAGACCCTGGATCGAGTCCCACGTCAGGCTCTCTGCATGGAGCCTGCTTCTCCCTCTGCCTGTGTCTCTGCCTCTCTCTCCCTCTCCCTCTCTCTCTCTGTGCGTGTCTCTATGAATAAATAAAGTCTTTAAAAATTTTTTTTAAAAAAGATAAAAATATATCCTATATTTAAAGACCTCCAGAGAAAGATTTTACATGTCCCCTCAGTAATTAATTTTATGATTTAACACAAATTCTTTTTACCAACTAAATTATCATTCACAACTTTAACAGGAATTTCCTTTAAAAATAAAAAAACTAAATTAATTTAATCTGCATCTTAAATCTAATTATTTTTTCCTCATGGAAGATAACTATTATATGAGTTCTATAAAGCTGGTGGTTAAAATGCTCTGTGGAACTCTCAAGCAAACCTCCCCACCGGAAGACTTACAAAAGTAGAAAGTTTCATAAAAATGGAAAGAACAGGAAAAGCATCACTCTTCATCATTATTGCTTGACAGATCTGGTGTAGTTGCAGGATTTATAATACTGGAGTGAACTGCTTGACTTTGTGGAAATCAATGGAAATAAAATTCAATTTAAACTTTTTATTAAAATAAAATAAATTTTAAGATGTGACTGTCTTGTCAAAGTAAATCATCAAGACTGGTAAAGATTACTGGATGTAGAACCAGAGAATCATCATTCAAGCTCATGAATTATATCCTTGAAAGTAGAGTGTTGTTGGCCCTTTTCGGCCCATCACAAAAAGAGAAGCTGAGTCAAGTCCATATACTACAGGCACACCATTCTTTCCATGTCAGCAGCCTCCAGAGATAGTGATTGGTATTGCAAAGTCAATTATATACTAATCACCAGAAGATTAATTATTAAAAGTACTACAATTACTAAAATCACTGAAATTTGGGAAGAAGCCATGGTATACCCTGTCCTTTTCAAACATCGTGATACAGTTTGAGAACTGGCAGTCTCATAAAGAATATATACTAGTGACATGACATTGTGCTAGCCGAGGCTGCTAGCTCCCTCTGCTGAACCTTACCCTAAAGAAGCAAAAGCAAATCAAAGCAAAAAGCAACCAAAAAGAAATCAGGTGCATTTAAAAAACTAACATAAGGGATCCCTGGGTGGCGCAGCGGTTTAGCGCCTGCCTTTGGCCCAGGGCGTGATCCTGGAGACCCGGGATCGAGTCCCACATCGGGCTCCCTGCATGGAGCCTGCTTCTCCCTCTGCCTGTGTCTCTGCCTCTCTCTCTCTCTCTCTCTCTGTGACTATCATGAATAAATAAATAAAAAAAAAATTAAAAAAAAAAAAACTAACATAAACCTCCTAACGGACCCCTAGAGACATCGAAAGTGATTATGACTGTGAGTGGGGAGGAAACTGCAGTCTCACCATGAGGTTTACAAACCAGGACCTGAGTTTTGGACTCCTCTCCCTGGATACTCATTAAAAGCCAATGTAGCAAATATCCCAGGCAATATAAGCTCAGAAGGAAAAATGGCATATGAAGGACATAAATGCTATAAAACAAAAAAGACTACAAACAATAGCAAAAAGCAAACAAAAAGAAGCAGATTAAGAATTTAGGGGGAGGGGAGTAATTTGTGGCAGGACCATTGGCCTGCAATAAAGCTCTAGTAAGGTAAAAAAAAAAAAAAAAGAATTTAAAGGAGGCAGGGGCGCCTGGGTGCAGCAATGGATGGAGTGTCCCCCTCTTGGTCTCCACTCAGGTCATGATCTCAGGGTGGTGAGATCAAGTCCCTGCATTGGTCTCCATGCTCAGCAGAGAGTCTGCTTGATATTCTCTGTCTCCCTTTCTCTCTCGTGTGTCCTCCATGTTCTCTCTCTCTCTCCATAAGTAAATAAACCTTTTCTAAAAAGAATTTAAAGTAGGCATAAGATCAAATATTGTCTACATGATGCAGAAATAAGAATTTTAAGGAAGAACCAATGAAGAATCATGAAATATAGTGTGGATGAAGTGGAAAACTAATTTAATGAGCTGGAAGACCAAGAGAAAGAACCATTCTAGTATGATTCAAGGATGGATTAACAGATAGTATAGAGTATTATGAATCCACATAAGACATATGTAAATAAAATGTCACCATCTGCTTAATAGTATGATGGGAGAATAAACAAAAGGAAGTAAATATTTAAAGCATTAATAATTGATAGTTTCCAGAATCAAAATTAAAAGACCTCAGATTAAGAAGGCATGCTAAGGGCCAAACAGAAGAGAGAAAAGGAAAAGAAAATTCAAAATCCAGACATTGATGGGGAAAAAAACTTAAGGACTTCAAAGTCTAGGGGAAAATTCTAAAAGCTTCCAGAAAGAAATAATTCAACTATAAAGAGTAAAATTCAGAGTATTCATTCTCTCAACAACTACACTAGAGACAATGAAAAAATATTTTTAAAGTATTTCAAGAAAAGAACATTAAACTTAATATTTTAAGTCCAGTAAAGCCCATTTAAATAGAAGGCAATAAAAATATTCTCTGCATGCAAAGCTTCAGAAGGTTTACTACACAAAGACTTGCTGTGAAAACACTCTTAGAATGTTTTCTAGAAGTATTTTAATGGAAGTATTTAAAATATTTAGAAATATTTTAGTAGAAAGAAAAAATAAAGCTGGATATAAAGGAAATCAGAGTAAGCAAATAACTCAATAATGCTTATTTTGTCTGAAGAAGGAAGGGGGAAAATTAATATATGTAATACTCCAGAACTAAAATAGGATGATACTAAGTGGCCTTTCTTCAGGGAAGTTAGGTTATAGTCAGAAGTAAGATTCCATGGGCACCTGGGTGGCTCAGTCTGTTGAGCGTCTGCTTTCAGCTCAGGTCATGATCCTGGGATCCTGGGATGGAGTCGCACATCGGGCTTCCTGCCCAGTGGGGAGCCTGTTTCTCTCTCTCTCCCCCACACTTGTGCTCTCTCAGTCTCTTTCTCTCTCTCAAATAAATAAAATCTTTAAAAAAAAAAAAAAAGAAGTAAGATTCCATTTTACAGGTGAGGAAACTGAGTCAGAAAGAGGTTAAGAAATTTGTACAAGGATACACAGCCAGTAAAAAGCAGTGGCAAGATTTGAATTCAGGTCATCTGATTCAGAGTACAGTCTTCAAGGGTACAGTATTCAAGATATAAATATTAATAAAATCAAGAACTATGAAAGAAAAAACAAACATAAGAGTAGGTCTTAATAAGGTGTAGATAACCAGCAGATAAAAATTAAAAATGTAACTAACCAGCATAAGAATATTTGATTTATTCATTGGAAAGAAAGAGAAGAGAAATAAATTGATCAAATGAAAGTATGATAAAGAGATCCTTTAATTTACATGGTCTTAGTAACTCTATGAAATTAGCATAGTTCTCAGCACAGAGGAAATATAAATATAAATGGTAAAATAAATATAAATGGTTAAACTAACCAACAAAGAGAAACAGAGTATCAGATTGGGATTAAAACAAAATATAAGATACAAAAATAAGTTATAACAGAGATACACTAAAAAAAAACATAACAGAGATACACTTAAATACAGAAAAGTTGAAAATGAAAGAGAGGAAAAAGATATAATAGGCAAGTATGACAAAAAAAAGCAGAGAAGAAATTTTAATATCAGATGAAAGTAATTCAAGGGCCAAAAAAATAGCAGGGGAAATATGAATATGAATATGATACACATTAAAAGAATATAAACCAAAAAGACACAATTATTATATCTCTTCATTTAGCGCTTATCATATTCTAAGCACTATTCCAAGAGCATTAGATGTATTAATTCATCTAATCCCCAACAACCCCTTTGGGATAAATATCATTATCATCTCTTATTTAGCAAAGAAGGGAATGGAGGTACAGAGGGTCTGGGCACATACACAGAACACACTCAGACTGACTCAGAGTTTACATTCTCAACCTCTACTTTCTGCTACTCTTCTAAATTGTAAAGTAACAACCGATAGGTTTTTAAGAAGATAAATCAAGAATAAAACATGAATTTATTGGAATTTTATCAAACTCTACAGAAATTGTTAGGTCAGGTAGATGACAAAGTAAAAAAAAACATGGATCAGCAAATCATGGCTTGCAGACTGGCCACCTAATTTGTGAATAAAATTTTATAGGAACACAGCTACACCCATTCATTTATATATAATCTATGGCTGTTTCTGTGTTACAAAAGCAGAGTTGAGTAGTTATGACAGAGACTGTATAACCTGCAAAGCCTTACATATTACTCTGTACCCTAGGAAAGCTTGCCACCACATGCTATAGAAGGTTTAAACAAAATTAACCAGTTCAACCACTGTTAAAAAATAAAAAAAAGAGCATTATACCCAGGGAAGAGAGTCTGCACATCTTCCATACAGTGTATCAAAATCATTACTGTAAAGTCCTAATTCCACTCACCTTGCACAAGAACACTGCTGTTATTATATATATATATTATATATGTTATTTTATATATATATATATAAAAACACCACTGTTAAAATATAACCCTAATCACAATATTAGAGAACAAACAAACATAAGGACTAAATTAATAAGATGAAAATCAATGCCTTAAGAAAATGCATTTGCGTGTGCAGTGCAATGCACAGATCTTTGGTGCTAATTTAAATGAATGTAGAGGTAAGGGTGAATAAAATGTCTCACTCAATGCAACTGTGAAGATTAGTCAATATATACTGGACAGTTACTTGAAGCATCTACTGTATATCTCTCCCTCTCTCTCTCTCTTTCTCTCCCCCCTCTCTCTCTCTTTTAATATTCATGAGAGACACACAGAGAGAGGCAGAGACATAGGCAGAGGGAGAAGTAGGCTCCCTGTGGGGAGCCTGATGCAGGGACTTGATTCCCAGGACCCCAGGATCACAATGTAAGCCAAAGGCATCTAGATGCTCAGCCAACTGAGCCACCCAGGTGCCCCTATTGCACATCTCTTGAAGGAGGAAGATGATAAAAGCCTGGGTATTGAGGTGGAGCAGTAAGAATTCTATTCTCAGTTCTGACTTTTAGCAGTGTATATCTATGGAGAAGTCACTTAACAACTCTGTACCTCAATTTCCAGATCTGCAAGATAGGGCTAATAATAATACCCACCTGATCACAGAGTTATTGGGAGTAATAACTGAGGTAATGTAAATGAAAAGAAATTAGCATAGTTCTCAGCACAGAGGAAGTTTTCAACAGATACTGTTGAACAATATCTATTGGTAAATGGGATACCACTCAACTGATCATTGGGAAACCACCATGACTCCAAAAATAATGTGCTATGAGATTACTTCAAGTTTTCTTAATCCTTTTCCCATTTTAGCAGATGAACTGGCCATATTTTGAGAATCCAATTTACTATTATTCATTATTTTCTCATTGACTAATAATATCCACGTATTGTAGTATAAGGGTTGTGGGAGAGACGGCAGGGAAAGAAGCTGACATTAGTAAGGGAGGAATAGACTCAAGATGTAAGGAAATCCAAGTTTAAGAGGCTATCTTTTATTTAGTTCTGTGAATATCTTATAATGATGATGATTATGAATGATGGTCAAGGCAGAGATGTTTTTATGATCAATACTGTAGAAAGCAAGATATTTGTGCCAAGGTTCTCTCTGGTAGGAAATCAATTTTAAGAGTAGAAGTGCAAAGTAAATATTCTCTTAACTCTAACATGATGCTATTGCTCAAAAGACGAGTTATAACTCATTCTTATCAGGGCTGAAGAGATACAGAAACAGGGTTATCAAACTTCACCAACATTTAGGGAATCCATTTCTTATAACAGGCATCAAAATTAAGGCAGAGCAAAAAAAAAGAAAAAAGAAAAAAGAAAAAAACCTGCAAAGCTCATGATTCAAAGATATGGTTTACGAGCAGAACCTGGATCCAAAATATGTCATTAATGATGCCTGGGGGAAAGTTTAACATTACATACCTCTAGATAAACATTTTAATTTGTATACTCATAAAAAAAAAACCCACATAACATAACAAAGGAAGTCTAGAGAGGAAGATTAGAGTACACTCATCATCTTAGATAAAATTTCTTACAAGATTGTGAGTTTTTTTCATAGGAAATTTCTAATTGGGAATATTATCAGTTATATAAATAGAACCAATTGACTCATGGCTGACATTGTGTATCATGGGCTTCATGTGACCTGAGACCTTTTATGTAAAACATGAGAATCTCCTAAGTATTGGAAACCTTAAAGCCCATCTTTTTCCTAAAGCCTCTTTTTCCTCTTGTGCCTGTAGGACCTTGTAGGGCAGCATGCTCTATTATCTCATAAAGGCTCAGCAATAAAGATCACCATTTGTCATTTTCATTGAGACAATTATTTAGAAATATCAAAAATAAACTCCGAAAAATTAATAACTTGAGTTGTATCACTATACTTGTCAAATGTTGTACTGGTAGAATTAAAAGTTGTATTTAAATAAATTATAGTATCAACTCCAAAGGAAAAATAATTAGAACAAGTTTATAAACATTCATCTACTGATCTGCCAGTATATTGAAAAAAAAGATTTATTTGGTTTCTAAATATTTTTATTGAATTAGGCCTAACCATGTACCAAATATATAACTCTGCTGATTTTCAAAATCATAGAAGCAACACTAAGTAACTTGGAATTTGATATATATTTCCTTCTGGCATTTATCTACTGAATGTATTGAACGTGAAAAAAAAAATCGTAGCACCTCATAAAATCTCGTTTCTGTAGGCAGTGCTAGTTTAATGCAATCAAGTGGCATAAACAGAGAACACTTATAAAAAAATGTTTCCTGTAATGATTACTACTTTTTAAATTTGTTGCTCAGGTATCATACTGTTTATACTTAATCCAATGCAGGATTGGATGATTTGCCTCTGTCAGACATTGAAGCCTGAGTAAAATAAACAGTTTTCATTTGGTGCCATAAAACTTGAGACCAGAAGGCCATCACAATAACTCAGAGAGGCGGTCAGAACACAGAGCAGTCCAAAAAGAACATTTTCTTCTCCTCTCACTTCATAAAACCAAATTGGGCTGAAACCGTGCAGCCATAAAACATCAGCCAGCCTAGACCACATCTCTTGAAGGTCCTGACCTCCTGAGATTTCTGTTTGTTCTGCAAATAATTTTTTATGAGCAAAATCTTATGACTATCAGTTGCCTTAAAGAGGATATGAGGATTCCTGTACACTGCTACAGTTTGGCTAACAGTGAAACCATATCCCTTTTCATGGATATTTTTACAAAAAAAAAAAAAAAAAAAAAAAAAAAGCCTTCTCCCTGTTTTTAGTGTTTGCTTATTCTTTATCTCCCAAGTATATTTAAAGATTTTTTTTTCTTTAAAAAAATAAGCCAAAGCGTGGCTAATGAAGATTTTTCCCTACTGAGTTCCCTAGAACTCCTGTGTTGGGGCACCTGAGTGGCTCAGTTGGCTGAGCATCTAGGTGCCTTTGGCTCACATTGTGATCCTGGGGTCCTGGGAATTAAGTCCCTGCATCAGGCTCCCCACAGGGAGCCTGCTTCTCCCTCTGCCTATGTCTCTGCCTCTCTCTCTGCATTTCTCATGAAAAAATAAACAAAATCTTTAAAAAACCCTATGTTTAGTTGATTATAATTAAATATCAAAAATATTCAATCATAATAAGTAAATAAAAAGGATAAAAAATCTGAACATTTAAAAAAAATTTTTTAATTAAAAAAAGATAATGGGATCCCTGGGTGGCACAGCGGTTTGGCGCCTGCCTTTGGCCCAGGGCACGATTCTGGAGACCCGGGATCGAATCCCACATCGGGCTCCCGGTGCATGGAGCCTGCTTCTCTCTCTGCCTATGTCTCCGCCTCTCTCTCTCTCTCTCTCTCTGTGACTATCATAAATAAATAAATAAATAAATAAATAAATAAATAAATAAATAAATAAATAAAAATTAAAAAAAAAAGATAATATTCAAGCCCCAGTCTACGGAGATCTTGATATTTCTCTAGATACTAGTTTTTTACCATTGTCTCAAAAGTAATTTTTAAAAACCCTTCTAAATGCTTTACATAAAAATTAATAATTTATGTGCATGCTTTTAGTAAATGTATCAAGCAATTAATTGAGGTAAAATATGAGAAACTAATTCCTATATATGTTTGTATCTGTCTCTTTCCCATCTCTGAATCCATGGTTGGTGGATTTTCTTGGTACTTCACAAAACTGCTGCAAATTGACCAAAGCAAGCAAAAGACTCAAGAGTAACAAGAGCGGCACCTGTCAGAGGTCAGAAAGGAACGGCCAGTACTGGTTATATTCCTTTTCTATTTCCAAATAGGTCAGAAAGGAATGGCCAATACTGATTATATTCCTTTTCTATTTGCAAATAGAGCAATATGTTGCCACCACAATATCAGCTATGTCACACCTTACTAAAATAGACCAAAACCCAAAGGGAGCAGGGAACTCTCACATGTTTATTAACCCAGAGAGATACTTCCTTAGAAAATGAGCTCCGTGAAACTGGAATTTTTCAGTCTTGTTCGTTACCATATTCAAAGGACCTAAAACAAACATAATTATGATTTTTAAAAACCGTAGTTTTTAATTCTGTAATTCTAATAATAGAAAATAACGCCAGCTTTTGGGTTCCAAAAAATTACACACCATAAGATGTCTAATGACAATATAAGACAGACAGGAGGACATATAATCTCAACAAAACCAAGGATTGACCCTTTTCCCCTTATCTGTGCTAATAGATATAAACTTCATTGGCCTTTTGCAGAGCACATATTGATTACAGTACCTAATCAGAAAAAGACCCTAGTATTTAAGGTTATATTTCATTCTCTATAATGATGCTTCGATCTAAGTAAAGATATATCAGGTATCAAAAGTAAAATCAGTGAGGCTCTCCACCTGACCTAAAATTGAGTCATGGTCCTTCCTGCACTCCTGACCTGCCTTAGCCTCTCCTATTTTTTTTAATAGCACTTCCCACTTTCTCATATATTATGTGTCTTATTTATTATGACAATGGTTTCTTTGCTTGGCTCCCTCACAGAAGATAAGTGCACAGAGATATTTTTAAAGACAGTAATTCTTGTTTTGCTCACTGGTATTTCCCACATGCTTAGCTAAAATCAGGCCTGGCACAGAGCTGATTGAAGCTCAATAAGATTTTTTTTTCTTCAATGAATTAATATTATCTTTTATAATTAGATATGCCATTCTATCACGCTTATGTTAATGACTGGAAGTATAGAAACATAAATGCTAGACTAAGTAAAATTATACTATACCAACCATGGTCTGTTTTTGATCGTTTCATCCCAGTGTATTTTATGGGAAATATCACAGATGTTTGTGGTAGCAGTTATATATTTAGACAAATTGTTTTAGAGTTTTAATCAGATTTTCTGAAAACCATTTCATCTTGGGGATTTATTTGCATTTGGTTTGAGTTTGGTCTAGGATACCCTTTGTTTCAGTTCCCAAATGCTTTTGTAAGTAAGTAAGGTAATTAACTGGAGAGCCACTGTTAAGGAAATTACAACATAAAGACACCATTTACTTAACAAGAAAAAGTAAGTAGTCTGACGGTTCAACAATGTTATTAGGGATCCAGTTTTTTTCCAACTTGCTGCTTCCCCATTCTTAACTTGTTGGGGTTATGTTCTTAATGTTTGTTGCCTCATGGTTGCAAGGTGGCTACCAGACTATGAGACATCACATCCATCTTCAAGACAGAAAAGAGGAAGATGCTACACCATTGAGTCCTCTGGCATCTGTTTCTTTTATCAGGAAAGCAAAAAGTTTTCCAGAAGACCCAGCCGAGTTTCATTGGCCAGAACTCAGTCACATGGCCATCCTCTGGGAATAAACAGCCTGGAAACGCAAATATCTGGCAAAGAAGAATAGGATTGCCTGACAGTGGTTCTCTATCTTAGTGGGAGGTTTTAAAAATTCTGGTGCTGAGACCCACTTCAAACCAATTAAATCAGAACCATAGGGGGGAGCAGGAATCTGTATGTGCAGGCAGGGATGAGAACCAGGCTAGATCATTCGAGAGTCATTACCAGGAGAGGCACTTTGTCACCATAAGAGAAATCTAGGTTTTGTCAAAAAGAGGATGGGTTAGTAAAGCAAATAACAGTGCCAGCCACACCCTTCAGCTTACTATGAGTCCCATAACTCTACTTGAAAAGACTCATTCCCATGTTCTTTCTGACATTCATTCAACAGTCATTTATTAAGCACCTCACAAGTGACAGGCCCTGGGGACAAAATATGGGTAAGTTCCATAATTTAGAGACCAAGGAAGGGGACAAATGCATAAGGAAAAAGAATACACCAAATCCAATATGCTAGGGGCTAGTAAAGAAGGAAATGAGAAGTTGTTCTCTTTTATGAGATGAAAAAGTTCTGGAGCTGTGTGGCACAATGTCACTACAGTTCACACTGTACTGCACACTTAAAAATGGTCAATTTGATGTCATATGATTTTTACCACAATCAAAAAACAAAAACAAAACAAAAACCAATCTTTTAAATAAATCCTAATAGAGGAATAGCGGTCACAAGCCAATGAAAGAACGAATTTTTTCCTCTTTTTATCTTTATTTTATTCTTTTAAAAGATTTAATTTATTTATGAGAGACAGAGAGGCAGAGACATAGGCAGAAAGAGAAGCAGGCTCCTGGGGAAGTCTGATGCAAGACTCAATCCCAGGACCTCTGGATCACTACCTGAGCCAAAGGCAGATGCTCAACCACTGAGCCACGCAGGCGCTCCTCCTTTTTTTTTTTTTTTTTTTTTTTAAGAACTTTTTTCATTCATCAAAATCTCTGGAAGTGTGTAACTATCCAACTATCTTTTTCAGTAACCATCTGTCTCTGCCTGTGATTTCATCCCTTGGGATCTGATCGTGGGACCACCGCCTTGCATAGAAATTGATCAACAGAGATAACCATCAGTTGCTGTCCTCAAGGACACCCAGAAGACACCATCATGGGAGAGCGATCAGCAGGCCACACAGCCAGAACATCAGACCATAGGATGTAGCAGTCTCAAAAATATTTAAAGGGTTGAGCCTGTGCCCTTTTTCAGCGCTCTTCATAAATAGGGTGGTATCTCACTAAGGATTCCATTCATATATTTGAAAACATTTAAGGCACTTTTTAACCTTTCCTTCATTTCAGCAGCTAAACAATTTCAACTCTTTTTAACCTTTCACATAAGATTTATTTTCCTTAGTTCCTTCTTTAATTTTTCTCCCTAGACTACTCTACTTTCATATCCATGTCAAAATGAAATGATTATAATAGTAAGAAAAATACCATATTAAATCATGTAAATAAATGTGAAATTTGTGGTCAGCTTGCAATCCAGTTTTAGCAGTGAGCTTAGAACAGCTAGATTCAGATTAAACTTGTGCCCTGTCTTTCTCCATTTTTTCCCTTGCATTTGCTTCCACCAGATTTATCTTATGATTGAGACATTTTTTTTTCTCAAGTATTTAAACATTACTCTAGAGGTGCCTGGGTGGCTCAGTGGTTGAGCCTCTGCCTTTGGCTCAGGTCATGATCCCAGGGTCCCAGGATCGAGTCCTGAATTGGGCTCCTGCGTGGAGCCCGCTTCTCCCTTCACCTATGTCTCTACCTCTGTGTGTGTGTGTGTGTCTCATGAATAAATAAATAAAATATTTAAAATAAATAAATAAATATCACTCTAATGGCATCTGGGTAGAAGGCTAACCATAATTTAAAGAAGAAGAGCAAGGAATTCCCAAGTCATCACTTAGTGCAGTTTTCAGCAAAGTTACGTGTATGAATGTTTTTATTCTGTGTATAATCAGTTTGAAAGAGGAAACACTGACCACATTGAGCAATGTATCTAAAGCACATGGGTGTCACACTGATCTGGAATTGTTTGGATTAACAATGGTGTCTAATTATTTGTTATAAGTGCTCTATCTTCTGAGGAAATCCAACTCTTGGAAACTGTCACTGCTATTCGCAGTCCACAAAGAGCCTCTAAGTTTGAAACAGCATCTCTCCCCCTCCTCCAACACACACATTCTTTCACAACTTTAGAAACTCATCATTGAAAAGAAGCCAAGCTCAGCACCACAGTGAGGAAGGATGCTGCCAGCTTAAGGAGCATGTGTGCTCAGCCTAAAATGTCTGGGAAACCCACACTAGAATCTACATCCAATGTAGACAACTGATATAACATCCAGTACAAACTACATACAATGTCCAGATAACAGATTTAAGCAATTCTGATTACTGTGATTAATCCATGTGCCACTGCAAAGATAGCACTATTTAAAAACATTTTTTTAAAAAAACTAGAAGACTGGGATGCCTGGGTGGCTCAGCAGTTTAGAGCTTGCTTTCGGCCCAGGGCATGATCCTGGAGTCCTGGGATTGAGTCCCACATCGGGCCCCCTGCATGGAGCCTGCTTCTCCCTTTGCCTGTGTCTCTGCCTCTGTGTGTGTGTCTCTCATGAATAAATAAATAAAATCTTAAAAAAAAAATAGAACACAGTGATCATCCAAAAAATATAAAATTGAGAATCTTAGGCCCAACCTCTAATTCCCTGACTATAATGCCCATTAGTTAACCTGTCCTGGTTTGCCCCAAGATTGCAATGTCTACCACTGTTTAAATATTAGACACTTGGTTTACATAAAATTTATTGTTTCAGTGAGGGATAAATTCAGCTGAACCCAGCTGTTGACTGGCTTCCATCATTTGAAATTGGCCTGATTCCCCATCCTATGTCGGTGATGACTCCGCATCCCTCTCCACACATTCCCTGGTAATAGACTTACACTTAGGTTTCTTTTACCACCTCTGCTCTGAGTTTATGCTTCTGCCGAATCTTCTCAGATCAAAGATACCTATATTCCACGTAAAGGATGCTGCATTTTTTCCACATCACAATACCCTGATGCTTTGAATCCTAAAATATCTCAGGAAAAAAGCTATTTTGTTTATTTGTTTTATTGAAAGTTGGGGTCACAGAAGAGGGTCAACATACCAGCACCAGAAACTAATTTAAATTGAGCATTGAACATCCTTAGAAGTTCTTTAGGTACCATATTACAGGCCATCTTTCACTGGGTGTTTATCTCTACTGGACCCAGTTTCCCACACTGCTACCCCACACATCCCCTCTCTTATCTGATTTTGCCCCTCACAAGATTCTCTATCTCCTGTTGACTTTTATACAGAATGGTTTAATAATTTCTGTATTTCTGTGGTCAGTGACTTGAAGCCTTGCTAACCTCAATCAAGGAAATTTCCTAAAGACTATCCTGTACCGAAGATGAATTCTGAAGCCAGCTTTTAAGATTTTTCCCAACCTGGCTACATTTAGATTTTAAAGACTGAGGCAGATAATCTGTATCATCTAAGTTAATCAGAGCGACAGGGTAATAAAGCAACATACCGTGATTAAAGATACAAGTATTATCTGCCTGTAATCTAGAAGCTCAGCTAGTACCAAACAATTTCTGGCGTTATGTCCTATTCTGAAGGTATTTCATGGAAACACCAGATGATGGCCTAACCCTATGTTGCAGGTTGCATGCTTTTATTTTGTATCTATATTGTTTCTGTTTAGCCAAGTAATTTATGTCATTATAAAAAATCATAACATTAAATATAAGTAGCCTATTCTTAATTATTAAATTTCAAACTTTCTGAAAGAAGAGCATTGAAAGGCAAGCCTGATTGTGTGTGGACATATATCAGAAAAAGATTTTCAAAGGTGCTAAAATGTATTTTTTCAAAGTAGCATAAAATGTCCATGAGCAGTGAAAAACTTTTGCCCTGCAACAAAAAGAAAAATAGAAAGAGATGAAAACATAATAAGCCTGCTTGCTCCATAGTCCACTCTCAATTCTCACGCCAACAATGGCAGAAAAGTTGACTGAATTAAGCCAACATGCTAATAAAGTCTTCAGATTCTATTCTGCCAAATACCATTCATATTAAAACAAGGTACTCTCTAACTGTATTTCTGAAGAAATAGAATAGGTCCTTTGGTTGTTTTCATTCATTTGTAGATTGTATTTGAGCTTTAAGGTGATTCTGTTTAAATTGCCACTAATAAAACAGACAAAATAAATGGCCATTGACTGGAAAGGAATGACTCTTACCAGAAAATGAAAGAGGGAAATATCAAAATATGGGATTCCTAGCTAGTTTGGGACATTTCTGGGGCTCTCCGTGTACTAAGAAATAGGAAAATTGGTAATAACAAGCCTCTAATGGAAAATAATTCATAGTAAATATACATATAAATGCAGCACAAGGAAAAGGAATATTAAAACAACAGTCTGAGTGAGGTGAACATAACTGCAAGAAGAAAATGGCTTTATTTTATTTAGGCAATATAGTTCATCCAAGTAAATTGAAGAAAATTGTATATTCAGTCATTTGTTCAGTCAGCAAATGTATCAAAGAAATAATTTCCATACCTTCTTCCAGCTGGGACATTATAAGGGTTTATCAGATATAAATGCAGCTTTATGAGCTCAAAATATATTTAAACAAATAAAATCACATCAAATACCCTAACATTTTGAAATATGCATTAAATGCATGTCACACTTTTCTCCAAAAGCACTGGATATACTAGAGTCTATTTGTGCATCAAAATAATAATGAAATAATAATTTCATGCTCTGCATAACTAAAGCAAGACAATACATATAAAAGAATTGTCTCTCTAGATCAAGGCATGGAGATTGCACCTTTTGAATTTTAATGCTACGTTAAAACTGCAGTGACATAAACACTAATGAATAAATAATGTTCCACAGGCAGTATTTACATACACAATGCAGTAATTTTCTGCTAAATTTTCTCTTTTCTAACTGTATATTTAAAGGAGCACCATTCAAAGTAGTTCCTGTGTGCATATAAGTGGTTTAAATGATTACTATGTGACCAAGAGCTTTTTCCCAAATTGCTTTTGCAGTTGCAGACATAAAAATATGTTGATTCTTTCACAATCTGTACCAACTTGGTTGGAATATATGTGTCCAACAGACTTCTCTGTCTGTATCTGAGGTTTTACTACAATGCCATAACTCCATTAAATTCTAAAAAATATATAAAATCTTAAAGTTACTACCCCAGGCTGAGTTCACTGTATCTCCATGGGAAGGTGAGTTTCAGAAGATGGAGAATCAGGGCACTTGGGTGTCTCAATCAGTTACTGTCTGCCTTCAGCTCAGGTAATAATCTCAGGGTCCTGGGATTGAGCCCCACGTTCGGCTCCTTGTTCAGTGGGGAGTCTGCTTCTCTCTCTCCCTCTGCTCCTCCCCCCAGATTGTGTTATCTCGTTCTCAAATAAATAAAATATTTAAAACTAAAAAAAAAAAAAAGAGAGAGAGAGGGAGAGAGATGGAGAATATTCTGATTTGGCAAAAATACTCAGAGGGAAATGCAAAGCTACAACATAACAAATGTTCACTGGACTTCAGGATAAACTTATTTATTCAACTCTATTTATTAAGTGCCTACTATGTGCCAGGCCCAGTTGCTGTCCTTACCATATATCATGTTGTATTGTCATCCTTTAAGTGTCTCAGCAATCCAGCACCATCACCATTACCACCCATTAAACTGGCTGGAACTTTGTCTTATCAACTGATACACTGATATGGACTCAATAAATATTTATGAATGAGTAAATAATAAAGGTATAAGATTTATAAATAGCAGCATACTTAGAAAGGCAGCAGAGAGCATTCTGGAAGATGTGGCAATCTGCCTCAGCCTTAAAGAAAAGAAATGGAAGAGATGATTCCAGACAAAGGGAACAGGATAAGCAAAGGCCTGGGAGGAGGAAAAGAGTGGGCATTTTGGAGAAGTTGGCAATTGAATCCTTTGGGATGCAGCAATGGTTCCTGGTCTCTTGGGGAGAAGGGGCCTGGCTCGCCACCAACCCCACTCAACTGTAACAGAACATGGAGGGTGAGGGAGGGGAATAGGCAAGCATGACATTTTGAAAAGACCCCAAAGGTCATTCAGACAAGTATTCCTAGTTAAGGAACATTATTAATAAAGTATGTGGGGTGGATTAAAAGGATGTTGAGGAAGGAGGGGAAGTAGCAGACAAAATCATGAAGAAGGTTATCTCTGGTGTCCTTCTATCCCCTCAATATCCTCCATTAGCCTCATATCCCCATATCTCACTCATAAGGGCCCTTCTGGTGTGGTGGTTGTTGGAATCCCTCCTAGGACCTCTTCTGTGAGTGACCTTCCATTTAGTTATATTCCATCCAATTCAGCATACATTGACTGAGAAACTTCCACAGGCAAGCTAGTGTGCTTGTTATGGATGCTCAGATCAATGAGGTCATGCCATCCTCAAGGATCTTTTTTTAAAAAGAAAAAAGATTTTATTTATTTATTCATGGGAGACACACAGAGAGAGTGGCAGAGACACAGGCAGAGAGAGAAGCAGGCTCCATGCAGGGAGCCCGATGTGGGACTCGATCCCAGGACTCCAGGATCATGTCCTGGGCTGAAGGCAGTGCTAAACCGCTGAGCCACCCAGGCTGCCCCCCATCCTCAAGGATCTTACAACCTAAAGCATTTGCATTTTAATATCTAAGTACATATATCAATGCTTTTTTTTTCAAAGATTTTATTTATTTGAGAAAGAGAGAGAGAGCCGTGTGAGTGCACAAGGGGGGAAAGGAGCAGAGTGAGGACAAGCAGACTCCACACTAAGTGTGGAGCCTATGGGGCCTAATCCCACGACCCTGAGATTACGACCTGAGCCAAAATCAAGAGTCAGCCAATTAACTGACTGAGCCACTCAAGTGCCCCTATATCAAATGCTTTTAAGAACTAAAGGAATTGCCAACTGCACCAAAATATGGAGATCTTGAAGCAAATAATCATGCCCTAAATTCCTAAAATGCTCCCATTTAATTGCATATCTGTTGTAAAATTGTTCCTGCCAACTGCCAACTTCCTACCTGTTGAATATGCAATATTGAAACAGCAAAACTCAGCTGGATATGCTAAATATCTATAGGGATCAGTGGTTCTTTTTCAGTAGAGACATATTTTAATGAGAAGCAGAAATGATGGAGGAAAGAGTATTTGAGTAATGAGAAGAGAATCCCAGGCAATTCTCCTCTCAGAAAATCATTTTCTCCCTATACAGGCAAAACTTCACCTATTTCACCTCATCTCAAGCACCATGTGAAAGGCATTCTTAGAAGTTCTGTGCTGCAGCAAGGCCCAAAGGTGAGCAAATGCACTTGCCCCCAAGCCCCAGCTTCAGCAAGAGTTAGCCCCTAGCCCTTGCTGACCAGATGCTCCTGGTGGCAGAAAGACAACAGAAGAAGGGGAAAGAGGATATAAGGGGAAGACTGGCTCTATAGGACTACAGCCTCAGCTCAGTAGTGGTTCTGTCCAGGAAAGCATGTTGCTAGGCAGCCCTACACTAGAAAAGTCATTTCTTCATCCACCATGGGCAGCACCACCATAACATTACCCCTACCCACCTCTTTACCTTTATCTCTATTAACTTCCTAACTCATATGCTCTAATAACATCTACCCTCTGATGTGGCCCTTCTGCCCCCAACCCCTCAACCACACACATGGTCACATTTATGTATGCTGCTCCTACTACCTGAAAGGCTACACCAGTACTAACACCCACTCCTACCCTCCATCTCCACAGTCATGTAACTTAATACAACCTTCAACACTTGGCTCAGGAGTCATTTTCATAAGGAAGCCCTCTCTGCTGCCTCTCTGTACTGCCACAGCATCCTGGGTGCATCCTCACTAAATCAATCTCACCATTCTCTAAACCCCTTAGAGTCCAAACCCTTGCTTACTCATTTTAATATCCTCAAGACTTAGCAGGAGGTCTGGCAGAGAGTGGCTGTCCAGTATTTGTTGAACTATGTCTGAGCGCTCACCATCTTGGGTACAGAATGTACAAAGTACTAAAGGGGTCTCAAGGGTCTCCCCAAACAGACTTGAGTGTCAGGAACCCCAAAGCATAAAGAAGTTGGGATGAGCTATGTCAACTGCAGAGAGAATGAGAACGTAAGTCTGGAGGCAGAAAGGGAAGGAAGGAAGGAAGGAAGGAAGGAAGGAAGGAAGGAAGGAAGGGAGGGAGGGAGGGAGGGAGGGAGGGAGGGAGGGAGGGAGGAAGGAAGGAAGGAAGGAAGGAAGGAAGGAAGGAAGGAAGGAAGGAAGGAAGGAAGGGGGGGGGGAGGAATTTGCCAGAATGAAAGGATCTGAGAAGTTTTAGGACCAGAAGCTTGAAATGCTTGTGTTACAGGATTCTATAAGAATTTTTTTACTACTGTCCCAGTAGACCAAGAGGTGGGGCGGGGTGGGGAGGAAAAGAGGGAGTACCTGTTACTTGCCTAGGTCCCATTGGGAAGCACATGAGAGGTACTTGCCAGAAAGATAGTCATTCGTTTAAGAGTTTCTATATAACTTCATATACGCACAGAACTAACGTAATGCTGTCAGCCTTGTAATATGGATTCTGTTCCTCCCAAGCAATATTTTCATTGCCAGTTGAAAATTCAAAATTCAAGAAGCCTCTTCAAATACTGTTAAGAGAGCCAATTTAGTTGGGTGGCCCAAACTAGATGGTGCATTCTTTACCTTGGTGGTTGACTTAATAGTGCAAGGAATGTGACCTGCTTTATGAACATAAAAACGTTCCGTTGCAGAGTGGCGATTTCTGCTCTTGATCCCGAGGATTCCCAGCTCTGGCCCAATTCCTGGTGAAGACGGAAGAGGGCTCCTCGTTTGAGGAGAGTAGTGGGACAGGATGGAGAAGGGGAGAGGGGAAAGTTGGGAGAAATGGAAGCGAGCTCATTATCCTGGGTATCAAGACGAGCCTCAGCTGTGCCACTAACTGTGCCTCGGCCTGCCTAGGGGTCAACTTCCTCAATTTCAAAAATAAGGCAGATGGGTTAGATGACACCAGTCGTTTTTATAGATCCGATAACGGATCCCAATTGTATCCCATCCACCTGCGAGTCTAAGTAGTTCAGATGCCTAATCAGGCAAGTTTCGAGCAGTTAACACAGGAGACCCACAGCCCCCGCTCCCAGGGGACCGGCCCCCGACGCCCCCCTCAGGCCCCCCCACGCCGTAGCCTCCCAGCGCGCTCGCCGGGCGCTCCACTAGACCCCCCCACGCACTCCCCGCCCGCCCCCACGGCGGGGGACACGGGGGCGCGCCGCGCGCCAGGTCACGTGACCCCCACGGGCACGTGACCCCCCGAGGGGCGGGGCCGCGCGCAGGCAGACATGGCGGCGACGCCGGCACATGCCGGCCCCCGGCCTGCAGCGGGCGCCCGGTTCTTCTGCACCGCAGGCCGCGGCCTGGAGCCCTTCCTGATGCGGGAGGTGCGAGCGCGGCTGGCGGCCACGCAGGTGAGTCGGCCTGGCTGCGCGCCCCGGCTGGAAGGAGGGCCGCCCTGCAGCCGCCCGGGCTCCCTCCGCGCCGAGGCCCGTGTAGACCCTGGAAAGCGACGCGAGGCCCCAGCTCGCAAACCGCGGACCCGCAGAGGCGACAGCCCCGGGCCTCGGAGTCCTGACACATCCTTTAATGCCTGCTGGAGAGAACCGCCAGTCGTTGTCCCCTCCACGTCTGTTACCGCGCGTCTCTCACGCCTGTCGTTTTACTAGAAGGGGGGGGCGGGGTTGGGGCAAGTTATTTCCTCGGATGCTTTAAAGGCGGGTACAGGACAGTGCCTGTGGTTGGAATTAGATCCGTCGGAGTCCGAAGCCTTCCTCCACCCTTTAAATACAAATGCCATCCTCAGGCTCAGTCACTTGACCCTGTCAAGGTTCCTGACCGTGGCTGGGTTGCCTTCACAGGGTTGTTGGAAGGATTGTATGACACAGGGTACGTCAAGTACACCCAGAACACCGGTTCAGGGCAGCCCGGGGGGGCTCAGCGGTTTAGCACCTGCCTTCGGCCCAGGGCGTGACCCTGGAGACCCGGGATCGAGTCCCACGTCAGGCTCCCTGCGTGGAGCCTGCTTCTCCCTCTGCCTGTGTCTCTGCCTCTCTCTGTCTCTCTCATGAATAGATAAATACAATCTTTAAAGAAATAAAATAAAACACCGATTCACAGTAGCTGCAAAAGCGATACCGTCTCGGAGGCCTCATAGTCCAACTGCTGGAGGAAGTTGACAGTTGCTGGTATTTTCTGTTCATTTCAATGAAATGAACAAGGTTTTTTCCACGTGAGTTTCCGTTCTAGAACATGCTGAGCTGGTTCATGAAAGCGGAGGGAACAGATGTCGTAGAAACAGACTCCAGTAACTTGATGGGCTCTCTATGACCGTGTGAATGATGGGTGTTTTAGGAAAAGGAAAACTTACTGAATGAAATTGACCGTGCCACTCTAGCAGGCCCTGCAGAGCTGGAAGCCACAAAAGGATTTTCTGCGGTGAGGGTGTTGGGGGCGTGGATGATACAGGGAGGGGGTCATGAAAAAAAATGGCATCTGTCTTAGATTACCATCCATTTGTGGTTTGGGTCCCAGAATTTAATAGAGTGTTGCATGTAGATAATCTAAAAAAAGCAACAGTATAAGATCTGCTGACATCCATGAAGCATTTACTGTGTGTGAGGCCCACGTTCTTAGGTCCTTACTCTGTATTCACCTGCTTAGTTTTCACAACAACCATATGAGGTAGGCTCTACATTTAACAGAAAAGGAGAATGAAGCACAGGTAAATCCAATAAATTATTCAAGTCATGTAAAGTGGCAGACCTGGGATTCAAACCCAAGCTGTCCATGAGCTTAGGTATAAGTATATAATCATGTCCAACCCAGACAGGCCAGGTACCTGGGTCCAGTTCCTTGACTCCTGTGCAACCATTACATCATGCTGCACTGATTTTTTTTTTAATGTTAACTTAGAGTTCTTAGTATGAAAAATGGAAGGCTTACCCCAATTGGAGTATGTCTAATTAGAAAAATTATCCTCTCTGCTTGTTCCCCATCCTCTCTAAAGACAAAAGGAGATACAGAGTGCACAGTGGGTGAGTAGGGGGCTCATCACAGCCAAAAAAAAAAAAAAAAAAAAAACCAATTTCAATTAATTAGAGGGATAGACTTATTGGCAATGGGAGGAATTAAATGTCAAGAGATTTTGGAATTTCCATATTTTGATTGTGTATGTTTTAAGGATATACTTGGAACTGGGATCTGAACAAATAACCTCTGAAATTCCATCTCAGTTTCACTAATATAAACTCTCAAAGTTAAGGCAATTTTGAAAGAATAATGATAGCATCTACCATAAAGCACTTAAAGTGTGTCAGATGCTTTTATGTACATTGGGTACGACTTAATCCTCAAAAGAATCCTATGTGATAGGTCATTTTTCCCTCCATTTTACAAAGAAGTAAAGAGAAAACTGATGCTACCGGGTGGAGCTGGGACTTGTATCTGAATCTTTCTTGCTTTGAAGCCATGTGCTTTACTACTGCATTAAATTATAGTGGGGAACTGCCCCAAAGCATGTAGGTCATTTTTGTAACAGCATGGAAAAGAGTGTATGAAGACTTTAGAGGCCAAAGACATGTTCAAATCTTAATCTTCTTTTAAATTTGGGCTACATACTCAAATTTCTGAGTCTTACTTTCCTTGGATATAAAATGGAGATGATAATACCTACTTTAAAGGATTAAAGCAATCCTTGAGGTAAAGATCCATAGCATGTATAACACAATGTCTTGCAATTAATAGGTGATCAGTAAATATTGCCAATGAGTGAGTTACACAGGAATTCTTAAAATCATTCACGCAGTAACGAGACTGTTAGAAACTGGTTTGCTGCAAGAAAGTTAATATTGTAAAATCTGAATTTACAAAACAAATTATTTTAGAAGTGATTGTTTACTTTTACAAATTAATCACACCTTTCTAATCAGTGTTTCTCCAGTTTTAGTGAACCTAAGAGTCATGTAGGGTGCTTTTTGAAAATGCATGGCCCAGTGGCCACCCCCAAAAACTTCTCTTTCAGTAGGAATGTACACAAGCCCAGTCATTTGCATTTTCCTGCAAACTCTTCTCCCCTCAGGTCACTGATTTAGGTGCTTCCTCAAACATGCAGCTTGCAATAGAAAACATCCTGTGCATTCTGTATAGCTTTTCATCATGGAGAATTTCAAACAAAAATAGAATAGTGTGAATCTTATGTACTCATCGACTGGCTGCAAGCACAATCCC